>NC_142857.1:22682500-23005227 GCF_061612785.1 Hesperophylax consimilis | reverse complement strand
ATGGAAAAGAGGAGTGGGCCTAAATTACTGCCTTGGGGTACCCCCGATCGTACAAAGAAATGTCTAGATTGGAATAGTCCGTGAAACACAAAGTGTTTCCTGTCTGCGAGATAGCTAGCAAAAAAGTAAGTAGTCTTATGGGGAATCTTATTGTAGCCAGTTTATTGAGTAAAACGTCGTGATTAACACTATCGAAGGCCTTTGAAAAGTCATTGTATGAACAATCAAAATGAATACTTATACATTCCCACCTTCCTCTTCCCCAGTCCCCTCACCAATTCCTTCAGTCTCATAACATACCCCTATTGGGGATGCCATAACAGTTGGGAGAAGTTGAAAATCTTGTACGTTTTCACATAAAAATAAAATGCCTACCAACTTCTAATAATTGCAAATCATTTTTTGTCGCTCAATAGATGATACACCCTAGAAATGTAGATTTTAATGGAAACCAATGTCGCCACTGACTTAATAACTTTTGGTTCTAACCTATTTAGCACGCGCTCTGTCTCTTTTACACTTTCTTATATTATTATTATTTAAAAATATTACTATTTGTTATTTCGGCTACTGGCATTATACCTAGCTCTCTCATTCAAAATTTAGGCGTATTCAAACTGTCAAAGAATTTATTTAAAAATGAAAAAATCATGCATCATTTTAAATACGTGTAGGATTACGAGAGATTTTTTAAATATTTATACTGAGGGATCAGTAGGAATTATATGTCCAGTTAGGAGTTCTACCGAGCCGAACCCTCTGATACGAAAATATCTGGAGTCGGTGAATTATTTTCCTATTTGATCTCTGGTGAGTTGATGTGTTTTTCTTGTGTTGTTTTGTATTTATTATGCTTATATAATGCATTATAAATCGTCGGTAAATTATTTTCCAATTTGATCTCTGGTGAGTTGACGTGTTGTTCTTGTGTTATTTTGTATTTACTATGCATATATAATGCACTTACGCAATGTGGATTGACTAGATGATCATTTGTGGAAAAGAGTGTGGAAGGGTTTAGTTTTCCCTGTGTGGAAGATTTAACAAGGATATAAAGTCGAAATTAAAATAATATAAACATTGATGTACTTCATTCATTTCAGGGCCATTGAGATGATTTCTCACGAAAACGGTGCTACATAAATTAGCCAAATATTTAATATTATTATACTTGTTAAGGTATGTTTTAAACATGGAATATTTTATTTATAACGTCGAAATTATGTGTATATTCGTTTGTTGAACCATGTAAGCGAGGATTTGGCGAGTTTGCAATATAATTTATTTGTGAAGAGTGACAATTAAATAGGTCCTTATGCCTAGTGTGTCGAGTAGGTACTAGGTACTCTTAAAATAACTAGAGTTCGCAATAGTTGAGCTCCGAATTTAAGAACAATTTAAAAAAGAAGCATAATTTCCTTATTCTTCGTCCATCCTCAAGTGTATGTATATTTAAGTTATTTGATGAAAAGTGTAGTTTTTTGTATAGAATTTGACAGTCACCGTGGTCGAGAGGTAAAGCTCTGTACAAATGTCGCGGGTTCAAATCCGGGCATGCGCAAGTAAAATTTATTTAATTAATTTATGTTATTTCACAATTAATTCATTAAAAATAATATAGAGTATATTTGCGTCACGTTTCAGAGTGGAAGATACTCTCAGTATCGCCCTAATGTAGACTCAGAATTAAAACTTTGCTTGAAATTGCTTTGGCCGTGTTTGGTGACCAGATCTGAATAGCCAGATACTCTGCCCCATCTCCTTCCCCTCCCCGCTACCTTCAGCCTCACAACATACCCCAATTGGTAATGCCATAGTCTCACTGGCTCCAGGCGTTTGGGAGCAGTTGATGTTTTTACGGTATACACATAAATAAAAAAAATATGTACGATGTATAAATTTCATACTGTTGGGAACAGTTGGGACCTTTGTGCGGTAGTCACGTGTATAAACAGGATTTTCCAATAAGAGGTGTTATTTTGATATTCAATCGTAAAAGATCAATGGTTTCATTGCTTGTGTGGCACGTAGCGCCGTCTCGTTGAAAGTAAACGTTATCCAGATCAATACCATCCAATTCCGGCCATAAAAAATCATTAATTATCTCTCGATATCGCAATCCATTCACCGTAACTGTTGCTCCAGCCTCATTTTCGAAAAAGTAAGGTCCAATGACTCCGCCGGACCATAAACCGCACCAAACAGTCACACTTTGAGGATAGAGAGGCTTCTCAACAATAACTCTTGGGTTTTCCGAGCCCCAGATGCGACAATTTTGCTTGTTGACGAAGCCACCGAGGTGGAAATGGGCCTCATCACTCAAGATGATTTGCATTTGATTCACTCAAGTGAATTTTAATAATTTCAATGCGTTGTTGAAGCGTGTATCGTTTCATTTAATTATAAATATTAATGGCGTAGTTTCTACTTGTCAAATGTTAAAAAATGACAGCTTCAAAAGTAACATCTACCGAAAAAGCTGGCTATTCAAAATAACACCTCTTATTGGAAAACCGTGTATAAAAAAATCGCATTCAAATTAATAATTCCATTTTTAATGAGTTTTTTGTAATTATTTTATATTTATAATTTATTCATATTTATAATTCAACTTTGAAGAGTTCTTTTATTTTAAAAAAATTCTCGTTTAATCAAAAAAACTTTTTTTCTGTCGATTTCTAGGCTACAAAATTTTTTTTATCCACAGAAAACATAGGTTGTTAGAACGTATCTATAGTTGACTCGCTAGTTTTTGTAGCGGAAATAAATTAAAATAATGTTCAACCATTTTAATTTTAACCATTGCTTAAGAATTGTCTTCTGATTTGCTTTGAATGTCGCTTGTGGGGTGAGATTTATCAAAAATTGTTAAGTTTTATTACTAGATGTCATAACGTGTTTAGTTTATCTCTTGGTCATAATAATGTTCTGTATATATGTTAACGAAAAAAATATTTTTTTTTTGTGATTCATCCTCTGCACTATTCATGCACTGTATGTATGATGCATTCTTCCTGTAATGAATAAATTATAGAATGTTTATTTACGCTTTTAATTATTTCTGTAATATTAAATTAATGTTACAAGCAAAAGTGAATAATACAAACTTTATAGGAGAGCGAAAACAGAGATAAAAATCAACCAACAATTATGTTTTTTTACTGTAATACAACTATTTTTACTAATTATTTTCTCCCCGGGGACTGGCTCTTAATTATATTGAAATTTAAAAATATCTTTTAAAATTATAAAAAAATAAACGTATATTTGTTTGACTGAGGATTGATTCTTCCTCCCCAGGGACTGGCTAAAATGAGTGAACCGCGCTATTACTTAAGCAAAATTCTAATTGGATGGTACCGTGGTTTTATTTCGTATTATTATTATTATTAGGTCTGTAATTTTTTAATTAGTCATCCAATTTCAGAAAAAACGTGTGTGCACTCGTGTGTATGTATGATATAATGCATCGTCATCGACAACGAGTCTATCTGTCGATTTTCAACTCGATCGGATGTCGGGAAGTGGTTTAATTTCAATTTCCAAGATTCCATTCCATTCATTTATAAGATAAAACAAAATCTATGTTAAATTCCCATATAATGTAGGTATGACCTATTAGTGACTTGTTTATGTTTTTATTATAATTATCTTTATCGTAAAGCTGGTTATATGCGGAAGCCTACTGAAAAATCGCCAATAGACTGAATTCACGAGAAATCAGTTCCAGTATTGAAAATGGAAATTAAAATAATTTTCTATCAAAGTGGGTAGATTAACCATTTTTTTAATATTGTCACAAACATTACATTCAAGCCAAAAGTTCTAGAATTCATTGAACAGGAGTTACAGACGGTGTCACAATCGACAATATTTTAATAACATACATCAAAGCGCCCCTGAGGTGATATCTCACAAAAGCGGCGCTATACAAATTGTCCAATATTATTATTATTATTATTATAAGTAAAACGGTAACCGTACAACTCAACACAGTTAGATATAAAAACATTTTTAAAGGTGTGATGATTTGTCATTGTATTGAGCTGTTAGGGAACCAAGAAAAAAAACATAAAATTACACCCCTAAATAAATTATTTCAAGCGAAAAACGTTGGTTATTTTATTTTGTAATATTTATTTCTCTTTTCACTCTGTTGAAAAGTTTCCATAATAGACTAAGAAAACGTAGATATACAGTTATAATTCACAAATTACTTTACACAAATCAGGTATTTTATTATTATTTTGTTTAAACCCGGCCTCCAATTTAACTCCCCTACAGTTGTCCAGGTCAGAACAATTGATGCAAATAGCCCCCAGTCATAGTCAGGGGTATATAAGGGCCCCTTCCAGTGCTCCATTCAGTACGATTTCAGCTTCCTAACTGAAAGCACACTAGGTATATCCTCAAACTATCAGTTTTTTTTGTTCCTGACAAGATGGCAAACAAGCAATTCTTCTTCATCGCAGTCGCTGCAGTGTGCGCTTTACAGGTCAGTGAAAAAAAAATCATTGTATTTTTTTATAGCTCTTCTTTTGTGAAAATGGTTTTCTCGAGTAAAATAGAATAGTTTTTAAACCCTTTTAAAACATTTTAATCGAACTATAACATATTATGATAAGTTCACATAGAATTCATAACTCTTAAAAAAATAATTTTTTGCGCAAAATCACATATTATTATTATTACCTGTTAATAATCTACTAAACAAATATACGGGGTGTTCGGGGGTAAAGTGCGCTAACTTCGGGAGGTGATTCTACATGATAATAGAAGTGAAAAAGACGAACAACTTTTTTCGAAATTCCATTTTTTCCCATACAAAAATATTATACGTACAAACAATTCAACGTTTTTTTAACCTAAATACTGTCTTAAAACGTTAAAATTTCTAAAAAAGTGTTTTAAAGAGGAAAATCTCTAATTTTAATATTTAACCACAGATAATTTGAACAACTCTCAAACGAAAACGAAACAAAAAGATTCCTTCGAATCTATGAATTGAACACTTGATCAGGTAGAATCTTGCAATCACATATAAAGATAGCAGCCATTAAAATATGCGTTAAGAAAATGAAGATAATAAGCTCTCGGTACAGTTAAAAACAGTTGAATGATGTTGTCGAATTAGCTCAGTGGTAGGAGCACTTTCCCGGCAAGGAAGAGGGTCTGGATTCGGTTGTATATATTATTTTTTTTGTCACATTTAATTAACATCCCAGAGATATCAACATTTTATAAATTATAAACTATTTTTAATAACCGGTTTCGCTTTTTCATTTTTAACAATCATTGGAATATGACAGAATTAATATGACAAGTCAAGAGTCGGAATAACAGAAAAAGTATTTAGTATGTATGTATGTTAAGGTTGGAGAAACATTACGCTATACGTATCTTGGCTTGGTCTATTTCAGTACATCGCTCACCATACATTACCAATGCGAATGTATGATGAGCGATTCGCTGGAATAGGCCAAGCCGCGAAAATATAACGCGCTTATAGCGTTGCTTCTCACAGGCTTAATGCAGCAATAGGGTATAAGCCAAGAGTTGTGTGGCACTCAATGACACCTGCCTTCCCTGCGGGGAAACGGTGTGATGGTTAGTTAGTTTTTTAGAATTGAAAAACTGGGCAAAATCTGTATGTAGCGATTTTTTTTAAATTTAAGACATAAATTTAAAGCTCCATAGCTCGTGACGGAAATAATTTCGTGATCTAGGTTTTTTGCATTAACCCTTGAACATCTAGAAAGACAGAAATCTAGACTGTGGAAATTTCATGACGCCAGATCTTATTAATTGAGATTTTATGCAACTTTTTTTATATTAGCTCCACACAGGGTGAAATAATTTTCCTCAGAGCCTATGTCATCTTTGGGGATGCTGTGTGAACGTTCTGGGAAGGAAAAATTAGTGAAGGTTGTGTAGGAATCTGTGGGTCAGCGTGTTCAGGAGCGGTGGACTTATGAATCCATCCCTCCAACTGCGGTGTAAGGCGATGGGTCGAGAGAGTCCGGCTGGAGAAGTCAAAAGTCCTCCCTCAACCAGTATTTTCTCCATCCGGCCCACTATGTCTTCTGTCCACAGTTGGTGGACAGAATACATCAAGACCTAGAAAAGCCTCACCCCATGAACCCGAGCACCCCTGCTAGTCACCAAACGTAACGAGCACTTGGGGTGTTCTATGGCAGAGTTGTTGGTTATCCAATTAATGGTTGTTCCCAGGCGCTGGAATTTTGTGATTTTAATTCTAATAAATATTTTGTTTGAACAAATAACAAGGAAAATAGCATTGAACTTTCAGTTATTTCATGAAAAAATTGAAAATATGTTAAATTTCTCACGGTCAAGGTAATTTTTGTTGGCTACTGGCTTTAAATTTTGCGAAAAGTTTTTAGCTTGTAGAGCTTATGCACGGATAAAGACTATCACGGACAGCCTGTGCAGTGTCTAGATTTAATGGGAACCATTCAAATACTCGGCTTTTGAGATATTTATGTTCGTCAAGATTTAGTAGTAATCCTGACTGTAATTGAAATGAGACTGTAATGTTCCTGGGTACACCTAAAATACCGATCCTAAATTGCACGAACATAAAAAACATAAAAATAATGAATCTAACTTTTTTTCTTAAATTTTCCAGCTGTGCATCGCAGGCAAGGTGCCCGTGAACGAGCCACCAGCGGTGGTGAACATCTTTGACGACCTCTCCCAACAGACGGCGGCCTTCCTGAAGACCCTGGGCACGCAGGTCAATGAGGTGGTGAACTCCAAGGATGCCACTGCTCTGCAGGCCATCTTCCTCAACAGCACGCAGCAGTTCGCTGCTAAGGTTGGCGACATCACCAAGACTCTGCAGCAGCAGGTAATTTTGTTCTCCTTCTTCAGTCTTTGGACATCGACCTGTTTCTGCTTCTTCCTTGTAAGTCTTCTAGAATCCTGCTTTTTACCTGACCTATACCTTATTTTTGTTCAGGCATTCTTTTTCTTATTCTTCTGAGTTTTCTAACGGATTGCTTTGGACCTATATCTTTTTTTCTTCTGGCTACCTGTTTTGGATCTTTTTCTTCTTCTTTGTGGGTCTTTTAGAGTCCTGCTTAAGACTGATATCTTCTTTTTTCTTCTGGCATCCTCTTTTTAACTTTATCCTTATTCTTCTTTGTGAGTCTTATAGCGGCCTGCTTTAAACATATATCTTCTTTTTCTTCAGAGGTCCTCTTTTGACATTTTTCTTCTTATTTGAGGGTCTTCTAGCGTTATGCATATCTTCTTAACCCTGGAACCAATAATTGTATAATTTTATTTTCAACCCAGAAGAGGTCAAATTGCATGTCGACCTTGGGGAATACTACAATCAGTGCAAAAGTGATATCAGTAAACAAACTGAAATTACTTTATTGTGTAAAGCGCATTTAACATGATAACTATGGAATCAATTTTGTGATGTACGTTATCATAAATAGTCATAGATAGTCATAGATACTAAAATTGGTGAGTTTGGTGTGAATTTGTTTCAAAACTCTCTGCTACTAATTTCGTAGTGAAAATATAATAATCAAGCTTTATTATTTCCTCTCTTTCCATTGAAAAAAAATCATAATACGAACAAATAATTAAATCGCTCGATGTAAAAAACATAGATTTGGATAATTCCGCTAATCAGGAACAAACTTTATTCTTCGATCTCGATTTGATGAACCTTACAAAAATGGCTGAATCATTTGTATTATTAAGTGTGAACATAACACTGGTGCAGCCGGATATGATAGCTGTTCATTCATTGTACGATGATACGAGGTAATAATTAATGTACAATTTTGCATAGTCATTAATACAATCATGTCGAGGATGCTTTACACATTGGCGTGTTTATTTGTAATATTCATTACGATCAAATTTCGATGGAATTCCATCACGAATAATAACTATCAGTTTCAAATGCAGAATTTTGATAATATTTAGGTTATTTCATTGTGATGAACAATATTATATTTGAAAGGTTTTTATTTTAGTCCAACTCCACAAGTTTCCACCAGTATCAAGATACTACAAGCAGAATATGTGCCAAATCTAAATGACTCTCAAAACTTTCAATTAGCTAAATATCTTCAGCAATCTCAGCATCTACCCAAGTCCTCCACCCACTCTCATCCACCATACGAAGAGAAAGTATTTACGTAAATCGAATATCAAAATATCGCCAAATTTGCGAATTGAAGACAGTAGGCAAAATTCCATTTATCTTCCAACGATAAAAAACTCATGTATCGATTATTTCGTTTGCTTCCAGCTCCTGACTACCAACGGCGAGGTCGCTAAGGTCTTCAATCAGGTGGTGGCCAACCTAAACCAGACCGTGACCCAGTTGCAGACCCAGAACCCGGAGATGTCAGCCAAGGTCAAGCAGGTCGAGGAGAACCTGCAGAAGTCCTTCAAGACCGTCCTTGGAGAGGCAGACCGCGTGGCCAAGACAGTGGCCGAAAGCACCAAGGGAATCCAAGATGATTTTGGCAAGATCGTCAAACAGGCCTATGATAACATCCTGCAGTCAGCTCAGACCCTACAAAAGAAGCTGCATGAGGCAGCCAACAAGAAGAACTGATTGATTTTTGACTTATTTTAATGTTAAATATTTCCAGAAAAGTTGTTCGTGACATTGTGACATGTCAAAAGAGGTATCAGGTGTTGATTGTGAATTTTTGTATTGGGTTCCTTTACAATCATTAACAGCACATGATATGCATTCAGACAACTTTCCAATATATATAATATGTTGGAGGTTTTTCTGAGATTTTTTGGGGATTTTGAATGGTTTCTGTGAAATATTTTAAGCCTTTGGGAGATTTCTTAAAGTTTTTTTAACCCCTTTAAAGAATTCAATGAATTTCTTTAGAATCTTTGAGAGTTTACGTGAACCTATAAGTGATCTCTTGTATTGAAACCCTCATGAGGAATTCTATGGATTTCTTTAAGATTTTTGGGACTTTACGTGAACCTCTCGGAGATTTCTTAAGGTTTCTTAGAAGATCTTTCATAGGATTATCAAAACATTTCTTGGAGAATTTAGAGAGATTTCGTTTTTCTGGAAAGTCCTCATGGGTTCTCTAAACGGTTTCCTACTCGATCCAAGCGGTCCAAGGGATCGTTGAAAGTCTCATACAGTACCCTGACTGTTTTATTTGAGATTTCTTTCAGATATCGGGTTTTCTGAGAGATTGCTGGTGGACTGGTTTTAAAGAATTCTGGTCTTTAAGAGATTTCTCGTGATCTTCTGTGCTGGGAAATATTGTCATATAATTTATACTATTGCATCATTACCATTTTCATCATAATGTATGTGAAATGTTGCAGACTCCTGCAACCGCATTATAAAATATTGATAAAATTTCATGTACCTTGCCTCTTGAATGTATAATTATACTGATAAGTCTTTTTCTAAAGACATTGTAAGCAACGCATTTTTTTTCTGGATTGCTCAATAAACAAACAAACAAACCAATAAAATGTATTATTTCGATCGCCTAATCATTTGGCAGAATTCTGCTAATTTATTATTATTGGTTAATGAATAACTTCTAACATGTTTCAGTTGAATTATCAACAGATGTCGTTATGAGCAAAATACATACACGAAACTTTAATAATAATAATAATAGTAAAAATATGAATGTTGCTCCAGTAAAAAGGTTTCCCATATAAATATAAATCAGATGTTTATCCGAGACACTATCCAGGTTAAAAATAAATTCGTTAGACCTTTGTAATCATTCAAACAGATATTAGCCAAAAATATATTTTTTTAAATTAGTTGAAGGTGAATAATTAGAGTCGTTATCGTGGTAAGATGGAGATTATGGGTTCGATTCCCCGTTGCGACCATTACGTTTTTTTTCTGTTTATTAGTATTATTTTCTTCTTCAATGATAATTAACTAACGAACTAACCATCACGCTGTTTCTCTGCAGGGGTAGGCAGAGAGGGTGGACTGCCAAACAACTCGGTATTGGCACATACTCCTTACCTTATCCACATTCATACATCGCATCATATATAATCTTATGTTATTCCGACTAATGATATGGCCCGACACAATATCGGTTTCACTTGATCGTGCCATGTCTTCTACAGACATCACTGACTTCTTCTACCATTGTCATTCGCGTCCAATGCCCAAACTATCTAAGCGTCCTTGACTTAATCTTACTCATTACGCTTGCATTCTTTGAGAATCTCCACATTTCTCACACGATCATACACGGTTTTACCACACATATGCCTCAGGGATCTCATTTCAACAGCATTCAGTCAGCTTTCTTCCTTCTACCAGGGCATCGATTCTCGAAGAAGTCATTAAACTAGATTCTAGTGACTAGAACAACGAGTGGTTCGACCCACTAGTTATTCGAGTGGAATGACTTTTGACGTTTGTCGTATGCAAGTGTGTACCTTCGAAGAGAGTCAAGAAAAAGAATATCAACCAATCTACAATGTACACCAGAGGTTCCCAAAGTGGTCTATATGGACCCCCAAGGGTCGATATCGGCTTGCTGGGGGTCTATGTCAGAGAGAAAAAAATTTCTGGGTCCACGAGATTCAAATGGGGGTACATACGAGCGGACCCCCATTTACCTCAAGTCAACATTTAGGAGTTCCGTAAATGACACAATTGACCTAACACAAATATAATAGAAATTACTTATTTGATATTTGTATTTTTATATTTCGTAAAGTTGTTAATTGAGGTATATAAGAATTCAGAATTAATATATTCAAGCAAAACATTGCACATTGGAAGCCGCTAATTTTTCTAGTTCCCCAACTTGTTTATGAAAAACGTTCAGGGTAATAATAACGTTGAACATTTAAATGCACTTCACACAGACTACTTCAAAACTAAATTTGAGGACATTTGACTATGGAAATGGAACGTTGAAGAATCGGATATAATGTGACAAGAAGAACTGACCGGAATAAGCACTGATAAAGAACTTAAGGGGCAGTTCTGTAGGGCCAGCTACAAAAAGAAATTCCCGTTGCTTCATTTTCATTTGGTGTAATACCTCACAAGGGCGCCCCTGTCTGCACAAACAGATGATCTACATCGCTACCCGGTTGTTGGACAAGCAAGGGAAGGGAAACTTTTTACGAAAAAAATAAATGATTATCACATGGGGCGTTAATAATTTTAGGAAAATTCAATATTCGGCAGGCAGGGGGTCTACGGAAAAAAAAATTTTCGGCAAGTGGTCTACGGGGCAAAAAAGTTTGGGAACCTCTGATGTACAACTAAGGCGATTGCGAGCGGCCTGGTTTGGAAAATCTATACCCAGTACTACATTGTAGACTGCTAGTTTCTTGCATTTTCCCTTCTTGTAATGTCTCACTATTTCAATAATTATGCATTTATCAAAATAAGAAGAAAGGATTCAGAAAAAATATTACATTAAAAAAGTACTTCCTAATTAAAGTGGAGAATCGAGCCCCAAAAAGATTGTTCAGCAATTTCTTGGCGTAAAAATGCTGAAACAATATTTCGACTTCTATATTAGATAGGACATATAGGTCAATAATTCATCAATCTAGAGCACCTGACTTAGCGAGAACTTTCTGTTACCTAAATAAAATTATCGGAATCTGACTTAGGCAGTTTTAGCATTCACCCCCAGATATATAATTATATCAATATTACTTATATACATTGTAACATATTTATGGTAAATTATGTAAGTAACATTGAATACATAAATATATATTTAATATGTATTTATGTATATCTCTAAATGGTATAAAATAAAGTCGCTATCCGCTTCTGTCTGTTTGTGCGCTTAGTTCTTCTAAACAGCGCAACGGATTTCGATAGGGTTTTCGCTATAATTTAGACTATTTCTTCTGGATAGTGTTATAAAATAAAAACAGAACTTGAAAAAATCATTCACACAACTTGAAAATGAACTTTGAAATTTGATGAATTGTTCAAATTCTCCGAAACAACCCGTCCTAATGTCTAAATAGTATAATACAAAGTCGCTATCCGCGTCTGTCTGTTTGTGCGCTTAGTTCTTCTAAACTATGCAATTTAAAGTCGAAAAAAGTAGAGCAACGCCGGGTAAACGTCAGCTAGTAAACATTAAACAAAAAAGCCAATTGATAAAAAAGATAGGATACATAAATTAGAGACTTGAATATTTTCCTTTTTTAATAAGTACTGCACAAGAGTCCCAACTGCCATATTGCCACTAACATTATTGGAATCATCTCTTTTTCGGTGTTTTAACGAAAAAAATTTCGCTTGTTTATATTTTTAAGGCATAATTTGATTTTAAATATCAAACTTAAAAAGATAAAGACTTAAGGCGATGCCATACATAGTAATGCAAAATCATATGTTTTTGGTTTGAAAATTTGGTCGCCTAGAAATGTTAAAGGTGCTTGAATTAAATACTGCGAGTAGAATACATTTTGGCCTTTGAAATAATCGAGTATTTTTTAGATAAGTCTTTTTATAAGCCCAGAAAAAAATAATATATAAGGCCTATAAAAACTGATTTAAAGTTCAAAATCTCCTACTTACGAACCCATTTTCGATTATGATTTTATTGTATAATGTGGCAAATTAAGTTATTTATAAAATGATCGAAAAAAAAAATATTTATGCCTGAACATCCACAAAATAAAATAAAAGGCACTTTTTGGCCATGTTTTTTTCTTGCATAAATCAAAACAGTCGGGTGGTGTTAAGCGGGAATTTAAACCTTATCGCCATCTACGTAAGGGTTTCAATTTAAAATATTACACGACGTAGTGCATCACCTTAAAATAAAATAAAAATAAAAAAAATAATCTAAAAGCAATAATTGTTGAATGAAAAATGTGCCGACGTAGCACAGTTGTCCTGTGCATCTGACCGGCAATCAGAAGAATATTTTTTTTGTTTATATTTTTGTTTCAGGCTAATAATTATAGCTTATGACAATTCGTTAAAAAAGATAATTCTAATAAATCTAAATAAACATGAAACAGAACAAGGCACAGAAAAAAAAGATAACTAAGAATTGAACCCTGGATCTGTCTTACCAGTACAAGCGTCTTAAACCACTCGACCATTGGGACCACAGACATAGGAATTAATAGACGAGAAGATAATGGCGAGGGGTAAAATCAACTGTTGAAGAACGAAGGGCGTAAGGCTGACTGTGATTCGTCAATAAATCAATCTGACAGTAAATAGGCATCTCGCATTATAATATCACCATTTACTTCTTAAAAGTAAAATCTGCTTTTGAATGAATAGACATTTTTACATGGGAGCGCAAATTACTCGCCACGTTATGAACAAATTTGCGAAGTCCAAATTCGGCAAAAAAATTCGGTTCTATTTTCAGAGTCGAATATTTCGTTTAAGTATTTAGTTAAGACACTTTTATAAATGTTCATAATTTACTTCCCAGCAACCAACCAGCTTTGTGTTTCGCGTCCAGACGTTTCTCGATGTGATAGTATATGTTTCTAAAACTGATCTATATTATACGATGTGAATATGCTTAAAATAAAGTAAAATAATGCTTATATATGGAATGTAATACGACAATTGGGTTTATTCTCTTTTTAACATCTATTTTTACAAGTTTTCATAGTACAAGTCAACATTTTGCCGTGTTATTTCGTAAAATGAACCGATGATGCCTCGACCATAGTTCGCACAAGAATGATGACGTCACGTTTTCAAATTTCACTTGAGGCCATACGCGAGCACAGCCGGCTCCAATGGAACCGGTATGGGGAGTGGGGATAATACGCTTTTAATCACTTAGGGCAGGTCTACTAATATTCATATGTCTATGATTGGGACCTATATACTAAGTGTCATATTTGTCAGTGGCATTAATGCTATGTCCAGGGTTTTTTAGATCCATGGTTGAAGGTCTAAGCATAGACATGAGAAATCTGACGTCAATGGGTCTAACCAATACCTCCTAGAAACGGTCTAACCCGCTGCACTCCACCGACCATATCGACCAAACCGCAAAGGTTTTTATACCTTTTGCGTAACCAGGAATCGCACCCATGACGGCCTTCACCCGGAACAGATTGCCAGCATAAGTTGACCTTCCAAGTCGTTACAATAATAATTATTCAACGCAGATAAAAATTACGTAATATTAAATTGTCAATGGACTAACTGAACTAAGAGTGAACGATCTAAATTGGCCGGTAGGTATTTCTTTTGATACCATTATCAACAAGCGTTCTTAGAACAGCTGTATATTTCATCAAACGGTACCCGGATTTGCACCAATTTATTATTTTTTGTTTATACGATTACCACATCAGTGTGATTATAGGTTAGGTTAAGTATCACTGACTTCAATACATTTTATTTTTATCTGTCTGACTAGACTGGAAAACTATGTCGCCACCCGGTTGGGCAGCGTTGTGAGGCGGGTTAATGTATAGGATGTGGGAACGGATTATATGAAGGAGGAAATACAGAAGCGACCCGTTCTCATGAAACAAACTCAATGAAGGATCTATTGTTAGCCCCTTAGAGCAGGCTCCACTAAAATAAAATTGTAGAAATGGAAACAAATTTCGCCACTGTCTTAGTACACGGAAAAAATTGTGTATTGGTAATCCGGTTACAAACTGGACTGCAGGCCAATTCCTTACAAACTTTTAGTAAATTCATAAAATATCGGAACACGTGTTCATGCAAGTGCATTTGTCTTGAAAATATAGAATAAGGGCGATAATATTTTGAACACATTTGTGTTTTACTGAAAGTTTGTAAGGAAACTGATCAATTTATTTGTTAATAAAGGCCTGCAATCCCGTTTTAAACCGGATAACGAATAATTTGAAGAGATTTATAAACAAATATTTTCTCTGTGTGCGCTCTGTATCACTTACACTTGCCTGACATTGTATATTTCAATTGAATTTCGTAATCTTTGTGTAAACTTAATTTGTGTAATCTTAATGTAAACATTAAGGCGAAGCTTAATGGTAAATCACTATTTTGATTAATCTTTATAACGAATTGGTGTACATTATGAATACCAAAAATTATGCTTTAGATAAATTGAAGGTTTTCCTATCGTTTCGCTTGAGTAGAATACAAATAAATTACTCAATAAAAAATATAAATGTAAACTACTAAAAAAAATGTTTTTTCAATAGAAATGTATGAACGCGTAAAGGAAACAACTTTTTAAAAGTTCAGTATTATAGATAAGATTATCTGTGATAGTTTCACTTGATTAACTTTTTTGCTTTCTTATAAAATTATTTACAAAATAAATAAATACCAGTTTTGTGCTTGAAATCGAACGTTTCTAGACTCCGTTTGTCAAGCGATTTGAATGCCTATTACCTACAATATAAGGTATACGGCTGCTTCACTTACGTGTTTTATCTTTCTTAAGATTCGGGCTTTATTTTCGGGTATCACAGAGAGAAGAAAATCACAGGAAAATTGTGAGAGTGCAAGAATCGGGGAGGAAAAGGGATGAAGAAGTGAAAGGTTGTACCTGACTTTTGATGTGAATGCCACACAAGAATTCCAGCTGCCCGGAGCCAGTGAGATTATGGTATAATAATATAATTGAAATCTGGAAATGAATAGTGAGGAGGGATGGTGATGAAGAGAATGGTAGGAAAATAACCGAATATGAAATTAACTGATTAAGGTTCTCGACTAGCAATCCATAGATCGCAGTTCTAATCCCGACGTGCGCAAGTAAATTTAATTGAATTAATTTGTTTTATTTCATTTATAATTAATTTAAAATAAGATGATATTTAGTATATTAAGTACACGTAAACCGGCATTAAAATGCACAAAATAAATGACAACCTTCACGCATTTATAAAAATTTACTGATACATTCTTCTTGGCAGTAGAAATAATGATCTGTCAAATCTGCCAAAAACAGAGTTATGGAACAACCCTATGGGGGGTTAAACCTTGTTATTTTTTTTTATTTTTTACAAAAAAACCTGTTTTATCTTACTAAATATTGATTCTATCGACTTGGGAATGGTCTCATTCGATTCAGCACAGATGAATACGTAGTAAACGATACCTCACTCGACCTAATTTATAGTCATAACTTAATTGACAGTCCTGCCCGAATTTAATAGTGGCAACGATTTGCCACTATTAAATTCCACGTGCCAACTAGGAATACAAGACAAAATATAACATTCTTCTGCAATACATACACAACAAACTATCAGACACACTCACTGACCAATAGGATGTATGATCTGGGCAAATTGATATATTTACTTACTCCATTTAACTAAACATAATCTATACCAGAAGTTTGTAGAATCCTACAAATTAGAGTAACGTTGGTAACGCAGTTTTAGTGTTTTGTCTTATATTTAGTGTTGTTCTAGTATTATTTTTTTAATGTTACTCTTACGCTTTACTAATATTGTTTCATATTTAGTTTTTTTTATTATTTTTTAATACATTCTCATTATACTTGAAATCACATTTTTACATTTGTGTAATCATATATTTATTTTGTAACTACTTTATAATGGATTACATCTTTATACTTTTAATTTTTCCTATTTAATACAGATATTCTCCTATGTACACTGCATCATGTATCACTTTTATGAAAAACCCTTTTTAAGTGTATAAATAAGTTATACTTGCTGGACGTTCCAGAGAGGAAAATACTCAGTATCTGGAGAAATATCACAATTATAAAACGTTGCTTGAAATGGTTTTGGCCGTGTTTGGTGACCAGAACTGAATAGCCAGATACTTCCCCACCTTCTTTTTCCCTTATCCTCCCCCTCCCCCTATCCTATATCTTCACAACGTACCCTAATTGGGGTTGTAATATTCTCACTGGCTCCAGACTTAACACTCCATAGATTGAGAGCAGTTGGAAATCTTGTGATGTAATCACATTAAAAAAAACAGTTTTCTTTTATTTACATATCTTTAAAATGCACTTCTTAGTTTTATTTTTACTTGAAACTATTTAAATAAAGTTAGATTTTTTAAAAGAAATGTATGTATAATTTTACCATTTCATTCTTATAATTACATTTGTTCGTTTATATCTATGTTTTTATTTGAAGTTGTACCCCATTAAAAATATGCATGTGAAGTTGTGGGGGTGTTATTGATTGAAAAAAAAAATGATCGAAAAAAAAGTTTATTTTAAAATTTGTAAATCTGTCCAGTTCTTTTTACGTAATTTCTCGTGATTATTTTAAGAACAGTTCACTTCCGTTATCTTCTGTCTAGCCTAGATATTTCCAGGATTCTTCCGTAAACTATTTATAAGTTGTAGATATACACAATGTAAACAATCTTATCACAAAACACATTTGTTTATGTCTAGAATTGAAAAAACAAAACTGCATAGAAGAAATAATAGGATTAGGAACCTTGATTAATATTTTATTGGTTTAATTGCCTAATCAACAACAGCTTCTCACTCGACCGCATTTATTTTTGACTTTAGAGAAGGATTTTTTAGGACTTTAACATATAGTGGGTTGCTTTGAATTTATGTTTGAATTTATACATTTATATGTTTACATAAAGACTTATATTGTAATTATGACAAGCCACAAAGTAAATGTATTTATTGTTTATCAAGTTTTATTTAATTAAAGTCCATTTTAATTTTTGGTTTTTCATTCATTATGGTTTTTCATTCATATACATACATTTATCATATTATTTAATTTATGTAATTTCTATATGGAAATATATGAACTGCTTAATGCGGCTTAAAGCCAATGAATTCACCTAAATTTCGCTGTTCATTCGCTATATATTTTTAGAAGAATTCGCCTAAATTTCGCTGTTTGTCATTTATTAAGATTCGTTTTATGTAAACGCCCTAAGGGTGTAAACAAATTAATTAAAAAATATTTTTACCTTTGAATGTGTATATTTACCTTTTTATGTTGAATCTCCTCCCGATATTAGTACACTTTTCATTCCTTCATGCAGCACCTTGGTGTATTTATCTCAATTCTATGAAAAACTACTGGACTAAAAAATTAGTGAAATACAAATGCTCCGTTTTGATCTCATTTTTGTATACTTCATATTATATTTTATTTATTTATTTGATATTATAGGAACAAACAGTACACGAGTTACAGAGATGAAACAATATACAGGAATTACACATTTCATTTTTGTTACCTAGGATATGTTTCCTTGAAATGTCTGCTAAGTGGTATATTTACTCTTTAATTACCAGGTGACGTGTGTGTACATAGGTCTCTGTGTATGTATATGTATGCGCATTAAACAATTTATATTATTGACATGATGCCACGTTTAAATTTGGGTAGTGAATCCGAAAAATGTTAATGTTTGAGTTTCGACAAATAACACTTAGGACGGGTTGTTTCGAAGAATTTGAACAATTCATCAAATTTCAACGTTCATTTACGGGTTCTGTGAAAGTCCTATTCAAATTCTGTTATTATATTATTATAGGCTAGTTGCTTGACAGAGCTGAAATAAAAACAGAACTTAAAAATATCTTTCACAGAACTTGAAAATTAACTTTGAAATTTGAAGAATTGTTCAAGTTCTCCGAAACAACCCGTCCTTAGAGTATGAAGGCATATCGTGTACTTATCAAAGGTATGTTAAAATTAAAAAGGGAAAAAAGATCGGTACAGTCGATGTTAATTTTTAAAATTCTATGTATAAACGTTAAGTCAGCTACTAATCGCCTTTGCTGCAAAGATTGAAATGTACATTCAAAGTTTTTGTTGAATTTGGAGGTAATATATTTTATAAATTTGTTTTGGATACGTTATATCCTATCTATACAAAGTTTTTATTGTGGATTCCAAATTAAGATATGAATTGTATTATTCTCTTTCCAGCAGGATTACTTGGCTTGTTCGTATCTAATTACATATTACATTCACCTATTATCTTTATAAATGCTAATCATTTCTTTGGGCATTGTAATCCAAAGTAATTAAAAAATAATATTATTTTTTAATTTTAATGTTATTTAGTAGATAATATTCAATCCCTTTAGTTTTGGACAAAGACGTCTTTATGAAGAAATTAAAACTTTAATTAAAAACAGTAATGTTTATATTTTTACCTCTTTACTAATGGGCCTGTTTTAGATTTTTTGCAGCTGAGAATCAACCATTTACTCGATATTAAGGGTTAGTTATCAGTTGTGTAAGGTTTGAAACACATTAACCATCATGCAGCCAAGTGGGGGAGTGGGTAGTACCCAAAATTACTATCCTCCTTATATTAGCTTAAATACTTGATATATCATTTTAGTATTTTACGTATTCCTGCGCAAATACATTTTAGCGCAGTTACCTGCCAAATCACTATTTAGATTAATCTTTATAACGAATTGGTGTACATTATGAATACCAAAAATTATGCTTTAGATAAATTGAAGGTTTTCCTATCGTTTCGCTTGAGTAGAATACAAATAAATTACTCAATAAAAAATATAAATGTAAACTACTAAATGAATAGAAATGTATGAACGCGTAAAGGAAACAACTTTTTAAAAGTTCAGTATTATAGATAAGATTATCTGTGATAGTTTCACTTGATTAACTTTTTTGCTTTCTTATAAAACTATTTACATAATCAATAAATACCAGTTTTGTGCTTGAAATCGAACGTTTCTAGACTCCGTTTGTCAAGCGATTTTAATGCCTATTACCTACAATATACGTTATACCAAGAATATACACAGTAATCAGTTGTGTAGGGTTTGAAATACGTAAACTATCCCGCAGCCAAGTGGGGGAGTAGGTAGTACCCAAAATTACTATCCTAATTCTATTAGCTTAAATACTTGACATATCATTTTAGTATTTTATGTATTTCTGCGCAAATACATATACCATTAATAATTGGGATTTCTATATTTTAAAAGCCCATATAAGACAGAAAAATCCATGGGGTCGTCGGAAGACCCAATTGGCTACAGACGATTTGTTTGGCATCTTGGCCTGTCAAGAGTTAATTGGTAAGGCCCAACTTTTTTTTTCTAAATAAATATAATATATTGGTCATCATGAAACAGGCGGTTGGCTAGTAAGGTGAATCAATGAACCAATGCCTATTAAATAACCATGTACTTTAAATAAATAAAACTTTACTCCCGGATACATTGTATATAAAATCTACCCTATAATTTAGCTGAGTTATATTACTCACTTTATATTTTCATTTTCCAATGTCAACATTTATATCGGAGTCATACTTACCTATGTATCTACGAACATAATACAAACATTATTAAATTATTAATCTATGAGTGATATATCTAGTTATTTATAGGTTATAATATCATATTATTGTAAACCAAACTCCAACGATAATACCAATATTGTTAATTATGCCAATAATAAATATTTATCATTAAAATTATTTTTGTTTAATTTTACGATATCTAGTAAGTACCTACGTTTTCCTGACATGCTCTAATTAGTAGTTCAAATGGGTACTTTAGCCGGCATTGAGAAGTGTCGAAGAAATCAATGGAGAATTCATTTTATATTGCAGACATAATGTCTGATTTCTAATCTAATCAACACCAGTCCGATGTCAGATCGATAAGAGATTAATCAGAAAGAGTGAACAGATGTTAGAAGTGTGAAGATGTGAAATATGACTCGTAACTTTCCTCTTATCCGTCTCCTTACATTTCCGACTGCTTTCAGCCTACACACTCCAGTAAGGGATGCCATAGTTCCACTGGTTCTGGACAGTTGAAAACAGATAAGACTCTTTTTTGTGAGTACCACATAAGAATCTCAACTGTTTCCAATCTTCAGGAGGCAGTGAGACTATGGAATCCCCAATTGGGTTAAGTCGTGAAGCTGAAGGTAGCGGAGACGGGAAGGTGATGGCAAAGAGGAAAATTAATTGGTTTCGAGTTACATTTAAACTCTGTGAGTCGATTTGTGTGGATGTTTTTTTTATATATTTTGACAAAGAAAAATTAAAATACTAATTCAAAGATTATAATAGTTTCATTTCATTTATATTGTACATTATGTCAGCGTCTATCGATATATAGGGTGTCAGGGGGTAAATTGCGCTAACTTCTGGAGGTCATTCTACATCTACATTATGGTAGAAGTAAAATAGATGAATAACATTTTCAAAATTACAATGTTTATTTTCTAATATCAAAATATTTTTCCACAGATGAATATTTATTTTTCCATACAAACAATTCAACTTTGTAACCTAAAAACTACCTTTAAACATTAAAATTTTGAAAAAAGTGATTTCATCTTTTTTACTTCTAAAATCATGTAGAATCACCCCCGAAGTAAGTGCACTTTACTCCTTTTTTGGGACTGGTGTATCATTGTAAAGAGCTAAAAAAATCATGGTAGGTATGTCAAATTCGCCCCACTCTAAAAGGTCCAGAACCCCCCAAACACATATACAATTACCCCTCAAACACATATACAATTACCCCCCAAACAAGTACACTATTATTCGGCAAACACATATACAATTATCCCCCAAACACATATACAATTACCCCCCAAACACGTACACTATTATTCGGCAAACACATATACAATTATCCCCCAAACACATATACAATTACCCCCCAAACACATACGGTAGGGTAAGGTGGGGGAATGGCGGTCACTTAAGCGAAAAACGACATAATGCTTTTATTAAAGAATTTTGTGTAAAAGTAATAAAACTTTCATATAGCTAAAAAAGTACACTTTATGTTTACTATGTTGTAAATAACCCAGCTAAAGTAGCTTAATTATTTTTATACATTTTTTAAACCTTTCATTGACTGGTATTTCCCGCACTTTGCGGGAAATGGCAGTCACCATGAGGGGTAATAACAGTCGCTCAAAATCAGTAGAGCTTTGCATTAAAAAAAACTAATAATGACTAGAAATCAGTAAAACAATGTTTTAAATGTAACACAATGTTTTTATTACAAATATTTACCAAAGTTCTTATTTAAAAAGCTATACCTAAATCAAGGCGTTTTAGAACTTTATTTCTACGCACACGTATCGCACGTAATCGCATTCGTATTTGTCAGGAGAATCGGTTCTGGTGCATTCTTTGTGTGCCCACTTTCCACAACCTCGACATCTGAACCAAATTTCATTTTTCCCAAATTCTTTTCAAACGCAACATATTTCTTGCTCACTATCATCTATACTTTCAAGGTTCTCTTCATCTGACGAGTCTGGGATTGACTTTTTCTTCTTAGAAGCCAAAACTTCTTCATCTGAAGAAAAATATTCTGAATCGATCCTCGATTTCTTACAGGTCTTAAGCTGTCTTCGTTTGGTGGTGGTGTTTGTCTTTTTCTAATCAGTTTTCTTGTCAGTTTTTTTGTCCGTTTTCTTGTCAGTTTTCTTGTCAATCTTCTTGCTATCTTTTGACAACTTCTCTTGTCTTTTTCTTTCCTTGTTTTCTAAGTCTGCTTTCAGGGGTGTTGCTGTTAAGATAGCAGAGTGTTGTTTGGTATTTGCACGTTTTATGGCTTGAGTTGTCAAAAGTGGCAACGGAGACAATACAGCGTTCTGTATTTTGGCGCTCGTTCCTGGCAAATTATTGTCCTCGGGAGTATTCAGTAATTGGGCGCTTGTTTCTGGCAAGTTATTGGCCTCAGGAGTAATCTGTACTTGGGCACTGAGTCCTGGCAAATTATTGGCCTCAAGCAGAAAGGTAAAAGATGTTGCTTGATCATGGTCCAAAGGGTTAGCTGTGGAATCATTCATCACAGTAACAGTGTCGTTTTGAAAATCTAATAGATAGTCTGAGGCCATGAAATCTTCTTCTCCAAAAACGGCAGGATCGATAGGCATAATTCCACTCGCCTTAAATCCAGAAACTCCTTTCTGAATTGTAGCCGTGTCACAGTAGGCTTTGTTGAATATAGAAACCACATCATGTAAATTAGCCCTATATTTTTATATGAGGTAATGCCGGTCGGTGACTGACATTACCCACTTCGAGTAACTGGCATAACCCCAAAACAAAAGAAATGTTTTCTTTGACATTCACTAAAAATCTAAATAAGCTATCAAAAATCAAACCAGCACATCAAAAGTGATAACAAATTTATTATAATTGGTGATTAAAGCAAATCCAGCCGTAAATAATATACTTAAGCTTAGCTTTGATTGAAAATTCCAATTTTTAACAACAAAACACTCCGAAACATGAACGACGCACTGCCATACTGACGTGCGATGCAAGATGGCCACGGCCATTTAAATTAGTTGTCCCCAGTGAAGACAAGATGGTGGTATAGGAATCATTTTTTAAATAATTCAGGAACTTGGTATTCCACAGTGACCGGCATTTCCCGCTGACCGGCATTCCCCCACCTTACCCTACCACTTTTATATATATGTTAAGTCTCATCGTTTACTTCTTTCAGTGTTTTGTTTCCTAAAAATGCTGCATTTTTTTGCAATAGTAAGCAAGATAGGATATCCTTGGCATTCCAACCGGGCGATATTGTTTTGTTTATAAAACTTATGCTGATACCATTTAATAGTGGAAAAAACTGAGACATGAAGCAGAAGGTACAGTTGTACCTTGTACCTAATGTGACATAAGAAGGGAACAGTACAATAATACCTTATTAACCTTCAATATATTAATATGCCCTCCATGTGAGGGTTTTAAAAAAATCATTTATAGTAGTATGTGAAATTATTATATTTTTTCATTAATTAATTTTCATATCCCTGATATGAAGCGAATAGAAAATTTTAATGATTACAAATCAAGAATAAAGAGAGCTGAAAGAGATTAAAGAAAAAACTCTGAACAAAACATTAAAGACGACATAGAAAACTAATAAAACAGAAATGAATAACATTAGTCCACCTCAGCACAGGTCACCCTAGTGAAGAGGACTAAGAAATACAACTTACTATACATATATTTAACATCATATTTATCATCAAAAATTATTCATTACAAAATCATTACAAAAATACAAAACAAAATGAACCTTTGTCTGTCAAACTGGGAAGGATTCCCGTTTCAGGACAGCCAAATTGTGTATTTAGTACATAATATTCTTACAATAGTTATGCTGTCAAAACAGATTTTGAGAACATTGTTGATTGCGTTTGAAGTAACAGGATGGTTTCTTTATCCTTGAAAGAATCGTAAAGATGTAATTTATTACCAGGGTCAATTTATTAAGTAATTGCATTCAGAACAGACGAATGGTTTCTTTCGGGACATCACAAGTCTGAGATTCTTTCCAGGGCATTTTGGAGAACATTTACAATTGTATAGTTAGAATTTCCACATTTATAAATCAGTATAAGACATATGAATCCTATTGTACTATATTTTTAGAATTTCTTAGGTGATATAAATTACACATTACTAGACCAGAATATATGCCATTATGACATATGAATTTCCAATTTTAAAATTTCGAATCTTTATTTATTGAATCTTTATATAAATCCCTATTTTTTCAATCTTATAAAAATACTAGTGGATTCCCCGCAATGCTTCGCTAATGCCAATGTCTTTAAAAAAAACCACAATACATTCGACTCCGTATCTCATTACAGTGCAGAGATATTGCGTTAAGTATTAATCGGATGTCACTGACTTCTTCTACTATTTCAACATCTCTAAACACTCCTGGCACTAATAACAACAACATATCGGTCAGCTGCTTTTCGAGTTTTGCGAGCACAAACATACGAAGGCTGAATTTTTATATATTAAGATTAGAAACCATTTAGAATTTAACTCAAAAATTTGGAATACATTTTATAATATGGGACGTTGTCCTGCCAGAGATCGTTTTCTATGTAGGGAAGTTAAAATTTGTGGTAGTGTGTATTTTTGTATTTACGAACCAGCGACAGGTGATTTTTATATATGCAGATTAATTTCAGTATCCAATTATTTAAATGGTACTTTTGCAAAACTGACTTATTCCAATTATGATCAAATTTGACCAGTGAATGAAATATTTATATGTATGTATATATTTCTACACAATATTTTGGCAATACTTGTGAAAAATGAATTAAAAAAAAACAATGTTGTGTGTGTCTGTAATTAGTGATAGTATCAACCAAGTTTAACTAATGTAATTGTATTTCGAGAGCTTTGATATGAATCACTGTTGACAAACCTAAGAAAAAAAAAATCAAAAAAAAAATTAAAATACTATGTGGCAAAAGCTGCGTATTCCTATAGAAAAATAACTTTAAAAATGAGTGTTCTTGCAAACTCGTCTTATTCCATCTAATGTTAGTATTAATACAGGCTTATTCCATCTTATGTTACTATTAAAACAGAATTATTCCATCTAATGTTACAATTAAAATAGGATTATTCCATCCAATGTTACTATTAAAACCGGATTATTCCATCTAATGTTACTATTAAAACAGGCTTATTCCATCTAATGTTACTATTAAAACTGGCTTGTTAAATTTCAGCCAATAGAAACGGAGCATTTTGTCACATGAAAAAACGGCCAAAATCAGCTTGTTTCAAGACAGTTGGTAACAAAACTGGAATATTCCAAGATTTTCTCGCAAAACAGACTTATATGACGTACATTTTACGATTCAAAGAAATATAATAATGGAAATATATCACATATCTATTAGCTATTACTAAATAAACTAAGATATAAAATCACATATTTGACAACTGTATAAGTTTTGTGCCATTACCCAACAAAACTTTCAGATGGAATAAGTTAGTTTTGCAAAATACCCCTCATTTAAAAGTAAATAACTGAGTGTTTTGAAGGTAGGTAATTTAACTAGATTTTTTCACAGCAATTATAAGTAAAACGATGAATAACAAATAATATAACATCTATTTCATTATTAACATTAAAAGGCCCTGTCTAAAATGAAGAAATATAAAATAAATTGTTTAAAAAAAGGATAAAAGTACGAGTTCGAAGTCTGCGATAGACTGTAAACCAGTAGTGCAGACCGCAGACTTCATACAAGGCATAATCATGTCTGCGGGCTGCAGCTGTAGTTTGCAGTCTTCCGCAGACCTCGTTGTCATACCTTTATGATGGTCCAAAATTTAAATTAAATTGATTTATTTTTGGGGTATCACGCCGTGTTGCGCTACCTCCTACTTAGGCAACGTTTCGAACAGATGTGACTAGAGATGGCAAAATTTCGTTTTAACTAAAAACACGAAAAAATATTTATGGTTCGAAAATAGGGCATTTATAAGTTTTCTTTGCGTTTCAAGGCATTTGAAAGTGTTTCCAGTGATTTCTATTTCGCGAATTAACGCGAAAAACGTGATTTTGGCCGTATTTCAGCTAAATTATTCTATTTAGCGAAATAGGCGCGAATTCCCCGAAAATACTGGATATTAAAATAATATGTGAGAATTTCAAAAAATCGAAATTTATCAGCGAAAATAAGTGATTAAAAATCATCTCTAACTTCAGCTCGCGCTGTGAAGGTTAAACATATATTTTACCAAAAATACTTAAAATATGCACTAAAAACATTCAGGAAATACATTTTTCTCTATTTTGCTACAAAACGCTAAATTATGCCACAAAATGCTATAAAACGCTAAATTTTCAATTGTTAATGCGAAAAAATCTGAAAATTAATGCTGAATTTTGCCATCTCTAGATGTGACACATCTGCCCTGATGATGCACACTGTAATGCTGTCCGAAACATTGGCTAAAGAAGGAAGTACCCCAAAAATAAATAACTTTAATACTTTGGCCGTGAAAATCTCAAATCATATCTAAAAACGATCAATTTACAATAATTTTTCGTGGATATATAATTTAAAATATCCACCCGAAAAAAATTTATTGAAAACATGTCTTTTCCAAAGTTGCATTAAAATCATGAAATATTGTCTTCTAATAGCCTACATTATCAACAAAAAATAAATAAAATATTTCTACGCAGTACTAGTTATTTGCAATATCTTTTGAATAAAAAAGATCATTCAGTTGGTTGTGTATTTTGCATTTTGACCTCAAATCCAAAATTAAGTTTTGTGTGAAAAAGGCAGCTCAACCGTTTCCCTGATTAAAAAGAATTCAGTTAGTTTGAATGCTCAAAGCCCCCTCCCCCCAACCCCTCCCTCACTCTCCAGTCGATATAAAAGGATCGCATTTGGTGGAGAGATCAGTACAACTCCTGCTTTGCGAGAGACATCTTCAGTTTGTTCAGACCTATTCACTGAAAAATATTCAAAATGGCCGCCAAGTTCGTGTTCCTCTTCTTCACGGTGTGCATTCTGCAGGTATGAAAACAAAAGTTTAAAATATATTTTATACTGTTTAAAATTCAAATTAATTTAATTTTACATCAAATCTTATTTAAATATAGACTTGATGTTGTATCTTAAATATAAAACACCACTAACTACATCTTAACAAGATTCTAACAGAACGTTCAATATATTCGTGTATAATTTCAATACATTTTAATTATTTCATTTAGTGTTTGATATATAACGTTTGTATATCAACGTAATTTTAACACAATTTATTGAGTGGTAAAAATTAATGCCTCGCTTTGTATCAACGTAAAAAACTTCCTTTTTAGGCAAATTTTTAAAGAAATTGAAATGTTAAATTGGGGTGAGTCAATGATTTCCTGAGACATATGAATTAACTTAAATTAGAAAACAAAAATATTAGAAATTATTTAAATTGTTAGGGTTCTTCTTTCCATGCAAATCATAGAAAAGATAGGTAACTATTGCTTTTGCTGTAAGCAATTTTTAAAACGAAATTATTCATTCATTCATCCTTTTCATTTTTCACAAAAACTTTAGTAGATTTTATTTATTTATAGTCATTATTATTTCAAAGCAATCTTAACAATATCGGTATGAATATGCTATGTGCAAATTCAAAACGGAACTAACACAATGCATTGTAGTGAAGTGTCAAATGGGGTAAAACGTTAATAATGAATATAATTATCATTTATCATGTTCGCTTCAAGGGCGCTGTAATTGACGTAAATTGAAATATAAAATGTTAGTTTTGAAAGTATTTCGAAATAGGATAAAATTGTGAGGTAAATCAAATATGTATTACAGATGTATGCTATTTGTTTGTGTTTTAAATTATGATAGTATTATATAGGCCATTAAAGAATTGAACTTTTATTATTTTTACATTTTTTGTGTGCGACAAATTTGTGTTCAAATGTCAATCGGTCGTACGTAATTTAAATTTTCGTACATCAAAATGCTTTTTTAAATCAATCAAATTTTTTATTCCATCATATTTTTATTGAAAATAAGCCAAATTATTTTTTTAAATAATTATAATTCACTCAAAATAATTTTTAAGTTGCCTCTAAAATCATCAACTTTTGATTTTAACAAAATATCTTTCAGTTTGGTTGGTTATTTTAGCATCATATCCAAATTTAAATATTATATGAAAAGGGTCGCGCATTTCTTTTAATTAGTTATTTTCAAAGGTATTATTTTTTTCCGTTTTCTGTGCGTTATTCCTGCGTGAAATTTTATTAAATGAACTCAAATTTTGCTTTGAATTTAATTATCATTTTCGAAATTGCAACTGATTTTTTGATGAATTCAGACAAGCGATAAATTACCTACCTATAATATAACATTTTTAAAAAAGAATTATTTTGATTCCCATTTTCAAAATTCATACCATCCCGTGATTTATCGCGTGTCTGCGCTAGTATGCCTATAAATTGAACGAAAAAATTTATTACCTTACTAAAAAGTGGGGAAAATTTACATAAACAACTTTTATTAAAATTACCAAAAATACTCATTTTGTTTGTCTGTGCGTTAATCCTTCGTGAAATCTGAAGAAATTAACTCAAACTCAATTGGAAATGTTTTTTGAAAAATTCAGACAAGCGATAAAGTGCCTGCCTATAATTTAACATTTATAACAGAAAATTATTTTAATTCCTATTTTCAAAATTCCGACTATCCCGTGATTTTTCGCCTGTCTGTGCTAGCATACTTATAAACTGAACAAAAAATATCATTAACTTACCAGAAAGTGTAGAAAATTAAATAAACAACTTAAATTAAAATATAAATATCGTTTACAAAATTAAAAATTATCTTCTTTCTTACCTAATGAAATGTTTTATCTCTTTTCATAATAATAATCACGGTTGGGTCATGACCCATGACCTATACCCAACTAAATCAGTGACCCATCTTTCCATACATACATAATAATATATAAACTTATGCATATCAGTCTATGTACTCATATTATGGGTTTTAAAGCTGATAATTGGATTGACTCTAATTGGTTTGAATTTAATTCTGTTGATCCAAGCATTGACTTCTAGTTGGAATAATGGTTCCACAATCGCACATTGTCACAATTGCACTTACATGTATGACAGCAATCTGTGTTTGCACTGCAAATGCATTGGGATAATCTGAAATCTATTCATTTGCGCATTCATGTTTAAGTACAAGTTCATTTGAATACACGGAATAAATCGTTACAATTACAAAACAATTACACAGTGTAAATAAACTAATATGATTCAAATAAATTCTAATTTACAATTATGCTATTGAAAACAAAACGTAAACTAATAAAGTTACTAATTAGATTCTTACACGCCCGCTTAACGTTGGTGTGGTAAAGCTGGCCTAAAAGTTAAAAAAGTTTTGCGGTAAAGGTTTAAATAAATAAGTTTAGTTTTTCACTGTTATGCGCCGCGTAATATTTACACCACGTTTGTAAGGCTGTTATTGTTGATAATAACAGGAATAAACCTGCGGTTGAATTTTCCTTATTAAATATCAAAAATATAGTGGGAATCATAACGACATAAGTGATGAAGACGTCTAAAAAAATATTCAGCCCGCTGCCTGGCGTAATGGACGAACATACGGTCGACTTTGCCTTAGCAGGCCTAAAAAAGCATCATATTTTAATTTTCTATACGATGAATCCCTCTAGAATCATTTGAGATTTTAGTAATACGTTCATTAGAAATAATTAAAATGTGAGCGTCGAGCAAACCCCCGTTATTTCAGTCTTAAAACAAGAAATCAGTTTTCTGAAGCAGTACAAAAACCTTTGTCCGGAATTACTATTCAATGGGACTATTTTCAACTAGTTTACTTAATTCATTACCGTCCAGTTTTGAAGATCGCGACTTTCGTCTATACAAATATTATTTGGACAGTTTTAGCACTTTGAACAATTTGATCAAGTCCTTTTGAGCTGATCACAATTTGATCAAAAGCTAAAATAGGTCGAGTTGTTAAAAGGTCAAAAATGGCACTGATCGTCGATTTTATGATCGTCAACTGTATAATGTTTGAAATACCACAGTGAGAACGACATCATTAATACTAAAAATAATATATAAATGTTATTAATTTGTTACGAATTTAATAAATTGACAGCGAAGTAAACCCTTCCAATACCAGGTGTCACTGATAGCCAGCGTTCCATCGAAAAACTTACACCAATACTAATTTTCAATGTTAACCCTTTTATTGTCAGGTGTCTCTGGGAGCCAGGTTCGTCCGCGATGCTCCTGCCGCCGGGGGTCTGGATGACCTCTCCAAGCAAGCCGCTGATTGGCTCGCCAGCCTGGGTGCCCAGTTCTCCGAGGTCGCACAGGCCAAGGACATCACCGAGGTCAGCGCCATCGTCAAGAACGGTACCGAGAACCTGACCACTCAACTGACTGGACTCGTCACTGGACTGCAGTCGAAAGTAAGTCTTCTATTACATCTGATTTCATGCCTGCTAAAAAGCAGTCAATCATGATTTCGTTTTGGAGTATAATTCTCCTGGTCTTGCTAAATCAGGATCTCATTTTATCCGCTTTTTTAGCAACAACCTACAAACAATTTTTTGATTATTACACATTTTCTTTAAAATTTTATGCAATTATGCAACCAAAGTCTTTTATACTTTTACTAATATTGTTATATGGTATTTCATGTACACAATTTAAAAACCTCATGGGCGTATAATAAAGTAAATAAATAATGAACCTACTATTTAAAATTTGCCTGACATCACTGCCAATAACAATAATAATTCAAGCAATTTTTATACCTTATAATTTTTTTATAAAATTCATCTAAATGTTATGAGGTTTAAAAGATATTAATAATCTTCCTGGCTTCAGAAAAGTACTTCATTTCCTCTGCGTCCGCACAATCATTTACGTCTTAATTACCATGACTGTTAGATTGGACTTGGCCTTCTTCACAACCTCTAGTCTCTAGCCATTCGTCCTCAGACCTCCCATCCTACTCCTATATTCTTCCATGCTGTCAGTTCACATCTTCCTAGATCAGTCTCTGGATCGCTTCTTTTGCTCTTAAATTAAATTTCAAATATTGCTAATTAAATCTCAATTTTTTGGGTTAGGAGATAACGACCAAATTAATTGTACTGACCGTTTTTCTCCAAAACAAGATCAATGCCATTCATATATTGTTACAAATGTTTAATTTCGATACGATTTATCTATTTTATTCAAAAAATTGTTTAGATTATATAATCAGAACCTCTATTCCTCGATAATGTAATTTATTAAACGGGTGGCTCAACATTTTCAATTCACTCTTTCAATTGATAATAGCTGACCTGAGACAGTCTTCAATTGTGTCCAACTGATAAAAGCGTTATGCAAACTTGTGTTCAAATTATATCACAATTTATTCATTCACGAATGACATTGCGATAATGAACTTTCCCGATAAAAACCGTTTGAAAAATTACCTCACTTCAATGACCTCGAAATATTCTTGTCAGTGCGTTTTTACTTCCAAATTCGTGCTCTATACCATTCATGCTTGACTACCGTTGCAGAGTGGTAAGCTGCTTGGGTAATGGTCCAGAAGTTACTTGTTAAAAGCTTGGTAACACAAATTAAAATACATTTCAGTGAAACATCACTGCTGCTATGATCAGATACAGCCAATGTCCTTCACAACCTTTGTCTTTCATTTCTTCTTTTCCACTCTTCTTGTATGTGGGTGGAATTGTGCCAGTTTGCTTTTTTGTTGAAACATTCGAAACAGAACTTGAATTTTGGATTATTTTAATCTAGCTTAGATTTCTTTAAATCAGATAAAACATTGGGATATTTCAATCAACATTGTTGTCCAATGCCTATTGAGAAATTAAAATGGTTCATATAAACGTGATAGTCAATGCCCACGGAACTAATGATGAACTGCTTTTCCAGCTTACTGATGCCACCCAGGACCAGTCCACCGTCATTGGACAGGTAGTCGCCAAGTTGAACCAGACCATCGCCGACCTCCAGAAGGCCAACCCCGAGACCGCCTCCAAGGCCAAGGAGGTCAACGATCAGTTCCAGAAGGGACTGGAGACCATCGCCACCGAGTTCGCAAAGGTCCAGCAGACATTCACCGAGAACACCAAGGGTGTCCAGGGAGATCTCGAGAAACTGACCAAGCAGGCTTACGATGGCATCGTCAAGTCCGCTCAGACCGTTCAGGAACAGATCAAGGCTGCTTCCAGCAAGCAATAAATTGATTTCAACACTTTTAGAAAAAGCAATAGTGACCTTTTGATGCTATTTTAAGACAATTGACATTTTAAGTTCTATTCAGACAATTGGACACAATTTTAAGATTTTTCTTAAGGTTTGTGAGCAACTTTATGAATACTTTACTACTCGTTAAAACAGTTTCGTTGCTTGAGGCTGTAGTAGCGAAAAAAATAGATTGTCTTAGTTTCTGTGTCAAATGCAATAGTAATTCACGTCTAATGACAAAGTATTAATGCTATTTTTTAATGTATTTTTTTGGAAAAATATAAAAACCTACAACACTAAATATAATTTTATTCCATAAATCCTTCCTTTTTCTATGTATCTGTTTCCACTCCGATCTCTCTGCCCGAAGCCATTGGAGCTATGGCCACTCCATTTTAGGGATGTTGTTATTAAAAATGGGATAAAGAAGATTTCGAAACCTATAATTTTTTAAGATCTGTGGTTACTAAACATAACCAAAGCAAACAACAACGTTTCAATTCTGAATAGTGGTCTCTCAATAGGGCCAATTTGAGATAATCTTTCGAACAATAAAGATCATTTTTATGAATTTTTTATTTTTTCAAATTGTAAAGTTTTTATGCAAAAGAGAAATAAAAACAAAATGAAAAATATTTTTTTATAATAACATAATGAGTAAAAGCTCAAATTGTAATATTTAATTGTTGAAGACAATATTAGCGATTCCTAAACGAAAATTTGATACATAAAAATCTAGGACTCGAACCATTGGGTTATCGAACTTATCCGAGGTCCATACACCATATAGACTTACTTGAGTCAATGAATAGAATAAGCCTAGAAACGTGTATAAATCTATTGATAGTCCATTCCTCTTCAAATGCTATGGCTTATGCGTACATGAAAACTCTAGCCGTAGGCGTCATTTATCACCACGCAGAGAATGACAAGAGAAATTGTGTCTTTAAATGAATTTTCTCTTTTAATTACTTAATCAAGAGTAATTGCTTTACTTCCAACTTTATTAGTATAAATATGGAAACAATAATTTGATGTGACCCTTGATCAAGGGGATTATTGTTATGTCTGAGAATCATCTCAGTTTATGAACCACAGATAAACAACAACATTATTAATTACTGGTTTTGTATCACTTTGGACAAAGTTTAAAATCTTGATGCAAACATAATGTTATTCCTTATTACAAGGGTAACAGGGGGGGAAAAGCTTAAGGCGATGCACTACGTCGTGTAATATTTTAAATTGAGCAGCTATCAATAACAACCCTTACGTAGATGGCGATAAGGTTTAAATTCCCGCTTACCACCATCCGCCTGTTTTGATTTATGCAAGAAAAAAACATGGCCAAAAAGTGCCTTTTATTTTATTTTGTGGATGTTCAGGCATAAATATTTTTTTTTTTCGATCATTTTATAAATAACTTAATTTGCCTCATTATACAATAAAATCATAACCGAAAATGGGTTCGTAAGTAGGAAATTTTGAATGTTAAAGCAGTTTTCATAGGCCTTGTACATTATTTTTTTTCTGGGCTTATAAAAAGATTTATCTAAAAAATACTCGATTATTTCAAAGGCCAAGATGTATTCTACTCGCAGTATTTAATTAAAGCATCTGAAACATTTCTAGGCGACCAAATTTTCAAACCAAAAACAAATGATTTTGCATTACTACGTTTGGCATCGCCTTAAGGGGGGAATACTCTTAAATATGGTGGAAACAAACTATTAATAACTTTAATAATTTTCACAATCACGAGAAATCGTTTTGATGTTTTTTTAACCATTTTTGAGTAACATCTAAATGAATTTCATTTGTTTTCGGGAATGAGCAATCAACGCAAATCTTGGAAGCGAAAACTAACCCACTTCCAAAATCCCATCGAGCTGATAGTCGGTAGATAGACTCGTTATCTACTGTAATGCATTCTGTAAACTTTTGGTGACAATCACGTATATACACGCGAACATATATACATTTATCTGAAATCGAATGACATTACAGCAGTTAATATAATTAATAAAAGCAGTAAATAATAAAATACAGGTTTTCCAATAAGAGGTGTTATTTTGATATTTAATCGTAAAAGATCAATGGTTTAGTTGCTTGTGTAGCACGTAGGGCCGCTCTGATGAATTTAAACGCTGTCCAGATCAATACCATCCAATTCCGGCCATAAAAAATCACTAATCATCTCTCGATAGCGCAATCCATTCACCGTAACTGTTGCTCCAGCCTCATTTTCGAAAAAGTAAGGTCCAATGACTCCGCCGGACCATAAACCGCACCAAACAGTCACACGTTGAGGATAGAGAGGCTTTTCAACAATAACTCTTGGGTTTTCCGAGCCCCAGTTGCGACATTTTTACTTGTTGACGAAGCCACCGAGGTGGAAATGGGCCTCATCACTCAAGATGATTTGCATTTGATTCACTCAAGTGAATTTTAATAATTTCAATGCGTTGTTGAAGCGTGTATCGTTCCATTTTTATTATTGCGTAGTTTCTATTTGTCAAATGTCAAAAAATGACAGCTTCAAAAGTAACATCTACCGATATAGAAAAAAATAATTTAAAAGGCCTATGAAAACTGCTTTAAAGTTCAAAATCTCCTACTTACGAACCCATTTTCGGTTATGATTTCACTGTATAGTGTGGAAAATTAAGTTATTTATAAAATGATCGGACAAAATTAAATGTTTATGCCTGAACATCCACAAAATAAAATAAAAGGCACTTTTTGGCCATGTTTTTTTCTTGCATAAATCTAAACAGGCGGTTGGTGTTAAGCGGGAATTCAAACCTTATCGCCATCTACGTAAGGGGTGTTATTGATAGCAGCTCGATTTAAAATATTACACGACGAAGTGCGTTTGTGCCATGCATAAAAATATCATTATCCTGTCTTTTAAACGTTGGTTTATCATTATGAATAAACGTATAATATAAATAACGGAAAATAAAACACGGGCGAAGACGGACACGAAAGCTTGCTGTATATATAATATAAACAAATTTAAAAGAAACAGCTTTGCCAGCAACGCTTTCTTTGTAAACATATTTGGAAAAAAACTAAAAACGTTCTCTTTACTGACTTTTCTTTCTGAGAGCATATTAGGATGGGCCTTACCTGGGCGGGGACTATGTGTATCTTTAAAGCGGTTAGTCGCCGATTTGTTCAAGACGTAGGGTTCCTACACAGGCTGCCAACCAAATTTGGATGATGAACGAGAGTATGCGGATTTGACGGCCTCCGTGGTTGAGGGCTAAATCTCTCAACGTGCTGGCGTGCGCAAGTAAATTTGTTCTCATTAAATTGTATTGTGTCGCAATTTATTAATTGATTATCAGTGCCGCCCTGGTGAAAGACCACCATTCAGAATTTAAATGGTTTTAGCCGTGTTTGGTGACTAGATCTGAATAGCAAGGTACGTTCCCCACCTTCATCTTTCCCATCTCCTTCCCACTTCTGCCTCTTAACATACCCCAATTAAAGATGCCATAGTCTCACTGGCTCCAGACGGTTGGGAGCAGTTGGAATTCTTGTGATGTGCTCACATAAAATGACGATGCTTCATCAACGAGCCGCTCAGAGAAAGGTTGCCCCAATTGCGCCTGCATATGAATGAGCATGCTCAAGATTCTTTAAATGTGAAATATTCTGAGATTTGATGAATTGGTTAATTGGAACCCGTTATGGCATGATATCGATAGCTATCAGTTTTCTGAAATTGAAAGTCTGGGGTCATCCTGAGATGAAATTATTTCTATTGGAGAAGTCGACTTAATCAGTAGTTGACCTCTGCAGGTCACCGCGGAATATATTTATTTATTGAGATTACTGTTGACCTTCGACAAACAGAATAATTTCTCGGTAAAACAGATCGTTAATAACAAATGAGATAATGGAAACGGTATCACCCTGTTGTTAAATGATGTAATTGTGATCAGTAAATATAATTCGTTAACCAAAAGGTATAAATTTGATAACAGCTGTTTTGTGTCTTAAAATATAAGAAAGGGCTTATTAATTTAAAATAAGTATCTCTGTTGAATCTATTTACCTTTTCGGAACGTCTGTGTATTTGAAAATACATATATTTCAGAATTTTCTCCTTGTCTAGAGAGAATATATATTGGCGTTTTTCGATTTACAATTGCTGCAATTTTTATTGAATTTTACCTAATGTTTAGGCGGTAAAAATTTTCACATTTTGAAATGTAATGTTTTTGATCAATTTTTTTTAAATGTAGGCTTTGGAGGTATTTTTTCAATAATGATTTTTATAAAATATGATTTAAGATTTTCACGGCCAAAAGTATTTTTGTTATTTGATTTTGGGGTGTTATGCCGTGTTGCGCTAACTCCTTCTTTAGCCAACGTTTCGGACAGCATTGTCCATCTGTCCGAAACGTTGGCTAAATAAGGAGTTAGCGCAACACGGCATAACACCCCAAAAACAAAAAACAAAAAATGATTTTTTTTTAATTGAATAACTAACTAACTAACCATCACGTCGTTTCTCCACAGGGGTAGGCAGAGAGAACGGACCGCCAAACAAAAAAGTTTGTGTCTGTGTGAAGTGTGTGTCTTGAAGTGTGTCTTGGTGTGTGTCTTGTTTCTTGTCTTAAGTGTGTCTTGTGTCTTGTCTTTCCTCTTTCCGAAGTGTGTGTCTTGGCACACACTTCTTGCCTTATTCACATTTATACATCTTCTCATTCCCCGACTGCTACCATTCGCATTTGAATAATATATCCTCCTTATATTCCTCACACAATCATACATGGTAATTGAGTAAAATGTTATATTTTTTCTACACATTGTGTGCGATTTGTCAATGTTCTTTCAAATGAAATTATCAATAACTCAAATAGAATTTTCAAATAACTCTACCAATTGTTATCAAATATTTTCTACCACTGCCAGCTATAATTCATAATTAGGTATAACTAGCGTAGGCTAAAACCCGAATCTCTCACTTATTCATTTTTTTAAATGACGATTTGGTTAATTATATATATTTGGTTAATATAACATATCTATAAATATCCCTTACGGCAACGGTCCGTAACCTTCTTGGAGCTGCGACCCCAAAATCAAAGAAGGTTTGTTCTGAGACTCCAGAATTAAAAAATCGCACAACTTGGTTCGTGTATGTTCGTGTAACAAAAAGCTGGTCCTAGCTGCTTTTCATTATTTCATACGCAAATTTTCAAAAATAATAGGAGAGAGTACAAAAAACATACATTTTTATATATTTTTGTTACGAGGAAATAATTTAACATTTTATTTAATAGAATAAATTAGGTACACAATTTATTTGAAGGTGAAGATATCAATTGGCCTGAACACTTAGGACGGGTTGTTTCGGAGTATTTGAACAATTCATCAAATTTCAACGTTCTTTTCTAGGATCTGTGAAAGTCCAATTCAAGTTCTGTTATTATATCACTATAGGCTAGTTACTTGACAAAACTGAAATAAAAACAGAACTTGAAAAAATCTTTCACAGAACTTGAAAATGAACGTTGAAATTTGATGAATTGTTCAAATACTCCGAAACAACCCGTCTTTAGAGTCAAACCATTGAATCTTGGTGATATACGTATTAGAAAAAATAGTCTTTCTCAAATCCGGTTCTATATTTAGTCTGGAGCAATATTTTTATTTTTTATGGCACTCAATGCGGAAAAAGCTGTCTCACGCAGGAATGTAGATTCAAGTAGTAGTTGGGGATTTTTTAAAAAATAACAGTGGATACTCTTTTGCAGTCACCATCCAGAACTTGCATGGAAAGACCAGTGCTTTTGTAAATATCTCGAAAGACAATAAGTCCATTAGCGGCTCCTTTTCTTTAATGTTTAACATTACACTTTCATCCGAATCGTATTTTAATAATTAGTAAGGAAAAATAACTTTACTGAAATTCGATCTGTGCAAAATATTGATAATTTTTTGGCAATCTTGTTGTTCTGATCGCGACCCTATTTGAGATCGCGACCGCTGCCTTACGGCAAAAAAACTTTTCGAAAGGTCGAAGTAACCTAATAATCAACAATTAAACAACATTCAGTTTCTTTTTAGCAATATAATTATTAGATATTTACAAGAACTTATATTGGAGAATTTTCTAGAAAGCAGATATGTCTAGTAACTCTTCCACGTCTTCTTTCCTGGGTCGTCTCATAACTTCGCAACATACCCGAATTGGGATACCGTGGCTCCAGACGATTTGGACCAATTAAGACTTAGAACACACCCAACCTCGCCAAGGTATTTTAAGGGTTCCCCTATCCCTAAAACCTTATCTCTCCTTGAAAATACCATTGTAATAAAGATAATTCCTTCTACGACCCACAACAATCTTCACAATATTTATCTGGACTTATTCAGACGACATGTGACATTTTTGTCCATTTAGTTAAGTCATCATTTGCCTCATCAATGTTTAGACGAACATTCGACCATCCTTCAGGCAGATAGCACTATCTTTATGTATTTGTGGCTACTTTGCCATTAAAATAAATGAATGTATGAATTCCAGGGCTTGTATTGTCTAGGCCAGTACTTCTAAAACTTCAGGCCGTTAAGAGTAATAAATTCCTACGTTTTATCGTAGTTTCCATGGCAATCGACTTCTAGTTAGAATCTTATAAGAATTTTTAGTTTTAGTTGACTGGTGACATCCAAAATCTTGAGAAAAAATGAAAAATCGTAGAAAAAGTCTAAGTAATTATTACAAAGACGTCAGAGAAGCTGCATATTTAGCGCAAGCGATTCAGAACTTATTATTCCTACAGTTCCTTTGTACATAAAGGTTAAAATCGCTTTAAAAATGTAACCTTCTTTTGTATAGAGGACACTGGTTTCCGATCCACAGTTGCAAGCTAAATCACCTGAAAGGACTCCTGAGAGACAAGTGCAATCGACTAAAATTGTCAAAGAACCGTCGTCACACAATAATCAATGTCCAATCAACAAACTCCTTTTTCGCCTCCTATTTGAAATCCAGAAACCAATATGTGAGGATAAATAATCATGTATCCTAACAATTTCCAGCGTTGTCAGGTATTCCCCAGGGGTCAAACCTTGGTCCTATATTGTTCCTCATAGACTGAGGACGTGTGGATGTGTGCTGTGGACGACACCCGTCAGCGTAAATTAGGGCAGATATGTTCTATTTTAAATTGTTAATTTTGTTGAACGACTAAAGGACATAGCTATTCAGATCTGGTCCCCAAAAACGGTTAAAGCTATTTTACTTTTCACCAGGGCGATCCTAAGAGTAGGTAGGTACCTATTTACAACTCAGAAGAAAAATATTAGGAAGATTATTGTAGGTAGGTACAGTTTGTATACGGTGGGTACTTTCGTTATATCTAACTATCCATTACGCTGTTTCCTCGCAGGTGTTCAAGACGGATCGCCAACACTCGGTATTGGCACACACTTCTTGCCTCATTCACATTCATACATCGTCTCATTCATGCTCTTCTATTATTATGACTCTTTACATGGCCCGACTCAAATATGTGATTCACTTGATCGTGTCGTATCTTCCTCGGGCTCACCCGACTTCTGCTACCATTCACATTTACGTCATATATTCTCTTACAATCGTTTCTTTGCTCATTCGCTCTACATGCCCTAACCATCTAAGCGTCCCTTTCTTAATCTTACTCAATACGCTTATATAAGCCTTGGATTTTCTGCGGATATCCACATTTCTCACACGATTGTGCATATCTTATTATTGAGATCTTATTTCTACAGCATTCAGTCTACTTTCATACTTCCTCTGCCAGTTCCATTCCTCAATGCCGTATATCAGGGTAGATACCAGCACTCCATTAAGGACTGCTAGCTTATTTGAACAGTTTCTTGCTAGCGCCAACCGTATCCAGTCCTCCATTAATTGTATTACCTGCATTTACACTTCTTTCAATATCTCTGTCAACCTTCCCATCTCTCGTAAACATACTTCCTAAATACACAAACTCATTCACCTGCTCCAAGCATGTGTTGGTTCACTGGATATTTAAAAACTCCACAGTTTATGAAGGAAATAACGAATATATCTGAAAACAAACAAGATATTACAGATATTTATAAGAAACTAGCATATAGTAAGTCTTATTATTTATTTTCATTTTGAAATAAATTATTATTTACACATTCACATTGTCCGCATCAAAAATAAAAAAACTTTTTTTTTTTTTCTTCAATTGTAAATTATTTTCTTATTTAATTTTAAAATCTTCTGCTTCCTCCAATTCTGCGTCTTCTTCCAAAGACTCTCGTTAATAAACGAAAAAGTTTCCCCAGAAGAGAGATGATAGACCTCAGACCTCCGTTGGCTCCGCGAGGTTCATTGTAACCGTAGTGGTCCTCTGACATCCCGGCAAAGAGGTCTTGGTCCTCGTAGCGTTGTAGACCTGCCAGACCTCCTCGGTGACCTGTCAGACCTCCGAGACCCAGCAGACTTCTCTGACCTCGTAGGCCGATTGGACTCCTTAAACCTCCTAGATTTAGATCAATTCCCTGAAAAGGATACAAGAATATTTTATTTTACACAGTACATTTTGTTACAAGTGATAAATATACTAGTAGATTCTCATAGTTCACGTATGACCCTACAATACTTTGGTAATTTCATCTGGGAAAAAAATTGTTCTTACTCGTTACTAATGATGTAGGTACCAGTAATTATAATAGATAACAAACAATACAAAATAGAAATTAAGTGTGTGGAGAAATGAAAAACTAATGTTTATGAGACAAGGTTTTTTATGCATGGCACAAAGGATAGTAGAACAGGTGAAAAAATATAATAAGCAATAATTGTTAATTGTTGGAATAAGCCGACGCAGCTTACTGGTTCAGAGCACCTGCCCGGCAATCAGAAGGTGAGGGTTCAATTCCCATCGGCGGCATTTATTTTTACTCGGGAGATATTTTCAATTTGTATGGATATTTCAGGCGAGTATTGCTTATAATAATTTGTTATCAAGCATTTCATACTCACGAATTGTAATCGACTATTAGTAAAAATTTTATGAAAAATTGTGAGTACGTATATACAGGGTTTTCCAATAAGAGGTGTTATTTTGATAAAAGAAACTTTTCCCGTAAAAGATCAATGGTTTCGTTGCTTGTGTGGCACGTAGCGCCGTCTTGTTGAAAGTAAACGTTGTCCAGATCAATACCATCCAATTCCGGTTATAAAAAATCTTTAATCATCTCTCGATAGCGCAATCCATTCACCGTAACTGTTGCTCCAGCCTCATTTTCGAAAAGTAAGGTCCAATGACTCCGCCGGACCATAAACCGCACCAAACAGTCACACGTTGAGGATAGAGATGCTTTTCAACAATATCTCTTGGGTTTTTCGAGCCCCAGATGCGACAATTTTGCTTGTTGACGAAGCCACCGAGGTGGAAATGGGCCTCATCACTCAAGATTATTTGCATTTGATTCACTCAAGTGAATTTTAATAATTTCAATGCGTTGTTGAAGCGTGTATCGTTCAATTTTTATTAACTCTTAAACCCTACCTGGGGTACTGCAGTACCCCCCTGGTGTTTAAAATATCAACAATTTTAACAATATCGCACTGTTGCAAAAATCGCTCTAGCTAATCTACTCTCGATAATTGGCGCGTAAGTACGTCAGAAAGCCATGACCGCCCGGCAAGTGCAGTCGTGTCCACAGGTGTTCCGGGGTACCCCAGTACCCCGTGGTAGGAATAGTGTTAGTTCTTCCTTCCAGTTATACTTGAATTACTGAAGTTGTTTTTCGACATCTCTCTGGTAATTTTACACATTATTTATGATTTACTTTATTTTGTGATAATGGTTAGGTAACAGTGTTGATAGGGAGGGCCTGCGCCCAATAACGAGACATTCATGGACTAATAATGTGTTATGAATGTAATGACAGTGTATGCAGTGTAATGAGATATGACAATTAACAATTGGTTCACGTCTATACCCACAGCCAAGAAATTATTGGAAAAAGGGATAACATTAGTTGGAACTGTAATGAAAAATAAACGAGAAATTCCTCCGGTTTTCTTGGACACTAAAAATCGAGAGAGATGCACATCAATGTTTGCCTATGACGGACCTCTCACACTTTTGTCGTATTGTCCTCTGAAGTCAGCTAAAAAGAAAGTTGTAATTATGCTGTCCACCATGTATGACAGCCCTGACAAGGATAATGAAGTGTACCTTCCAGAAATAATACATTTCTATAGTAAAACCAAATGCGGAGTGGATGTGCTCAACCATCTTTGTAAGAAGTACTCGACGTCCAGGAAGACCAAAAGGTGGCCCATGTATCTCTTCTACGGGTTGCTAAATGCTGTTGATGTCAACTCTTGGGTCTTATTCAAGCTGTCAACTAACATTGATAAAGAGAAAATCACCAAGCGGCGTGAATTTCTAAGAGTTTGTCAATGGCACTCATAAAGCCTCATATGAGAGCAAAATTACAATAGGAAAGTTTACCCCGGGATATCAGAGAAACTATACGTGCAGTCTTGAATATTTATATTGAAGATCATAGGCCGGTCCCTGATAATCCCAAACCTGGTCGCTGCTGCTTTTGTCCGCGAACATAGGACATAAAATCTTGATCTGTCTGTAACACTTGCCGCAGCCATATTTGTGCTGACCATTTTTACAAAATCAGTCCTTCATGTAAAGTCAAATATGTTTATTAGTTTTTATTAATAAATTTTATTGTCTTTTCATATTACTTTGCCATAATAAAAATAATATTTAAAGAAATATCAAAAACTTCTATTTTATTAATCTTTTTTGCGCGGGGTACTTCAGTACCCCGTGGTAGGAATAATTACATTCCCAGAGTGGTAGGGTTTAAGAGTTAATGACGTAGTTTCTACTTGTCAAATGTCAAAAAATGAGAGCTTCAAAAGTGACATCTACCGAAATAGCGGGCTATTCAAAATAACACCTCTTATTGGAAAACCCTTTAGTTTTAAAACATACATATACCACGTTAAAAAATTAATAAATTAGTTTTGAATGTTAATGTTAGGGTACGTATACATTTGCGAATCGAAACGCGAACCGTACCATGAATTACGGGAAAGGGACGAATCAACTGCAAGCGGCGTTTCGCGCGATTTGCGGTTGCTTCGTTCCTTTCCCATAAGTTGAGGTTCAGGTCGGCAGTTCGGCTCGCGGATGTATACGTAGCATTAGCAAAGAATGTAGTAATTTTCCTTAGTGGGCATATGTTGTGATTGAGTGAGTAATTGGTGATTTATTTGCTACATTCGTGTTGTTGACTTCTGTGGGAAGATGTATAGTGTGCCTGGTACACCTCGTTGGAACATTTAAACCAATTACATATAGCAATTCGCGAATATATATTTAATTATCAAGTAGATTCTGTAGAAACAATAGATTTAACGTTATTCTTAATCAATCAATTGCCCTTAACTGTTTTTTAAATGTGAACACAGCACAATGATAATGAACTATGGAGTTCCATGATAACTCCTCAAAATGACAATTCAACACACCTTTCAAAGGTGAAATAAAGTCATTAAAAGTGATGAAACAAAAACTAGGTTAAATAGTTACATGTGTAACCTATTTTATAACGCTTTTTATAGGTGTGTTGAATTGTCATTTTGATGTGTTATCCGGTCACCGAACTATGGCATCCTCAAAGGAATATGTTTTGAGGGTGAAAATAGTGGGGAGAGGAAAGAGATGGGGGATAGGAAGGTTGGGAATCGATCGCTCAACAGTTCAGCTGGGGATGAATTGCCGACTTTCTTGTTTCTTCCCTTCAACAACATTAAATTCAATCTACAATCTCCTCTAAGGCCCCGTAGTAAGCGTTTAAAGATGGTTTGAAAAGGAGATAAGTAAATACGAATGTTAGAGGGAGCGCGCTAATATAAAAAAAAAAAATAATTGAGCGAAAATTGTGAAAATATTTAATAAAACGTCGTTTGAAATAGAGCAAAAATCTCGCAAGAAATGTTTTAGTTGCATTTAAATATACACTGTGATTTTTTCATGCCTATAACATATTAAATGACAAAACATTTTTTTTTCCATCGAGTGAATTTCATATAATTAACGTTTCGGGATAACATTTTTTTTGTTTATTTGTTATTATTTGTGTTTTTTACAATAAATATACAATTTTTACAAGTACTGTTTTAATTTATACTAAACTTCCATTAAAAGCATTTGCTTGTGGATAGACTCTTCCATCCACAAGCATCCACTCCTCTGAGCGTACTTTTGCGAAAAAATAATATAACTAGGTTACAAAGTTAAAAAAATTACAAAATTAAAATCCATACAAATTATTGTATTTGGAAGGAAGAAAAAATATATATTATGGAGGATAAATAGAGTATAGTAGGATAATTTGTGAGATTTTCAAGTGAAATAATGTATAGATATTATCCTTAGATTTTTTTGGAACTTAAAAACTGAGAAACTTGTTAGAAATCGGTAGAAATTAAGTATTCGGCCCTCAAGCCCTCCACTCAGCATACTCAAAAAAGACATTTTCCCTGAATTAATTAAATAAGGAGTTATTCTCTTCTGTCTCTTCACAGTGTTGAGATATTGATTACCGTTATAAGAAAACGCACAAAAATTATTGGGCAGTTGTAGGAACAACGATAAATAAAAATATACATTAACCAGTTAGTAGCTATGTGAACAAATGCATCGGTTCACCTAGGAACCGTTGGTTTAATTTATCTTCTAGCTAAGTTCTCCATCATCGCACAAGCACCATTTTGTTACAAAGTTATTAATATTGTCAGGTTATTCGTAACCCGGGAATATTTTTTTCTTTCAATTTAAATATCGAAAATGTGCATATTGTCGATGTGAGTAAATATATGTTTTTGCCAGTGCCAAGTTTATTTCCTGACAAAATCTTCTTGCGTATGTAATTTTTAATTTTTAATTTTTTAATTTTTAATTTGCCATTATGCACAATATTTCCGTAATTTTTAAACCAATAATATTATTGTAAATAGTGTTCATCTTTGTTAATTGAAAGCAGGGTGTTTCGAAAATTGCTTGTTTAAGATAAATCTTGAGTTGAAAGCACGTGATTAAATATATCAATGACTCATCAACGTAATATATCATCTTTTTATATGCGAATACCGCCCAATAGCCTCAACTGGTTGTGAGGCTAAAGGTAGTGGGGAGGGGGAGGAAATGGGTTAGAGGAAGGTCGAGAAGTACCTGGCTATTCAGATCTGGTCACCAAACATTGCTAACGCCATTTCAAGCAACGCGCAACATGCTGAGAATATCTAAAGCTCTCCTGTAAGTATATAAAACTTTCCTGTAAGTATATAAAACTCTCCTGTGAGTATTTAAAACTCTCCTGTAAGTATTTAAAACTCTCCTGTAAGTATTTAAAACTCTCCTCTAAGTATATAAAACTCTCCTGTAAATATATAAAACTCTCCTGTAAGTATTCAAAACTCTCCTGTAAGAATATAAAACTCTCCTGTAAGTATTTAAAACTCTCCTGTAAGTATATAAAACTCTCCTGTAAGAATATAAAACTCTCCTGTGAGTAAATGAAATTAATAATTAAAATATACTTACGTTCGTCAATTGAAGAGAAACCACTGCAAATATCACCGATATTAAAAATACTTTAAAATTCATATTTAAAGTTAAAATAACAGCAATACGAACTTCTTGGATAAACTAATTCCTTGCAAAAATAAAACTCTATTGACTTAAAAACGTGTTTTTCATTCAATAAATACCTAAAAATCTCATTTTAAAATATATTTCCATTCAGATAGAGCACGAAGAGAAAACTCTAATTCATTTTAGTCACCTTATCAAAACACGAAAAATATAATATATATATGCATATTATGCAAAGATGTCATTTTGTAAATAAAACATCGTATAAAAATGCCGACTTGCAACAATTTGTCAGTTACGATGGATATAAAATTAGTATTTGGCCTATTTTTTGTAGTTTTAACTTGAATTTAGTGTGATAAGGCTGTTTGTTATAATGGCCAGAAGAAGTTTTGTAGTGATTTTTTTGATAATTCTGCAGATTTTGCAGGTAAACGATAATCCTATCTTCCTTTAGATTGCTTAATATTTTCAGTTATCATAAAGCAACGTTTTTTTTATTCAGTATTATCGCAAGTTATGTGTCTATTTCGAATTATTCAATCAATCTACAAGTTTTTTGCTAAATCATAGATTCACGAGTGAATAGAGATAGTTTTTTTGCCTTTTTATTAAATTAATGGTCACACTTTTATTATTGATTAGTACCTAATACAAATTTAATTATCTTAAATTTTAAGGCGAAACTCAATGCTAAATCACTATTTTGATTAATCTTTATAACTAATTGGTGTACATTATGAATACCAAAAAATATGCTTTAGATAAATTGAAGGTTTTCCTATCGTTTCGCTTGAGTAGAATACAAATAAAAAATAAATTACTCAATAAAAAATATAAAAGTAAACTACTAAAAAAAATTTTTTTCAATAGAAATGTATGAACGCATAAAGGAAACAACTTTAAACAAATACAGTTTTATAGCTAAGATTATCTGTGACAGTTTCACTTAATTAACTTTTTTGCTTTCTTATAAAATTGTTTACAAAATAAATTTAAAAAAAACAGTTTTGTGCTCGAAATCGAACGTTTCTAGACTCGTTGTTTGTCAAGCGATTTTAATGCCTATTACCTACAATATAAGTTTTTTTTTGTTTTTTAATGTTTATTTATTTTATAAAATACAGTATAATTATTTAAATTTACATAGTAAGAACATATTTCAATAAAAATTAACATGTTTACCTTTACAAGACTCGTGTGTAAAGGGAAAAAAATAAAAATAAAAACTTAACATACATAATATGTAAATAGAAGAAAAAAAGAATCATAAAAGCATATAAAGTGAAGAGATTTTAGTTTTTTTATACAATAATTTATAAAATAATATAGTGAGATATCATCGTCATTCTAATTCGTTAAATTATTTAAGGTAGTGAAGTTTATTTTATTTTTAAATTTATTATACTCCGGTTCTAATCTCATCTCTGTCGTTAGTTGATTAAACCACACCACTCCAGTGTACGTGTAATAGTGTTGTGCAAAACTGGTGTGCATTAATGGAGTGCATAAGCGACCCATTGTATTTTGCCTATTATGCCAAGAATATACACATTTTTGGCTTGTAGCTTCCCCTTAACAATGGCTCGATAACGTAAGATTGTCAGTGAAGGAACTTCCTCGAAAAACATTAACAAACACAGGTCGGTAAAGTATCTACAAAAACCGTGTGCGGTATGCCGAGAGCTCACCGATCCATATATTTGTATTATAACTATATTTGACAGCAAGCAGTGCAGTGGGTCGGGGGCGACGATAGCTTTGGGATATACTTCCCGTCAGAGATGTGCTTTATTTCAAATAAATCCATTTCAAATGGAAATGCATGTATTTTGCATTTTAAATGCTTTTCTCAATGCATTTTCCATTTTAAATGCTTTTTTGCAACATTCTTCCTACTATCTCCACTCATCTTTTTTTCATAAGCCCCAAATATCAGTCGTTCCTCAGCCTCGCTATGAGAGATAATTTACATTTGTCAAGTTGCTCCCTGGTAGGAGCCCTGGCAATTGAGTGATACCATTACAAAAAATACTAATTATTATTTTTTTAGTAAACTAATGTTTAAGACAAGACTTTTTATGCATAGCACAAAGGGTAACAATTATTTTATAAGCAATAATTATTAGCCTGAAACACTCATCCACATTGAAAAATCTCCTGATAAAAGATACATGACGCCAATTATAATAAAGCCAAACCAAAATAAAGTTGGTTGTTTCAGGTGAAAAAATGTAACAAGCAGTAATTGTTGAATGAAACACTAGTATATATTGAATTATTTCGCGGACAAGAGATAAGCCGCTATAGCTCAGTGGTCAGAGCTGTCGACCGGAAATCGAAAGGACACGGGTTCAAGTCCCGTTGGCGTCATGTATCTTTTATCAGGAGATTTTTCAATGTGGATGAGTGTTTCAGGCTAATAATTATTGCTTATAAAATATTTTTTTATAAAAAATACTGATTCAAATACTGAACATGGGGCCATGACGCTGTAATATTAAATGTTAGATAGCAGTTTCTATGTTTTTACGTTGGCAACATTAGTCCCGCGCAAATTTTTTGTGGTTTCATAATCCGTAGTCGTGGTGTTTTTGGATTTACCATCATGTAATATGTTTGTTCTACATTGATGTCCATTATTAAATGACAAAATTGTTTAAAAATTCTATAATTATTTTGATTGTTTGACCTGAGAAACCATTTTGCATTTTCAATGCATTTTGAAAATAGGTATTTTGCATTTTGCATTTGAAATGCTTTTCTAAAAACCATTTTGCATTTTGCATTTTCAAATGGAAAAGTTTTGACCCATTTCCATTTTGCATTTCAAATGGTTTTGGGTACCCATTTTGCACATCTCTGCTTCCCGTATACAGCTAGCGGTACCAGGTTTCAGTGGACGTTCGACATTTATCCACAATTTCGTCGTCACTTGGTGACTGACTGGATTCACAATCGTTTGTTATTATTTATATTTAATTCGGCCGTCTCCTCAATCTCTTTCTTAATGTTCTAATTTATATTAATATATTAAATTACCTGTTACCATAGTACCCTTATAATAGTACCCGTGAGTCAATTTGACGATGAGAAGATAACGACATTCAGCATACAGGCGGTAAATGCAAAAACAGAAATCTGCAATACCGACAGTTTTCTAAGGTACAAGCTACATAGTACTGCCATGTGCAGAGATCATGCAACATATATCGCGCAACATTTCTCGCGTCTTCACAGCACTCAGTTTTTGTCGATTCCTTGCCGACCCGTGGGACGACAAGTTTAAGTTAGCATATCAGAAGCTGGGCATACTTACTGTGCGTAGTACGCAACTGCTGATCCATTTTTAAACATTAACTCCACACAGGAGGCCCTGAGGAAAATATTTCGCAGGGGGCCTATGTCATCTTTGGAGATGCTGTGAAGTGAGTCTTTTTTAAGGGAAGTAAGGAGAGGAAGTTCTGAGACGGAAAAGTTATGAGGGGTGGGTAGGAATCTATGTGTCACTGCGATGCAAGGCATTAGAAGACCTAGACAAACATCACCCCATGAACATGCCCCCCCTGCTAAGTCGCCAAATGTAGCTAACCACCTCAGGTGACCTACTTGAAAAAAACCCTTCACTGTGCAAAAACGGATGTACCGTTTGATAGATTCCCTATCAACAAAAGGATTTTTGGATTAACAATCTTTAGAGCAGAGGCGTCATTTAGGCATGCCGTCCTTATTCTACCGGTATTTCAATGGAAGATATTCTGAGGAACTAGCTAACATAGATCCTTTGGACACCGGTGCATAGTAGAGAAACATGCAAACACGCTCTCAGCATTTGTGCACAGCTAACATTTGCCACGAAAGAACGGGTCGTTTCTATGACTCGTTCTTGAGTTCAACAGCTCAGCTGTGGAACGACTCCTCACAAAATCTCTTCAAGACCCATGTTCACTCCTTCCTCTTCTCAAAAAAATATTCTTTCTTGAAACATTTCATTCTCATGTTTGGTGCCTGGATTCAAAAGGTCTTATGTAAATTGGCGACATCAGTTTTCTTTTAATCGGTATAAATCACACTTCTAGCTATTAGCTGTTGAATGGCGTAGCAGCAATCTTAATGTCATCCATACGAACGAAAGAGAGCTATTGCTGATTACTGATTTTTTTTCTAAATACTTTACAGGTTTTTGGAAATGATGACAAAGGCTGTGAAGTGCGCAGGGTGCCAAGATCAGATCCTGCAACCCCCAACATGATTAAATTCTCAATTGAGTGCTCCAATCCTCAGCCAGACGACCAAGTATCCGCCCCATCAGACATGGCCCGATCAGTAGTCGAACCACATCCAGACAGTCCGTATAGGTCAAAGTTTACTCCTAAACTCCCCAAACTGACTCCACTATTCAAGAATCGCTTGGCAGATTCATTGGATCCAAAGCTTTTTAAGGATCCAAAGATACCCTTACAGAAGTTCAGATCGATGTTCAAAAAAGCGCCAGAAGAACATATTCCTGCAAATATCCCAGACAAATTGTTCGAATTGCCTCAGGATATCATGGCAGCATTACCAAAACCTAAGACGTCACTGTCAGAATTGCTGAAGAAACCAAAAGTGCCAACATTCCGAACGCTTGACACGGCATCTTCGAATGTGGACCCAGTCAAAGCCTTCAGAAATCAACGTCCAAGATTTCCGTCTTTGTTCAAAAAGGCCGCAGAGGAACCAGAGAAACCTGCCGACTTGGAAACCCTAGAGGAGGCTTTGAAAAATACGAAACTTACCCTTCCCCGTGCAATGGCTAAGCTTTTAAAGAAAAATGCAGAAGATCCCACAGTATCTGCTACTTTTGACGCGAAACCCGTTGAAAATGCACCGGAACCGTCCGCATTCCTTCCAAAGTCCAAACTTTATTCGCTGTTGAAGAAACCAGCAGAAGACCCCATTGTGTCGGCAAGCTCCGATTCAGCCATGTCCGAGAAGCTTCCAAAATTTGAAAAACCGAAATTACCAAAACTTCGATCGCTCCTAAAGAAAAATGATAACGAGCCGGAAGTTTCCGCAAGTTCGCTAGTTAGGAAATTTTCTGAGGCTCCACAATTACCCATACTGTCAGCACTTGATAAAGTTCCAGAAGAAAAAACTTCACTGTCTGATAAACTAGCGGCGCTTAGGAAAGCACCAGAAGATAAAATAAAATCGACACTTTCAGAAAAACTGGCAGCACTTAGAAAGACAGCAGAAGAATCTTCCCTCCTAAAGAAAAATGATGACGAACCTGTAGTTTCCGCAAGTTCCCGAGTTGATAAATTTGTAGAGGCCTCAAAACTATTCGAACTCTCACCACTTGAAAAAATACCAGAAGAATTAATAAAAACTTCACTGTCTGACAAACTGGCGGCGCTTAGAAAAGCCCCAGAAAATTTAATAAAAACAACACTTTCTGATAAATTATCAACACTTAGAAAAGTACCAGAAGATTCAATAAAAACGACACTCTCTGAAAAACTGGCAGCACTGAGAAAGACAGCAGAAGAATCTTCCCTCCTAAAGAAAAATGCTGGCGAACCTGTAGATTCCGCAAGTTCGCCAGTTGATAAATTTGCAGAGGCATCAAAACTATCCGAACTCTCGCCACTTGAAAACGTACCGGAAGAATCGATGAAAACTTCACTCACTGACAAACTGGCGGCGCTTAGAAAAGCTCCAGAAAATTCAATAAAAACGACGCTTTCTGATAAACTGGCAACACTTAGAAAGATACCAGAAGAATCTTCCCTCATTAAGAAAAATGACGACGATGCTGTAGTTTCTGCAAGTTCCCAAGTAAATAAATTTTTTGAGGCTCCAAAATTATCCGAGCTCTCAGAACAAATAAAGGCACAAGAAGAATCAATAAAAACCTCACTTTCTAATAAACTGGCAGCACTTAGAAAAGTACCAGAAGATTCACTAAAAACGACTCTTTCTGATAAACTCGCAGCACTTAGAAAAGTGCCAGAAGAACCGTTCAAACCTGATATACCAGCATTCATAGAATCATCAAAAACGAAGACAGGAGAGTTGGCAGACAAGGTCAGATCTTTACTTCGAAAGCCTGATGATGATCCAAAAGAACCTACCAGCTCAGCAAGTGGACAGGTTCCAGCAATCAAAGCAAAGTCTCCATTGAAAACCTTACTTGAAAGATCTTCAAACAAAGATACGGAAACAGCAGCTTCTGATCTGGAACCCAAAAAATTCAAACTTTCGTCTCTAGTCAAAAAACCTTTATTTCCAAAGAAATCCTTGACACCTGACAACGATCCAATAGTGGAATCTTCTTTATTTAGCAAATTAACTCCTAAAATAGAGACTCCGAAAGCTCGAACAGCAGAAGAAATGACAACACTGCTCGACAAAATAAAAAATACACTAAGTGAAGCCGTTGTAAACGGAAAAATGGATCCACTAAAAGGAAGGTCACTACTTAAAAAGTTATCTTTGACTAAAGATTTAGATGACGGTGCTTCAGAAGTAAATTCAGTAGTTGCTGAAACAGACCAAGTTTCAGACGCAGCGAAGTCCGCATCAAACGCGGATGTCGTTGGAAGTGAACCAGAAAACGATATGATAGGACTAACACAGAAAGAGCTGGACAGCAAAAGCTGTGATCTTTGCAAATGCTTCATGAAAGCATTTCCGCAAAAGTTCGGAGACAGTACCAGTAGCAGAGCCGCTAGCGAAGTAGAGGAAAAAGTCTTCAAACCGACCAAATTCAAGAGACCGATTTTACCATCCAAGATATCCGACAGATTAAGAGAAGTCTTGAAACCGATCGAACCTGACTCTTTAGTCGATGCTGATAATCAAGCCCCATCGTTCTTGCCCCCTCCGGAAAATAGAGAAGCCGTAGGTGCTGATAACGAACTACTGGAAATTGAGAGAGGAGAGAGAATTCAAGAAGGAATTGAGAGACTTATTAATTTTGTATCGTTGGTGGGAGAGTTGGACCAGTATATATCGCATAAAACAAGAAACTTTATAACGAAGATGGCGAGATTATACGATGGGGACGAAAACCCACAACTTCTGTGAAAATAACTAACATATTGTAAAATTCGAGACATCTATAATGAAAATCTATTTATTTTACTTTAAGGTTAAACGAAACACAAGTTCTGTTCATAGATCTTCGTGTTCATAGATTGCGCCAATTATAATATTTTAGAAAAAAAAATGTTTCGCACGTTATGCTTTAAAATGTGTGATTGAATCACCAATACAATATTTGTTTCTTGAAAGAATTGAGTTTTTGTACGGAAAAAAACTATTTATTTATATTCATATTCCGTACACTAAATATTAAGATAGATGGCTTGCCAACAAGCAATTAAAATTAATATTTTAAAGCATGACATGCTAAAATGTTTGTTTGTATTTCTTACATGAATGTGTTTTGTTTAACTGACATTTATTTATTTTAATTTAAGACCTCTTTAATTAATAATACCATTTTATACGATTTATTTATTTCATTAGGGTAGGAAATATATGAAGAAAAAAAAATATTTATGTTATTGTATAAGTTGTACATTTTGGAAGTGAATAAATTAAATTTTAAGAAAGTTTTATAAAAGTAGTTGTCGTCATTTATTTACCCCAGATGCTAATAATTTTGTTAACTATCCCGCAGCCAAGTGTGTAGGTAGTACCCAAAATTACTATCCTCCTTATATTAGCTTAAATACTTGACATATCATTTTAGCATTTTACGTATTCCAACTATTAACAACTCACTGAATAATTGGGATTTCTATAGTAAAAACCATAAGACAGAAAGTCGTTGGAAGATCCACTTGGTTACAGACGTTTTGTTTGGCATCTTGGCCTGTCAGGGGTTAATCATAAGAACAATTACAATTGAAAAATACATATTGACTGTGTTTCAGTAAATCCCTTCAAACCTCATTTATTCAAGTTTTTTTTTTTCTTTAAAAGAAAGACAAACATTCTCGGGTTACTAATATCCTGACAATATTTGAAAATCTTGTACTACCACCACAGTAAGCGGAAAATGTTGCTTGTGTTGTGATGGGTCATCGACAGGTCAATGTTACTTTTCAGTGGTTTCATATAGAATAGTCTTCAAAGTACAACATGGTAAAGTTATTTTTGCTGATTAATAGGCATTTTTAATACTAAAAACTAAATTTATGCACACAATTTTTTTTACGTTATTTCGAGAAAATTCGTAGATTGTTTTTTAAAATTTACCCCACACAGGAGGCCATGAGAAAAATAATTTCCTTGAGGGCCTATGGCATCTTTTGAGATGCTGTGTGGAAGGTCTTTATTATGGAAAGAAAGGAGAGGAAGTTCTGGGAAGGTAAAAGTGTGTCCAGGAGTGACGGCCATATGAATATATCCCTCCTACTGAGACGCAAATCGATGGGTCGAGAGACCAGTTGGAGAGGTCAAAGGGTCTCCCCAAACCAACCTCTTCCGTTCTGGCACGCCACGCAGCAGGCAGGCGCATCCTGAACACACCTCACCCGATGAATACGGGCACCCCTGCTATTTCACCAAATGTAGCAAACCACTTTGGGTGACCTATGGCAAAGGTGTTGGTTATCCAATAAATTGTTCCTGGGGCGGCGGTACCAAAACTCGCCTCTCAAATTGAGTAGATGGAATTACTCAACCCTCAAATCTAACATAATTATAAATAGGGTTGTAAAATTAAACGTAAAAATTTTGAAAAACAAATAACCGCTTTCATACAAACTTCAACATTTTTTATTAATTTTTCAAAATTGTAAATATTCGTTTTTCTCGTCTCCTGTTTTCATTTTGTGGCTTGAAGAGTTTTACCAAACTACAGTCAATGGAGTCGCACAGTAGATTAACCGAACAGCATGACACAATTAAAAAATTTAAAACAGAGAGACATGGCACGATCAAGTGAATTAGATAGTTGAGTCGGGCCATGTCAAGAGTCAGAATAATAATGCATGAATGTGAATGAGGCAAGAAGAGTGTGGTTTAAATTCCGACATCAAAAATTGGCTGGTATCCTATCTATCCAATCGCTTACAAGCCGTGAGGGTTGGAAATAAATTGTCTAACTTCGCAACACTTTCTTCAGGGGTACCCCAGGGATCCGTTTTGGGTCCACTTCTCTTCATCCTTTTTACAAATGACGTCGCCAAAATAATCGAGTCATTTGTTCTCTTGTCTCACCGCTACGCTGACGATCAGCAAGTTTATTTTTACTGCGCTCCAAACGAAATCAATAGTCTCAAGATCCGTTTAACTCAGAGGTTCCCAAACTTTTTTGTTTCGTAGACCCCTTGCCATGTTTTTCTGTTTTTGGTAGACCCCCTACTTACCAGATATTGATTTTTTGAAAATTTCTAACTGTAGTGAAGTTTAGTGTTAAAAACTTAAAGTAAAAACACATGTTCAGTTTTATACATTTATTAATTGAATTTAAATTAAAACTACTCAAAATAAAATTTTGTATCTGTTATATAAAATAAACGTAACATAAAATAAACTAACCATTAAGTAAATGTTTTTAGTGGGAAGGATGAACCTGATGCTTTAATAATAAATTATCAACATTTGGCGTCAATTTTGTAAGGTTTAATCTTAAGTCTCCTCGGCTAATGATGTCCAGTCTGTTTCTTTTTTTCGTTAGGAGATTGGTAACAGCGCTGAACCCCCTTTCCACTAGGTATGACGATGGAAAGGAAATTAAAAATTTCCTCGCTATATTCCATAATACGGGATAAGTAACGGGTATGTTTTTTTGCAGCCAGAAGTGCTGATATCCGTGCTTAAACTGAACCTTAAGTTCTTCGTTTGTACTTATTTCAGTCAGTTCCTCTTGTTTTATGACATTCGTTTCTTCTATGTCACCATATGGGTTAATTATCCACGGTGGTATTACCATAGTCAAAACATCCTCAAACCTAGTTTCAAAATCTGAATAGAGGGCATTTAAATGTTGAACGTAGGTTGAAACGTCTTCTTCCTGGCAGTTTGTCTGTGACAAATTGGGGAACTGGGAAAATTCGCCCCGTCCAATATTTTGCTTCATTAGTTTATCTCTGGCAAGAAACGCTGATAAGATGGACTTTGTTTTAATCAAATTTAGATTGTCGCCTTGTAACTGCAAATTAACCATATTAAATTTTGTAAACAAATCTGTTAAATAGGCGATGTCTGTTTTCCACTTCATTAAATTGTCTTTTAAAATTTTATCTTTAGTATCCAGAAATTCTAAAATAGTCTCAAAAAGTGCAAAAAATCTTGTCAAACATAAGCCTTTCGACAGCCAGCGTACTTTAGTGTGAAGGAGTAATTGATGAAAGTGTTCGTCATTTTCTTCACACAACTGCGCAAATAACCGCGTATTCAAAGCGTTGCTTCGGATTCGGTTTACTGCATCAATGACTAATTGAAGAGATTCATGTAATCTAACACTCAAATTTTTAGCAACTAAATGTTTTCGATGGATGACAAAATGTATTGCTAACACCTTTGGCACATTTTGTTTTAAATAGCTTATAAATCCACGATAACGTCCAACCATGGCAGGTGCTCCATCTGTAGCTACTGACATTATATTTGATAAAGGGATTGCTTTTTCAATGAAGTAATCCTTCAAAACATGAAATATTGATTCACCTTTAGTGTCGGTTAAGTGTAAGTAAATAGGTACTATCAGTGTATGTTGAGATCCACTATCGTGGACCCCCATTTTCATTTCATGGACCCCCATTTTTTTTTTTCGCTGACGTAGACCCCTTGCAGGTTGTCATAGACCCCTGGGGGTCGATATAGACCACTTTGGGAATCACTGGTTTAACTGAATGTCTAGAAGAAAAACTCGTTGGATGTCTTCAAACAAGCTGAAGCTGAATCCATCTAAGGCTGAGTTACTCTGTAGTCAATCAACATCAGATCCATGAGAGATTTCTATTTAAATTCAATTACCACATAAGAGTCCCAAGTGTTCGGAACCAGTGGGATTACGGCTAATGCAACAGGGATGGAAAGGGGACGATAAAGAGCAAGGTTAGGAAATACCTGTCCATTCAGATCTAATAATTCTGAAGGGTTGTCTTTATAAAGAGTGTCAATGTGTATAAAATATTTTTATGCAGGTAACCTACTAAATAAATAAAAAATACTGTTAATTTAAAATGTTTTATTAATATTTTTATACATGGATTAAAAAATATTGTTTTAAATATAGTATTAAGACTATAATATATTATTCACCATTAAGATTCCAATACTAATTTACTTTTCATATAATATAGGCACATAGGAATGGTAAAATATTTTTTTATTACGTATCAATCAAATATGGCCGAAAGTAAAAAGGAATACTTCCATATAATTTACTTAAAATCAAAAAAAAATCACTTTTTTGTTATATTACATTATCCGTGACAATCACTGAAGAGATATTAATACCAGCCTAGTGCTCGACCGAGACACTGCTTTCGGCCAAGTGCTCGGCTGATGCGATAAGAACAGTCAGTACTCGACCTAATAGCGGGCGAATGATTGAGACGATGGTGGATGGAAGCAAGCCCCATGACTCGGTCGAGTAAATACCCCCTCCACCTGCATATTCAACTTGCTGCCTCCGCGGTCAGTGCGATCAGCCGAGTCAGTCAATAAAAGAAAAAAGATTCAAAAATTTAGAATATTTAAGGTTTGTGTGACGTTTGTTTTTCTCTTTATCCTCCAAAGCGAAACCACGTTAACAGCACTTTAAACTAATCTCAATGAACTGACTTGCTCACTGTTTCTTCTACATGTGATCACCTCTACTCCTCAATAAGTTAGTCAGCCGACAAAGCGAGTGATCGGCCGAGCACTCGGCAGGTGTAATTCGGCCTTAACTGATAGAAGCATACTACCCGCAGTAAGTTAAATTTTCCCTCACTTGAATATTTAAATTCTTCTTTAACCCTTAGAAGACGGCAAATATTTGTAAATATTGAAAATTATATTTGAAATAATTGAGAGGCATCTACAATGTCAACGTTTTACTTAGGAATTTTCATGGACACTATTGAAATGCGCAAAACTTCTAAAACCTAGCTCTGTACACTGCACATAGCAGTGCACCTGAAGGTAGTCATGATTTCGCTGAACTGCTACTGTAGTTGGTCGTATCCTAAGAGTTAAACAGATAATCAATTTCGTAAGCCTGTTTGGGGCCTAAGAAAATTGTATTCACCCGATTCCTCATGCTATTCTGTTAAAAGTTTACCAAATCGATCATATTATACTTTTGAGAATTTTAGGTTTAAATTAATTTTTAAAGCTCTGTATTTTTTTTAATTTAAATAGTGGATTATATTTTTTTGCATTTATTTTGAAACCAAAAGCTTATATAATTGATTTATATACAAGTTTTATAAAATAAGCTACAATAAGTACATATCTACCTAAAGCTCAACTGATTCGGTCCAGAATATTTCTCAAAACTTCGGAGCAATCCTTCAAATTAAAAATTTCTTCAATATCTCATTTCAAAAGTGTAACAATCCAATCATGGTTCTGAGTTAATTAGATAATTATTTAATCTTCTATTGTATATCGATTTTTTTGAAGATTTTTATAAAATTTTAGGTTGTCTAAAAATAATTGTACCCGAGAAGCAAACGGAAGCAATTCCAAAACGAAATGTTCAGGAGAGCTGAAAAATTGTGTGGTTTTAGCAAATCTCTCTTTATTTCCACAAATATTTTGATTGGACAATCGAAGAGATATTGTTTTTTATCAATGATCGACAATCGAAGAGATATTGTTTTTATCAATGATCGACAATCGAAGAGATATTGTTTTTTATCAATGATCTCTCAAAATATTTGTGGAAATAAAGAGAGATTTGCTAAAAACACATGGGTTTTAGAATCTCGTGAACATGTAGTGTTTAGGGGTTGCATCCGTATGCTTCTCAGGTACAGATATTTATAATATTATAAACATTTTTTTAATATTAATGAGTTTTTAAAGGTTTTTAAAAAATTTTCGTAGTTGTTATAGTTTGGATCTAAAGTAATTGTGGTATTTTTGATTTAGTGTATGGTGGTGATTTAGAGTTATTATAGTATTGAACTGGTAAAAATTTAAAAAAAAGTATAATTCTAAATAATAATAACCAGTAATTTGTGGTCAAATTACCACTTGAACTGGAAAATATCAGTATTCTAAGCATTTCCTCATACATAACTCAAAACTATTTTAGAGTTGTTACGCTTTGGAACTGAGGTATCGACTTGTTGATTCTGGATCTTACTAACTAAAACCTTATGCTAATTTGTTCGCTTTTGGGAACAACTCATATGAATGGTCTCATAGAAATCAATGCATCTCCCTCACTCTCATGGTGAGAAATTTGATCTAAACTGTGTTAGAAAGAGAAAACCTCACGCTTTACATTCAAATCAAGAAATTAACCACAGAAGAATTAAAATGTACACCTCTATGAACCAAAGGTTCTGGCCACAATTTGAAAAAAATTATGAAACTTTGCAAATTTTTTATCAATTATTTTATTTGAAACGACAGAAAAGTGAGGAGACATTGTTTGTAATACATTTGTCTAATAAAATGTGTGTTTGTATTTATTTTTTTGCTATTAGTAATTTAATTAGAAAAAACCTAAAGTGAACCATTTTAATTTTTTTATATTACATTGAAAATTTTAATATTTCAAAAATTATATGTTTATTTCTAACAATAATATTTTAAAGTAGATTTCATTTCCTTTCAAAAACAGTTTTTAGTTTCGGACACATTCAGAAATATTCCATTTATTTGGATTTTATTACAAAGCGGAAATACTCTGATCTTCTGACAGAATATGGCAGAGCCCCGAGGGTTAAGAAATCACATAAATAACATTTTTCAAAAGTAACAGATATTTATAAGAAATTTCTTTATAAGTACAGCAGACATACAGGTCAAAATAAGGATAGACATACTGAAGAGAGAAACTGATAGAAGTATGTTGTGGGCATGACTGCTCGAAGTAAGCTCAATTATTCCTTACTTGCTGAAATTGATACAAATATTGAAAAATTTTCATGACAGATAATCAATTTCGTTGACCTCTCTGGTGCCTAAGACTCGAAAGGTCTTATATGTATCAGCTTTTTTTTCAAATCAGTTCAGTTCCCCTCTTCCTAATTCACACTTATTTTCTCCTATAAGAATATGTATTAAGGCGATGCCATACGTAGTAATGCAAAATCATGTGTTTTTGGTTTGAAAATTTGGTCGCCTAGAAATGTTTCAGATGCTTTAATTAAATACTGCGAGTAGAATACATCTTGGCCTTTGAAATAATCGAGTATTTTTTAGATAAGTCTTTTTATAAGCCCAGAAAAAAATAATGTAAAATAATATGAAAACTGCTTTAAAGTTCAAAATCTCCTACTTACGAACCCATTTTCGTTTATGAATTTATTGTATAATGTGGAAAATTAAGTTATTTATAAAATGATTGAAAAAAATTAATATTTATGACTGAACATCCACAAAATAAAATAAAAGGCACTTTTTGGCCATGTTTTTTTCTTGCATAAATCAAAACAGGCGGATGGTGTTAAGCGGGAATTTAAACCTTATCGCCATCTACGTAAGGGTTGTTATTGATAGCGGCTCAATTTGAAATATTACACGACGTAGTGCATCGCCTTAATTGTGTTAGTGGTTAGCACTGACATCAGAACACATAGACATGCACTAAGGCAAAATTTTAGTATCAAATCGACAAGCTGGAGGCAAACCTCATAACAATCTTTTTTGCACCAGGAGAGGTCAAGTATGCCTTAAATGAACTACGAGATTCGTACAAGACGCTGCGCAGAAAAGTAAAGTTCGCTAAAGCTATAGTAACGGTTTGCGGCGCAGTCCGTTGTGGGACTTTTCTGCGCAAGACCTGAATGTTTATTTCTGACCAGACCGTCCGAGCGTTCACTTATTCATGTATAAGTGTCAAATTCAATGTTGGAAACAAGCCAAACATTTTTCACTCAATTTGAGATTCTCAATTACGTGTAATACATAGCGAGCAATTCGCATGCCGTTGTAAAAAGGACTAGTTATTCGTAAGCAGATTTAATTTTCGAACACTAAATAGTGAATCTATAATGCGAGTTGTCTGTAGATTTTTGTAATAATTTATTGACAAATCTTTGAAAGGGACACACCCAAGCCACATCCCCGCTCTGAGCAAGTTGGTTTGTTTCCCTCGCCCCTATGGGCAGGTAATACTCTTCTGTAGTAGTTAGACATTTTTCAAAAAAAAAAATGTAACCAATATACCGGTACGTATAAGTTGGGCTTGATAACTTCCTCATTAGGCACTACCCAATCTAAAACGAAATATTTAATAATCCAAAATTTATTAAAATATTCTTTCTTACCATAGACACACAAATTGATAGAGTTGCGTTAACATAAAATCTGTCATTTGCATCATTTCGACGAGCTGGGAACAAACCACGTGACCATATTTTTGGCACCAGGCACCATATATTTGGATGTCTTTGTTTCGTGTGCATATTTTAAAGCAAAAACTAAAAAATATGTTAGTACATACTATTATTGTCCTTATATGTGTTTCTTTCTCCCAATAAAACACTCACTTTCAATTGGTATAAATCACATTTCTAGAGATTAGCTATTCAGTTGTCCAATACATACTTCAGAATATTACGCTTTCATAAAAATAATTACATAAATATTTCATATAGAAATGCTGAAATAATTATTCATTTGTACTCCAAAATCCACATCTAATAATATTAAAAAGTGCAAAATTAAATAGAGCCTCGATAATTCGTACCCAGGCTAATCTGAATGCGGCTGTAATCCAAACTGTCAAACGATCCGACTTTCCTCATACAGAGGAAGCTAATGACGACATGAGAAAATTGGGCGAGCTGAGCCACAAATATCAGGAAAGGAATGAAGGAACGGCAAGACAGTTCGTTCCTTTTCAATAAGTCGTGGTTCAGCTCAGCTGTTTGGCTCGTGTGTTTGTACGCAGCCTAAGAGCTCTTGCGCCGTGTCCACGCTACTCTGTGCTGCACGTGCGTCACATGGTGTTTTAGGTTAACGAAAATAGATCAGTTTATGACTTAGTAAATGTTGAAACACGCTGTTAACATCAGTATGGTATAGTCGTTTTGACCATGTGCTGCATTATATTTACACCAAGTTTAAGTGAAAGGGTAAGAATATTGGTAGAAAAAGAAACTAGTGTTTTTAGGTTTGTGTTAATTTCGTGATTCAATTAGTTGGGGAGTTTTAAATAAGGGTAGATTTTTCGAAATTGTTATGCGTAAAACTTGAAAATATTGGAATATATTATGGAGAAGAAAGAGACTTGGGTAGAGAAGAGTACAAGGCTGATGTAAGCGTAATGAGTAAGATTAAGAAAGGGACGCTTAGATGGTTTGGGCATGTAGAGCGAATGAGCGAAGAAAGGAGTGTAAGGAGAATATATGATGCAAATGCGAATGGTAGCAGAAGTCGGGGACGCCCGAGGAAGACATGGCACGATCAAGTGAATCAGATACTTGAGTCGGGCCATGTCAAGAGTCAGAATAATAGAAGAGTATGTATGAATGTGAATGAGGCAAGGAGTGTGTGCCAAGACCGACTTGTTTGGCGGTCCGCCCTCTCTGCCTACCAGGAAACGGCGTGATGGTTAGTTAGTTAGAAAGGGACTTCAACTTTTCAGCACAGATAAAAAAAAACAAAAAAACATTGAAAGTTTGGTGGTTTTCAAATTATTGCTGTTTTACAGCATTTTATTTAAATTAATTTTTTTTTTCAAAAAATCAGTAGGTACTTGAAAATACAATACAATTTTTCCAGACATTTTTCATTTTACTTCAATTTAACTTTTTTTTTTTATCCTTCATAAAATCCTACTTTTTATCAAAAATTTAATGTATGTTACAAATAACCTGACAATACCAATAGTGGTAAAATTTTGCTTGTGCAGTGATGGTGAACTTAGCTAGCAGAGGATTGAACTCGCTACACCTTGGTGAGAACCCGACGCATTTGTCCATTCATCTACAAAGCGGTCAGTTTAGTCGTCGACGGTATGTTGAACAATTTAAAAGACGGTTAAAAATTTGTGTTTTTAAACAAAACTGGCTTTTTATTTAATATGTACAGAAAATAAAATAAAATCTTATTGTAGTATTACACAATACGGTACACGCAGCATCCTCTGATATATCCAACTTGTCTACATACAAAATTACTGGAAAACCAACACTGTTTACACGTTATGAACACGTAACGCCATTCAAGATCTTGAAACCTGAGGAACAAAACCAAGATGCTGAATTCAATAGTATACTGTGATGTCATCCAATTTCTGTAACAACGGGTTTCAAACAACGACAAAATATTTCTTAAGGCGATGCACTAGGTAATAATGCAAAATTATGTGTTTTTGGTTTGAAAATTTGGTCGCCTAGAAATGTTTCAGATGCTTTAATTAAATACTGCGAGTAGAATACATCTTGGCCTTTGAAATAATCGAGTATTTTTTATGTAAGTCTTTTTATAAGCCCAGAAAAAATAATGTTTAAGGCCTATGAAAACTGCTTTAAAGTTCAAAATCTCCTACTTACAAACCCATTTTCGGTTTTGATTTTATTGTATAATGTGGCAAATTAAGTTATTTATAAAATGATCAGAAAAAAATTTAATATTTATGCCTGAACATCCACAAAATAAAATAAAAGGCACTTTTTGGCTATGTTTTTTTCTTACATAAATCAAAACAGGCGGATGGTGTTAAGCGGGAATTTAAACCTTATCGCCATCTACATAAGGGGTGTTATTGATAGCGGCTCAATTTAAAATATTACACGCTATAGTGCATCGCCTTAAAAATAAAAGAGAGAAACTCTTGAAAACCCGCTGGATGACATCACTGACCATTAAGTAAACTTTAGTTAATACAGGTTTCTGAAAATATTTCACATGATGATTTCCGGACACCCTTGGAAACCCGCTGGTTGACAGCACCTGCTCACTCAATAAATACAGGTCACAATGTGATTTTGAAAAAAAATGCGTTTTCAACTAAGGGTTTTCCGGAAACCAACGGTTTCCAGAACAGCCTTGGTTTGATGACAGCATTGGCTCTCTAAACATTTTGGCACACTTCAGTTAATACAGTCCACAATAGGTTTTCGAGAAATAATACATTTTCATAAAACAGTTTCCGGAAAACCATTGGACAACACTGACGACTCTCATAAACATTTGACACAATTCATTAAAAATTCAGAGTTTCTTTTAAAATTAAAAACGGGTGTCCCCCGCAAACATAAAATTCCAACAAATGCTTTCCAGAAACCCGCTGAATAGCGGCACGGTTGGGGTGTTTCAATTGATGACCCATCACCATTTTGAATTTCTTATTCTCAGCCCGTTTCAGCTTTTTATCAAATTATTGATCGTAATCAAAGATATTGGAAGAACGAGATATGCTATGTTGGCCGCCGGACCGTAGGCGGAGTACTACCTAATTAGGGTACTTTGAATACTATCGGGACGTGTACGCACAAAAATCTGTTCTATGTATTAGTGCGGATACCTTAGCGTAAGCGAAGGTGTGCAGTAGTATTGGTGAACAAAACCGGCGACACTGGGCAAAACAATTCCACACAGTATGAACTGCTCATAGCACATCTCGTTCTTCTAATATCTTTGATCGTAATGGTCATGTTGTTATGCTTGTCAGCTGATCACAAATCCATCAGTTCGAGAATTGGCATTTAATGATGACATTAAATGATCTTTGATTTGACGCTAATCAAGTGGGATCAAGCCAACTTTTGAACATTTTCAGTTCAACTCAAAGCAGTAGAAGTGTGGCTTGTAAATGCAGAATTTGTCATCTAATAATACTTACCTACTCAGACGTGGAGAGATGTGGAATGTTAAAATCAAACTACATGGACTAACAAAGCTCCTTCCAATGCATATATGCATTTGGTGTGTACTCAGAAACAAAAGTGGGTCACTGCTGTGCGTAGATGCCATTTGCAGTAGTATGGGTAAACGATGTTAGCAACACTTATATGCAATTCGCTTCATGCTACTAAAGGTCCATCTCCCTTATTTATTTTATCTACGTCCCAAGCTGACTCTCCTTAAAACCGCAGATACACATTCTAGTGACTCCCTCAAAAGAATACCCCTAGCGGCCTTCAGCGTGCAAGCGTGTCGCTCTTAGTAACTCCCATGCTAGTAGAACGTATGACATTCATGCATGGTGTTTGAGAATGTCTGAACGCACTCTGCCAGTAGAGTGAACACCAGCGTGCGCTATGTTTTTGCTTTTTCTTCAACTTTGAACTTCATTATGCACTATCGCAGCTACCAATGCTTGTGGAATACAGATGCGCAGCCTTGCAAATATAAAACTGCGGTTCGTATATTATTTCTTCCGGAACCTAAATCTCAGCCAGCTACGTGCACGAAACTAGAGAGTAGGTATTATGCCTGTGTCTAGCGTGTGTATATTGACCTACAAGCACGCAAGTAGTTAACATGCCAACTACTCGCCAAAAGCATGCTTTTTCACTGGCATGTTTATCCACGGCCTAACACGTTAAAGGACACATGCAGGAAAATGACGGAAAACAGAGATTCGTGATAGGACACATGCTATCATATGTCTTTTGTCACAGGAAACATGTTAGTATACGAGTGTTTGCGTTGTGAATGGGTTTACATTTCCGACTTCAACTCAACTGTTCAACTGTACTACTGCAAATCGCATCTACGCGCAGCGGTGTTCCGCGTAAACGCATACCTTCCGTTGCCTAGCCCCACTTCGATAGTGCATGCAGTTTGATCGTAGTTTGCTGACAATCGGAACGCTTCTATGTCATATCTCCATGTGTTTCTTTCTATTATCTGTGAGTAAGTATAGTTAAACTTGGAGCAGTGAAAACATGGCTTCCATCATAACTAGTAAATGCAGAGATTGTCATCCAATAAAAATATTACCTATCTTTCCGACCATTCAGCCGATGGCATATTAATCTAACTTAAAACGAAGGGGAATTGGTTTCCGGGAAGGTGTGGTGGTTATTTGCCGTTCACGACACTGGCGGGTAGCTTCACGTCGGAGAAGTAGGTGTGACGCTGGGCCTCCAGGGCAGAGATTCGGGACACGGGGTCGTAGATCAGCATCTTCTGCAGGAGGTCCATGCCGAGGGAGTCCATGTTGCGTACCTGGGGATGCCATACAAATTTACATGTTATTATTTGGGTTAACTTGAAAAACAGTTGAACGTCACAAAAAAACACAAACATAGATAAAAGCATGTAACGTGTGGATTACTACCCAATAGTCACATAACTGCACACCCCTACTGATGCTATCGAAGGCTCCCGAACGTCCGAGCCAATGATAGATAATATCTTTGTACGAGCTAATCGGGCTCATTCAAGAAAGTACTTTAAAGGTGAGCGAAGTCCGGCACTCCAGCCGGGTTTCGAGTCCGGCCGCCATTCCAGTTGGATCCATAAAAGGAAGAAATTCACAGACTTGAGACTGGACGTTATACTGTGAAATCATGAAACAATATAGATATATAATCATGAAACGATAAGCTGTAGATGGATTCCATAACTACAAGATCCTGATCTTGAGCTGACGTATTCTCGGCTTTGCTCGCGGACTTGAATGAATGATTTGGGGTAAAGTTTTGAGGTTGTGATGATCTCATAAGGTTTAGCCAGCATTAGCAATGTAAGCGCCTGAAAATATTTTTGTTTACAAAATAAAACAATGACTTTTCTCTACTTTCTATACATATAATATGCATGTATTATACAGGGTGTATCGGCACTAACCCGACAAACTTTAACCAGCTATTCCTTAGCACATTTGGAGTAAAAAATGTTTTGGGCACTTTGCTGTCCGGTAGCATTTTTTTTTTCAATTAAAAACAAAAAAATTTAAAATTTCCACACTACATCACTGTCATTGGCATTGCGTTTCGTGTTCAACAGCTGTTATTAGCAAGTATGTCAAAAAGCATCTTCGCTCTTTCGCACACACTAAATAATAATAGTTAAAAATGAGACGAATGGTGCCGTGCCATTTCGTTGTGACTGTAAAAGTGCGCCAATATAGGTACACACATGCATTATTCAATGGAATTCGAATAAAATATTTGCCAGATGGGTTTTCAAACTTTGACAAAGGATAAAACAGTGGTGACATGTGGTGAAAATATGAATAATAAATTTTTTATTAAAAATAAACGTTACCGGACAGCAAAGTGCACATAAGATTTTTTACTCCAAATATGCTAAGGAATAGCTGGTTAAAGTTTGTCGGGTACGTGCCGATACACCCTGTATATACAAACCTTTCAGAAGAAATTCTCTAAATGATAGTGAAAACCCTATCAAAATCCGTTGCATAGTTTAGAAGAACTAACTGCACAAACAGACAGATGCAGATAGTGACTGCTTTATACTATTTAGAGATAATGATTGTCACTGGTAAAGTGGAAGGTGGGAGAATCACAGACGATGATCGATGCATTGGAATAACCATCTCTCCGTGTATGAAAAATCAGTATAAAAAATTTTCAAAAACTTTCTGTGAAGGAACATACTTCAAGAATACCGGCATAAGAAACATGATCATTGGAATGAGGAAATTACGGGTAAAAGGTAAATCAACATACATTATTCTCGAGGTTGTTGGTTGTCCAGCAGGGGAAGGTGGCTTTGTAATCTGGCAAGGCCGTCACTCCGGGCCAGATGTCTTCGGTGGGGGTTTTCAGTACCCTGCAAATTCAAATTAAATAAATTAGTAAATACTGCGATAGTTCGAGCTATGAGACATAGATGGCTCCAGTGTAGAAAGATAACACAGTTATCCAACAGATGTCACTAGTATATAGGGTCGCCACTCCACGGGTGCCAAGGCAAGGGAAGCCGCAAGGTTTCGAGAAGCAGAGATTTTGAGAGATAAGACGTTGGCCTCCAAGCCTGTGATGAAAGGCTTTAAATCACAGTGAAAGAAAAAACAGATAAACCATAGCTGCAAGAAAATATGCAAATTATTTATGAAAACGGACATGCTAACGACATCTGGCGGAGAAAGAATTGATCCAGCTTGCTTGCAGTAGACTCCTGTAATAGTTGAAATTAAATCAAGGTTCCGGGACGAGAGCAGAGATGTCGTAAAATCGTCTAGGACGACTGGTACTTCCCCTTTTCCTAGGCCTATAAATAAATATTGAATTTTGTCAACCAATAGATCTGAACAAAGAGCTATAAAATTTTGAGTAACCAATCAGTGAGCGGAGGGAGGTGTGTCTACGACGGACAAAGGAATAAACTTTGGATCGGGCAATAAAAAAAGATAATTAATGGCTTCTTCTTTCCCACAGAAATTAGAGGTGAACGCACTTTAGGGTCAACGTCGACTTTCAAGGTGACAAACTCCTGGAAATGTTTACAATAACTGAGGCATTTAGGTGATGGCGAACCATTGAAATCGAGTGCTTTGAAGATTTTACAAGTTGAAAAACACACACACGAAAATGCAATGGAAAAACTATAAACGTGATAGTATAAAAAAGGACGGGAAAAGCGAAGGAAAATCACTGGCAGAATTTTCAACTGTAGTACAATTATTTATGATAGAAGGAGGGTGTCATGTTCGATAAAAATCGTACTAAAGAGAGGTGAGAGTTTTGGAAACAATGGAAATTAATCGTTATCAATTTAAGATGAAACGGACATATTGGTAAATCAATTTTGAATGAAAAATCTCGCAAAAAAAATACACTTTTAGAAAAGTGCGGCGATCGAATGGAAGGATAGTACAGGGATTTTGGACTGCTACGAAGGTTCTAGGAAAATGAAAATTGAGTATTAGAAGAAGACAGTAAAATTAAACATATAGCGATAGATTAGATTCAGGAAAAGTAGACATTTTACATAATTATTAGGTTAGATATATATTAGAGTTACCCAATATTACGGAGGGATCGAAACAAGATAAAAGGTTGGCGGTCTCATGTATATTTTGAAGGATAAACAATCAAAATCCGAACATGATTTTTATTTACGTTAAGGTAATAAACGATTAGAAAAGCGATTAACTTTAACGTGGACCTTATGGAAGTATTTAGATTAGTCAAAAGAGATTAAAATTAATAGGTTTGAAATTAAACTAAATTTACGAGTCTGGTACCAAAATTTTAAACGTAAACAGGTGTCCAGACATATAATTTATGTGAAATCTTGTAAGTGAGGGATGGAGGATGGGGCGGAGATTGGATCAGGCAATAAAAGTGACAGATATCCCAGAGTCAAATTAGGTATATCTCCCATAGAAGTGTGGAAAACTATATATTAATTAATAATAAATGAAGTATGAAATTTCCCAGGAGACCACACACATCGGGAAAAGTGAAGAAAAGATAAAAGGAAGGGTAAAGAACGGAGATAGGAAATGATCCAAGTGGAAAAAAGTGATACAATTCAAACTTATCCGTGAAATAAATAAATACGACTTGGAAAATGAGTAATTATAAGAGTTATGAGAAATGACATAAGAATCAAGAAGAAATTGTGCAAGAAAACGTCGCGGATAAAAATAAAATTCAAAGATAAAGGAAAAACTCAAATCTACGTCATGGAAATAGAAAGTACGGGTGGAAATGGAAAAGCTCATATAAGTAACAATAAAATTAAGTAGAATTTAAACAAATCGAAATTCAAAAATGCATAGTAAAGATTTCGACATGGATTTAAACAATTTTCGCACGAGATGCATAAAATTGAGATCTGTATATATGTTATTGAGGACGGACCTATCGCGAATTGAGAAAAAAAAGGAACACAAAATCATGAGATTTTAACTACATTTTTGTATGAACAGAGGACAAAGGGAGCTTGGGCGATTAACGCAGACTTACCCGATTCGGACCCTATCGACTTAGATTTGTGAGATAAAAACTAACTACCGCCCAGAGCCGGAAAGCAGAACATCTTATGGAAGCAGAATCGATATTGATGGGAGGGATGTTCGGATTTACGAGTTGATAGGAGATAGAATTAAGCATCAAGAGAAATTCAGATACGTCTTTTGGAACCTGAGAGGGGTATAAAGGATGGAACACATCAGTCAGGAGGCAGTCGCGCCGAGGGTTTGAAAAGTTGTTACGTGGCAGTACTACGTCTATTGGTAAAATTCTAGTGAAATAATCTAAGTGTTAAATTCTGAACAAGTCCCCGGACTTTGTAAAAGTTTTGTAAAAAGTCTTAAATTCAGTTTCTAAATTCTGAAAACCCCACCAGTGAAGTTTTGTTAAATCAGTTTAATTTGGTTAAACAGTGAAAATAAATATAATTTAAACTCAGTGCTTAAAAGTGTTAAGTGAAGTGCAAAAAGTGAATTGTGAATTAATTAAAAATTTAAAAATAATTATTTCATTCAAAGTGAAAACATTCAAATTAAATTTAAGAGTTTGTTATCGTTAATCTAAAGTGAACGTGATCGCGTATTGATATTTAAAAATAGATTATAATTTAACGTCAATTTGGTTAAAAAATAATAATAATAGTAATAAATACTTCATCTTAGGTTAAAAGAAACACAAAAACAAAAAAAAAAGGATTCGATAATAATAAACGTTTAAATCTTTGTTCTAAAATTAACAGTTAGAAAAAATTTTATTTATTAATAGTCGAGTAAATTAAAAGTTTGCACAATTTGGAATAAATTTTCTTATAAAAATATATAAAAAGAAATTTAGAATTAATAAATTGTTCAATTAAAATCCATCGTGCGTATAGCGACAGTGTTAAAAGTGTTTGTCGTTTTAACCGGAATTTTAATCATCAGCCTATCATTTCGAAAAAGAATTTGAAACAGCTATCATTCAAAAGCCTAAACTAGAAAGGTGTTATTAAATCAACGGGTTTTCTGAATTAGGATTTCGTTCGGAAGAAAAATTAAATATCAGCTAATTTATACGATTCAAGCGAGAATAAAATATTAAATAGGAATAAATAGTCGAAAGGATTTATTTTGAAATTAGTTGAAAAATACAATTAATTAGGTAGGATTTCTTCATCAAGGTTGTTGTGTACTACCCGACCGGAAATACCTTGACGTGGGTGAGTTTTCCTTTTATAAATAATTTTCAGGTCCCAGGAGACACAGAAGGGCTGTGAAGTGGAAGTATATCAATTGAATATTAAATTAAAACAACAAAACAAAGAATTACACATTAATATATGTATATTGTATATTTGTATATATATTTATAAATATAAAGTAAAATATTGTATATAAAGAATATATATATGAGTAATGTAATTATATATATGTATTTTATTTATTAATCGAAGCATCGAAATGGTAGCGATTTTTAATACCTACCCGAGGACATATCTATATTATTGAAAAAGAAAATATGTATTTATTAATATTCAAGACCATGTAGAATCATATATTTTATATTTATTTATTAATATATGTACTCTTAGTTAACATATTTTGATAATCGAGATATGTGTACTTATATATGTATATTTATTCTTCAATTAAACCTAGTAAGTTTACTAAATTCGGAAAATGAAATAAATAGTTTAACTTCAATAAAGGATTTAAAAATATTTTAATAAATAGTGCGCAATAAAAGTAAAGAGGCACAAATGACTTCTAAGGAATTTTAAAATAAACAAATCTCACATTTAGGTTAGTGTGTCAGGAGATGTTTATATTATTTGTTTACAAATAAAGAGCTCACTGGAGAATTGGGTCAACCGCATAGTTTGGAAACGACCTTGGCCATAATTAGTTAGTCACAAAGGATTTTATTAATTACCCGAAACAGCTGGAAGATGCGTGTTCTCAAATACTTATCAATCACAAACGACAATTGAAAAATCACGGGTTAGCCAGATTTATATCGAAATTACATGAAACATTTAAATATCATTGATTAGATAGTCGCATAGATTTTTATTAATTACCCGAAATAGCTGAAAGATGCGTGCTCTCAAATACCTATCATTCACAATCGACAATTGAAAAAATCACGGGTTAGTAGGAAGACTTATATCGAAGAATTATACGAAACATTTGAATTTTATTGATTGGGTGCTCATACAAAACCCCATCAGTTGCCTGAGATATTTGAGGGTCGAGTACTCTCTAATGTGGCAATCAACCACTTGAAACAATTGGAAAATCACGGGATAGGATGAACAAAAATTAATGTTGAACCCTGGAGGTAAAATTTAAAACAAATACAGTTCATCAATAGGAGGCAGTGGTCGCTCCTACAACAAGACCATTAACCAAACCAAATAGAGATGACGATTCTCTTAAATAAAAACGTCAAAACCAAACAAACAAAAGCTTGGAGTTCGATAGCTCTCCAAAACAAACTATCAAATATGACCTTATTCTACTAGTATTTATTAGTATCACCTTATTAGTACGTATATATTCGGTTACCAGACCTAGAGCTTCGCAGAGTTCTTGGCGCGAGATCCGAGCTCGGGATGCGAGGTAGATAGCCTCGTATTGCGAGTTATAAACCTTTCCCAAACTGTATGTATACATATATTTATTCGTATGTACTGTTTACTGGAGAATGCGGACCTGCATACAGCTTGCATTTTAGGTCTTATAGACCACCCTCGCATTTTCTCTTAAACGTGGAATGAGGATTCACGACCCGTAAGTCCACACCAACCGTGAGTATATGATTGTATATAGGACGAAACCGGTTCGCCCTAAGTAAATTGTAGTCCAAGGAGGGGTCGGAATTTGGGGGTATCGGGACCCGGGGGGGAAACTTGAATGCAGTACATGATGACGTGGAAGGCTTCTTGGGACACGATAACTTAGGTATCAATCAAGGAGCCGTGTCAAAGGATTGTGCAAATTTCTAGTCCACTCCCGATCATCTCGTTTACTTGATGGAGGATTGGAGCCAAATTATGCCAGCAAATGGGCTATTCCGAGTTCGTCAAATATGCAATTAACTAATTACATTAACCTCCTAAATCAATCTTTACATGTACCTTATAGCAGCAGAATCATAAAGGAGTGGTGCCACACAGACACAAAAGTTCACCAAAATCAAATTTACTAACAATTAACCATTTGAGTTATATTAAATTACCTGTCCAAATAAACATGTATAATATCTTTTATCAGCGTTTAACTACGATTTTGTTAGGGTGCAGGGAATCAGAATAATTACAATAGGAAAGTTAGCTCATTCAGAAAATTCATTTAAGTCTAGGTTTGCAATAGAAAGACTAATTCAACTTTGAACTCAACACCTCGATCAGAACCAAGAGGGTTACCACAAAAATGAAAGTAATTAAAATCCTATATCATAAATCAAAAAAATTACACAACGTTTGATGGAATTTAATTACAATATAAATACGGGTATATTTGCGTTCAAGATCGTAAATAACGTATTAATTAGTTAAGTACATATGTCTATAAAGATATATAGTACAAGAGAGCTTTAAGTAGCTTTCTGTAGATATCAAAGAAGAGGGTCCAATTTTCATGGAGGCTTATGTGTTGTAGGGGAGGAATTTTCCATCCCTGCGAACACATATGCAAAGCCTTAGAAAAAAAAAATTAAACATCGGTCATAGCCAAGAGAGAAGAAAATTCTATATTGTTTGAAAAAAAATAAAAGAATGGCGAAAAGGCGAAAACATTACAAGCCGCCCTACACATTCATTCCTAATCATAAGAATTTTTAGTTTAAATAAAAGATATAGTTTATTGTTGTGAAGGAATAATTATTATTTCTAAAATCCATACACAACAACCACCATTTTGTGAATAAGCACATGAATCCATTTAATTTCGAGAGATTTAAAATTTTCCCACATTTTATGACTCGAGGTTTTTTTTATTTTTTATTCCGATTTGTGAGTGTGACAGTGTTTCTTGCTATTCTTGAAAAGGTATTTTTAATTTGACAGAATGAAGTCAATTTGGAGTGGATTTTTCTTCATTCGGGATAGGTGAGATTAAGAGATTTTTGCCACAATTTTGTATCAGTTTAATGAACTTTTTCCCAATGGCTTATACGTACATAATATGTACTTACTTACGAATAATCCCTACTTTCTAGTATTAGTCACCAACATTTATAACATGCTGAGGAGAGCGTAGTTAATGAGTGTCTTCAGTATCATGGAAGTACACACCTGAATATCCTGAAGAGCTGGTCGATCTCGGAGTCACCTTGGAAGAGGGGCTTCTTGGAGGCTAGTTCAGAGAATATGCAGCCAATGGACCACATGTCGATGGGACAGGAATATCTGCAATGAAAATTTTGATTTATTTATGAAAACTGGAAATTTATACAGAGAGAGAAGTGCAGTTTTTTACTTGCACATCATAACTGGCACTACAACTCTTGAAGAGTTCAGACCGCTTGTAGGAATAACCCCCTCTCATCGGTCTACAACTGTCTCCCCCCTCGAGCCCAAGGATGCAATGCAAGAGTCCATCTAGTTTAATAAAACCATGTTACTGAAGATTCTTCCAGTTAGTGTTGGATGAGTTTACCTCGTACACTAGATTTGTAAATGTCATATGTGTTAACAGTGATGTTAACACATATGACAGATATAACAGATGAGTTTTACCTTATACACAAGATTTGTAAATGTTGTTGTATGTGTTAACAAGTCGGCAACAGACGAGTTTACCATTAGATTTGTAAATGTTGTTGTATGTGTTAACAAGTCGGCAACAGACGAGTTTACCATTAGATTTGTAAATGTTGTTGTATGTGTTAACAAGTCGGCAACAGACGAGTTTACCATTAGATTTGTAAATGTTGTGTGTGTTAACAATCAGCAACAGATGAGTTTACCTTATACACAAGATTTGTAAATGTCATTGTATGTGTTAACAAGTCGGTAACAGATGAGTTTACCTTGTACAAAAGATTTATAAATTTCGTTGTGTGTGTTAACTAGGGAATGCAATCCCGCAAGAAAATGTCAATCCAGGTATTTGCGGCACTGAACAATCTTAGTCCCGCTGGATCCAGGTATTTGCGGGATCCAGCAGAGTGGACTTAGATATCTAACCAATCGTATTATAAAGACCTAATACCTCGATCTACCAACCTTGCTTTTAGAGTTATAAATTTATACCTATGATAAAACAAGTTATTTGGGACATTTTAAATGATTTATTAATAGGTATACCTTTAGTTAGACATATGTAAAGTTTAAGTCATAAATTGGCAAAGAATAAGATAAGACATAAAATTTACATAACATACCCGCCTCGTAACAGACTTTGTCTAGTGAGGTGGGTAAAAGAAATCTATGTACACAAATGAAAATAAAATAAACGCCCGGATTGCCAGCACTGAAACTGAAATTGAACTGAAACTTAAATTTAAATAATAACGTTCACACGATAAACAATATTCTTGTACAATGAGCATCATAAGTTTAATTAAACATTATTTTGGAAATAGCTTCGTAAAAAAGTTAAAGTATTAATGTGTGTAATCTGATAAACGGCTTCTGATATTGGACACAAGGTAGCCAGCGGCTGAAAAAGCTCGTTCAGCTTCCACGCTGGTTGGCACAATAGTCATTAGCGCATTGTAAGTGGATTGAAGGTATGTGCCTTTTAATCCACCGGACTCAAAGTAATTCAGAGTAAGTGAGGGTAAATCTGTAGTTGCTCTCTTTCAGCTTTAAAAGATCTTGAATAACCATCATTTTTAGTGTCTTGTCGTAATTAATAACCATTAATTTGATAGAATTAGACGATGTTGGTAAGTTAAAACCCCGGCTTTAAAAAGATCTCGCAAATCCAACGAGGTACAGAAAACTCAGAATGGTAAACCATCCTTAGACACCATTCGTGATACCCTTTTTTCGACGGTATTGTTTTCGCTTGAAAAATGGTCAGTGATTTTATTTTTTGAAGAACTGGACGTCGATGCAGTTGTAGAAGCTTCTCTGTAATCCCGCCAGTCCAGCGATATCCTGCAAAATTTTCGACCGAGATTAGTCCCGCAAAATGTCTGCGGGATCTCGGTATTTCGGGATCCCGGTATACCGGGATTGCATTCCCTAGTGTTAACAATCAGCAACAGATGAGTTTACCTTAGATTTAACAGAAGACTAGATTTGTAAATGTGGTTATGTGTTAACAAGTCAGTAACATATGAGTTTACCGTGTGCTTCCTAAGAGAACTTCGGGGGCTCTGTACCAAAGGGTGACCACTTCATGGGTGTAGACTCTAACAGGAACTCCAAATGCTCTGCCTAGACCGAAATCTGCCACCTGGAAACAGGACTCCAAATTATTAGATGTAATTAATTGCATTTCTTTTACCTTTAGAACGTTGGCCTTTCCAATGGATTCTATTCTATGCTATTGATACAATAAATGCATTTCAGTGAAACTTCATAGATCACATAATATGCTAAATCCGTGTACGGGGTAAGCTGTCAATGGATCACAAAACCATGCAATGTCTACTATTTTTAATATATTATCGTCTGCATGCAAAGTTAATTCTTCTCTAAGCTTAAAATTTTTAATGAAAGTGTGTTTATTTTAAGCAACTTGCCAGGTAAGCATGTTTTCTGTATCTGTTTGTAAATAATTAAATAAGGCCTAGGAAGTCATATTTTTACATTGCCCTTGAGGTGATTTTTCAAAACATGGTGGTATACAAATTAGCCAATTATTATAATTATATGCGACAGCTGCGTAGATCAGGTTAACACATTGCGGTCGGGACACGGCATTTGCCGTTTTTGTCGACTGTCGGTTTTTGGCGAGAAACGGCATTATACGGGCTTGTTATCAGCGTGAAATAAAACGCCTTGAAGGGTAATTTGCTATCTGGCTGCTAGGCGACAGTCTGTCGACGTTATTTGAGATGCCTTGTCCGGATTGGCTAGTGTGCCGCTTGTAAAGGCGTCGCCACAAATCTAGAGTTTTTATGCGATCTCAATCTCCAGTTTAGTTTGAGTCATTTCACGTATTGGACTATTTTTCATACCGCTCGCACTGTTTTGTTTACTGTTTGGTATTTTATTATTTGAATATATTATCATTGTATTGGACTTTATCCCTACAAAAATATATCCTTTACAAGCCAATGATACATGCACTTATGGTGTGTGATGGATTATCAACATATGAAGTGTACTGATTCCTTGAAAGAATAAATACTATCATTCATAAGTGGAATGGGCTCTTCAATTCTTCATTAGGCGGGGCAACCGCAAAAGACTCTTTTTTGACAAGAAGCAATTAAACTTAGTTATTGAGTGTTCGCCTTCGACCTTAGGCGACACTGTTCAATATTTACGCGATCAGATTTCACATATCTAGCGATTGTAAAATTGCGGGCATGGAAAATATATATTATTATTTACTATAAAACTATATGATATAAATAAACATGTTATCTTTTACATGGAGTTTTCAAATATTGAATGCTATTTACTGAATTAATATCAGGTTTTTATATTCAGATTTGAAATGTGGTGTAATTATGATTTAATCAAAGCAATTATAATTTATATTTGATGATCAAATGCCATATATGATTTCTTTGAAAATTTCAATCGAAAATATTATTTTGTTTAGAAATTGTATCAATTTTAAGAAAGCGATATATTTTTGCGTTAATCGCGAAAAACACCCGCTATAGGCTAGAGTCTATTGTTTGAAGCGCCCAACTACAATGTGTTAATATCTAAAATGACAGCAATGCCCAAAAGATGTTCATTTCAATTCCACAAATATATCTAATTTGTTTTGAATTTTTTTTACATTGGAACAGTTATAAAGTAAAAAGTAAAAAATGAAAATACAAAATATCAAGGAAATATAAAAAATATATGTAAACAAAAAATCCCACTAAGGCAAAGCATGTGCATGGGGTAATAATAAATTTTAACATATTTTCCCGGTCACTGTTTTCTCGCTTATGGATCCCCTGGAGAATTCTGCAGCGTCACTGAGAGGGGAGCTGGCACCCCCTCTCCACTCTCCCTTGGTTCCCTGAAGGCCCCTAGAGGGAAGAGTCAACAGAGGTGCCCTCAGCACTCCTCTCCGCTCCCCTAATTTCTCACGAGTATCTAGGGAAACAGAAGGTGCCCACCAGCAGAGCCCCAAATGCTGGGATAAGGTCTAAATACTGGGAGATGCGACCCTGTTTCTAGAAGGCACCGTTTATGACGCCTAAGCATGGTAGCTCAGATCTTGGCTTGGGATGGCATTGCTTGAGCGATGAGTTCGCACTCACTTCACACTCCCTACACTAAGAGTAATTGTGACCTTACCTTAATGACTCCATTCTCACTTATGAGGAGATTCTGCGGCTTGAGATCGCGGTGCAGGATGCGGCGTTTGTGGCAGAACAGGATGGCCGAGTTGATCTGGTAGAGGTAGCTTTTGACGGTGGCGGGCTCCAGGAACTTGTTGGACCCCAGCGTATCCATATGCTTCTTCAGGTCCATGGAGAGGAACTCGAAGATCAGGTACAGGCGAGACTCCTCCATCAGGACGTCTTCCAGTTTGACAATGTTGGGGTGCTGCAACTCTTTCAGGAGAGATATTTCCCTGGAATTATGGAGAGACATGGTTATTTTTATGGCATATTTTATTGAGTCTTATTTAGTTCATGTTATTGTGAATGTAGCGATGCTACGAGATTCATCTAGAATGACTCGTCAATACAAAAAGCATCGTAACCAGAACACGCCAGACATAATGCGAAGCGTTCCTACATACCTACCTGTCTACGGGCTACCGACGTCTAGAGCTACCTACGACAATACGTTGCGAGCTGGACTACCACATTACGCGCATTCGCTAGAAGGTTCTAGCCTATTGCCTAGGCATAATTCCAGTGCCATCAAAACTACCAGACGAATCTCGCTGAAGCGAGTGACCCGTAGTTTGCCAAATGGAAAATTGTTCACAGGCAACCTGGTAGAGCAGAAAGCTCCTTGGCTCGTGGATCGCAGGTATGCATGCTGGCATGGGCTAGTAAAATTTTATTTAATTGACATGGCTCTCATTACATATAGAAATCAAATGGATGCCTATGTCCAAGGTACTTGCGTCATCGATCTTTTCAGCAACTGGTGCACAGCCATGAAACAAAGCAAACACGCACCCAACATTTGTGCCTTATCGACAGCATCCCTAAAGATGACATAGGCTCCGAGGGGAATTATTTTCCTCAGGGCCTCCTGTGTGAAACTGATGGAAAAAAATAGTAAATTTTTTTAACATGTCAAAATGGGAAATTTTGAACATTGATTGAAAAAGTACAACTTTTATGAATCTTTTACCATCTCCCCAGATGTAAACAGTTGTTTTAAATAGTAAGGGGCGTACGGAAATTTTACCAAAGTTTTTACTCAAGTTTAGTGACCAGATCTGAATAGACAGGTATTTCCAAGCCATCCTCTTTCTCTTCTCCATTGACTCCCTCAAAATATTCTCAAATTATGGGATAGAACTTCATCAGCTGTTAAATTCAACATTTACATGACATACAGTGGAAGTTGTAAGTCAAGGCGAAGCTTAATGCTAAGTCACTATTTTGATTAATCTTTATGACGAATTGGTGTACATTATGAATACCAAAAAATATGCTTTAGATAAATTGAAGGTTTTCCTATCGTTTCGCTTGAGTAGAATGCAAATAAAAAAATAAATTACTCAATAAAAAATTTAAATGTAAACTACTAAAAAAAACATTTTTTCAATGGAAATATATGAACGCGTAAAGGAAACAACTTTTAAAAAATACAGTTTTATAGCTAAGATTATCTGTGACAGTTTCACTTGATTTACTTTTTTTGCTTTCTTATAAAATTATTTACAAAATAAATAAAAACCAGTTTTGTGCTTGAAATCGAACGTTTCTAGACTCCGTTTGTCAAGCGATTATAATGCCTATTACCTACAGTATAAGGTATACCAAGAATATGCACATTTTTGGCTTGTAGCTTCCTCTTAATAAGAACAGATACAGTGGATGGGCAAATAATTAGTTAAACGTGCAGCTGTAAAATATTTTTAAATAGAGATATTTTCTACTTTTATTTGTTTTTTTTAAGTAAATTTCTCTTACTATCAATTAATTATTTAATTTCAAATAATACATATTTGAGAAAAAGCACAATATAAAATGTTTAGAAAATCCATTAATATTTTGAACCTCCCTTGGCGTCAGTTACAGTTACTCAATGTCTATATGATGACGTAAGCAAAAGTAGCTATTAGGGGTACATTTATAATCTTGGTATTTCGCACTCCTAACTAGCGCAACTCCTTTGCACATTTTCTCCTGTATTCCGGGCAAATGTCACAAACTTGTCGACATTTTGAAGCAAAGTGAATCACTCTCCTCCTCATTTTCTATTTCTCTTACTTACCAAAGGTATTTTTCAATTAAGTTTACTAATAAAATTAGTAATAAATTTATATATGTATTAAAAGCTGTCAATTCTTAAATAATAAGAAAAAACTAGGTAATTATTTCCTTAAATGCCGCAATTTTAGGCACATATTATGGAAATCACAGTTTGTTTCAACAATTACTACAATATATATATACTATTTACCTACAAATATATAGGTTATTATTAGTTGGAGTTCATTATGTAATTTAGATGGAAAGGAAACTTTCGCAAGTCGTCGCTCTAGTTCGTTTTTATCCAACAGACCAAAACATAAATCGGGAGAAATAGCGCTTCAAAGTTTTATTTACGAAAAACGAGTATACAATGAAATTAGCTCAATTCTAAAATGATTTAGTGATAGAAATTATTATTTTTAAGTAAAATTCGTTCCAAATGTTTAAATTACGCAGAAAACACATTTTAAATTTGTATTTAGGACATAGTGTTGGATAAACACGCTTGGAATGTTGTTTAATTTTGGTGGATTTAAAGACAAACTGTGTCTTGAAAACACATTGAAAATATAGATTTTTTTTTTCACTTGTGTCGTATAAATAAATGCTTTCTTAGAACAACTGCATACTTAACTCAATTTCGCCAAAAATGGTCTGTTGGACAAAAACGAACTAGAGCGAGGAATGTTACTTATACAAAAAAAAGTCCAAAATGGCAGCAAAGGGATCATTATACAAGGAAAATTTTGAACTTTGAATAAAAATGGAATTATAATGCATCTTGTTCGTCTATCTTGACGTAAATCGTTGTTTCTTATAGTAATTAAGTTGAAACAAAGTGTAATTTCCAGAATCTGTGCCTATTAAAAGTGCAGTGGTTAAGGAAATATTTACCAAAAACTTTAATTAATAATTTGGCCACCTACTGTAGTTCATTAATTAATAGGAGGTTAGCAAAATGTTGACAACACAGTTGTGGGTGGACTACACTTTTTTGAGTTATTTTATTTACTGTCAATTGTACTGTAAAATTATCCAATCATTACTAGTATCATATGTGAAGATAATTGATGCGTACATCTATCAAATAGTGGTCACATATTATTATATTGTGGAAGAATCAAAATAAGAAATGAAATGTCAAAAAACCATTCTCGGTTGTGAAATATGTTTTATTATTTTAACCTATAAAATACCTGATTGCTGTGGAAGGTACTCCTTCATCTTCAGATTCCAGGCGAATCTTTTTCATAGCTACCAATTGTCCTGTGATCTTATTTCGGCCTTTGTATACGACTCCGTAAGTTCCTTCTCCTATCTTCTCAATCTTCAGAAAATCGTCCATGCTTACGGCTTTTGTACGCTTAAAAACAGAAAAACAACAATATTCGAAATAAAATGTAGTAAACGCAGGTGTGAACATAACAAATTAGCTAAAATAATCCTTACAGTTTGAAGAAACAATTCTAAAATATCGTTAGACCATCCCCAAAACGAAGCAGGTGCAGTCTTCAAATTACAGAATATTTCATGTCAGTTGTTGTCAATATGAACAAAGTTGTGGCGAAGATTTTATAAGTGTTGATGTAATGGATCGTTTTCTGTCTAAAACTTACCTCTTTGTGGGTGATGAGGGGTGGAAATGTGCACTAAATACAAAAAACAAAATGTCCCAACCGTAAATAAACCGCCACAACGTTTTTCGCGCTTTTGAAGTTTTATTCAAACGCGAGTTGTTGCGGGGTGACAACTGTCAAATAATATCGGACGAGAAGGAACTAACAATTGAAAATAGTATCCGGGGCATATTGTGCAATAATTCTATTTATTGTTTCAATTCTAAAGGTCTTGGTGAAAAGATTACAATGTATTTTAAATGCTGGTCCCAATTCAAATTTATTTTCAGAAAATCAAAATAGTTTATCTTATCTTTTGACCGCGCCTGCACATAAACTTATTAACTACAATTATAAAATGAGTAGGTACCTACATTATTTTACTACCCATTATTTCAACCTTACAAATCAATAAATGTAATTTTTTTAAAGTATAACAACTTATTGGATTGTGAGGAGAATAAAGAAGATATTTAAATTCAACGTTTTACAATTTTTTTATTGCGTCAAGGTATACATTCAGCACGGTAAAATAAATACTATCGTAGTTCTAAATATTACAGGTTAGGGAATAAACTTTTTCGCTGTTCCAATGTTATACGAGTAGATTTTTAAATTTGGTTAAATCCAAAAGTTTGTTAATGCGTTTTTTTCTCGATGAGTCTCGAAGTTCAGATGCAATATTTTTCTCTTCCACCATCCTGCTGGCTTTCTGCACGGACTTGTCTACTCTCGCCTGAATATGCCCCAACATCTTCGTGACGAGTCCATAAAACGATTTGCGACCTTCAAAGACTACTTCTTCATTGTTCGACGCAGAACTGAAAAAAAAGTTTTACTTACTGTGATACTTTGAGAGGACAAAAATAAGAAAAAAGGGGGGAGGGCTTAAAAAAAGCAGTTTCTCTACGAAATATGTGAGGATTTTCAAAAAGTATTGGAAACTATAGATTGAGAAATACAGTGGAACCTCTCATAACGAATTTAATTCGTTCCAGAATCTTACTTTTTATGTGTAACACTCGTTAAGCGAAACAATTTTTCGCATATAAATCAATGTAAAACATTATAATGCGTTCCATGACAAAAAATTGACTATTTTTAACGTTTATTCAAATAAAATTACATACTTATAAATTGTTATGGAGCGTAACAACCCGGAATGCGATTTAGATTTGCAGTACAAAAAGCGAAAAAAATAGTTTATTATTTATGAATGTATGACAAATAATTCATTATTTTTTACTAAACATCTGTCTAGAGACATTTGTTTTTGCGGACACTTCAAAATTTTGTGAAAATGTGACACAACATTATCATTGAATACATTTCTAGAAGGCATGGCCACATCCTTATTAGGGTAATGCTTCTCAATGTACGATGCAACAGTTTCCCATGCTTTCAGCAAGATTGTTGCTCTGCCACTTCCTCCTCATCCACCAACAAACTCTCCCCCATAACTTCTTGCTGTGAAACACAATGCAACTCCATAAACTCTTGACTGTACTCTTCCACAAGCTCATCAATATCGTTGTTATCCACCTCCAGTCCCATGGTATTGGCCAAAATAGACTGTAAACTCCACGGGTACTGTTTTAACCCCTTAAAATCACATTTGACAACGCTATTTGGCCAAAGTTTCTTCAAAGCAGAAGTGATGGTCCTCTTGGTAACCCCCTCCCACAGATTGCCAATCATCTTGAGGCAAGTAAAGATGTGAAAGTGATTTTTACAAAACTGAGAGTGAGACTTGTCCCTTTAGTCACCTCAAAACAACGCTCAAAGAGCGGAAAGTTTCTTTAAGTTAGAAATAACCTGCTGGTCCATAGACTGGAGTAACGGAGTGGTGTTGCATATATCTTCTTATTTTTATCACATGCGACACTAACGTACTAACGGAACGAGTGCTAACCAGAGACCATCCAGAGACTGACGCACTGGCGCAGAAGTCCCAGTGAGTGACCTGAAGATGGAACTTACCCTTTCTACGTCACTCGTTATGCAAAATGTCATAATAATAATAATAAATTCCTACTTTGGACTCGATTTACTAGAAAACGAGAGATCAAACCAAAAAATTTTATACCACAATCAACTCCGATTTTGATATGGAGTCACCAATTTCCCGCCTGTGCTCCGAGTTTCCGGAAACCGTGTATAATTATGGGATATGTACTTACGTAGCTACGTCTTCTTCAGCATGGCGGCCGTGGTCATTTTCACCAGCCTTCAGTATTTTGATATTAGTTGGATCGCAGCTTCCAATGCTGATAATATATGGAGCATCTCTTCGGTTTCGCGTGCTAATCTTACAGACGTCACTATCGGCTGATGTGAGGAACTGAAAATATTGTAAATAATAATTAATAAAATTATTATTAATTTGATTTAGTTGAGCCAGTTGTTTCATAGAACTTGAACAATTCATCAAATTGCAAAGTTCTGTTATCATTCCGACAGTTTTTTCACAGAACTCGAATAGAACTTTTTACAACAAAAATGATATGCTTATATGGATAAGTTTTTAAATGATGTAAGTAAAGCATATTGACAAATACGATAACATGTGATTGCCCTTATTTAGAACAGGTAACTAAAATTAAATACTTAGGTATTATTTTTGACAGCAATTTCAAGTGGAAACAACATATAACCACTACAGCAAACAAACTTAGAAAATTCATTTACTTTTTTAGACAAACTGGCAACTTTCTCAACCTAAGCCAGCTCAAAACAATCTACTATGCACTTTGTCAATCGTTAATAGAGTATGGTATCCAGAAATGTGCAAAATGGGTACCCAAAACCATTTGAAATGCAAAATGGAAATGGGTCAAAACTTTTCCATTTGAAAATGTAAAATGCAAAATGGTTTTTAGAAAAGCATTTCAAATGCAAAATGCAAAATACCTATTTTCAAAATGCATTGAAAATGCAAAATGGTTTCTCAGGTCAAACAATCAATTTGTCATAATAATGGACATCAATGTAGAACAAACATATTACATGATGGTAAATCCAAAAACACCACGACTACGGATTATGAAACCACAAAAAATTTGCGCGGGACTAATGTTGCCAACGTAAAAACATAGAAACTGCTATCTAACATTTAATATTACAGCGTCATGGCCCCATGTTCAGTATTTGAATCAGTATTTTTTTTAATGGTATCACTCAATTGCCAGGGGCTCCTACCAGGGAGCAACTTGACAAATGTAAATTATCTCTCATAGCGAGGTTGAGGACCAACTGATATTTGGGGCTTATGAAAAAAAGATGAGTGGAGATAGTAGGAAGAATGTTGCAAAAAGCATTTAAAATGGAAAATGCATTGAGAAAAGCATTTAAAATGCAAAATGGTTTTTAGAAAAGCATTTAAAATGCAAAATGGAAAATACCCATTTTGCATTTTGAATTTCCATTTGAAATGGATTTATTTGAAATAAAGCACATCTCTGATGGTATCATAGCATGGGGAGGAGCAAACGCTGCCGCCATTGATCCAATATCTAAAGCTCAGAAACTTATAATAAAGATTATCCTCAAACTACCAATCACAAGCAGTTCGGATGAAATCTTTAGGAAAATCTGTGTTATGGACATTAGGCAACTTTATGCCAAAAACATACTAGCATACCTCTTCAAACACAAAACTACTTTTGACAATATCCAAACTGCTCGTGATACTAGAACCAAAAAACATAATCTCTTACAAATCCCTTTCGCTAAAACAACTTTTGGCCAGAGAAATTTTAGATATTTTGCAACAAGGCTATATAATGCTCTCCCACTAGCCATTAGACTGAACGATTTGTTTTGAAATATAAAACAGACATCAAGTCTTGGATCATCAGCCAAGACAGATCCAAGATCAAAAATTTTATAAAAATCCCCTCATAAGTATGTACTCCAACTAGATGCTGATTAACCAATTTATCATTTATTATTATTATTTATTATTTTTTATCATTTTCACAATGTCATTTAATGTAATGAAATATTATATGTATCAAATAATATGTAAACATTAATTTATGTATTAAATACGTCTGTCTCGACAAGGTTTATCTTAGTGAGACAGACATCGAAAAAAAAACAGGTAAAAAATAATAAAAAATAAATATTAAAATAATATAAGAATAACTTGCAAACATTATGAAGACGATGTAAAGACAACATGAAACTAAATAAAGTTTAAAAACTACAGGCCGCCTCAGAACAGGAAACCCTAGTGAGGATACTGTGAAAAAAATTGAATTTACACTTATATTATACTTTATACCTACATCATGTACAAACTTTGCAATTCAAACTAATTCTAGTTGTATTTACGATGTCTTCATAATGTTATCTTACCAATATGTTTCAACAACAGCCTAACTGATAAAAAAACACTTCCCAATGGCGCTTTAGTTACACATTGAACTAAGATCGTAAAAGCTCAGGTTCGATTTGGTAGGTACTAACAAAAAAAAGTCTTTAACTCTGCTCCAAAGGAGCTGGCAACTTCGCATTTCGGCAGACTGATATGTGAAATTCCCGTCTTGAAAAGGTGATATTATTTCGGACATTTATTATGTAATTGACTGATACCGCGTGAATTTAATAAGAATTCCGTGAGTGATGTTTTTTAATGTGATAAATGTCTTATGCGTGTTTAGATAAATATGAATCATAGAAATAAATGATTTTTATTTCGCAAATAATGAATCCAAAATCACTTTTTTTTAGTTATTCTCTGTTTTTTTTTTTATTGAATAAACATTATAGAAATTGAAGTAACAGCTAAATAAAACGAACGTTTGAAGTAAAATATTCTCGTATGTAGTTTTTTTCAACTTTTTTCATGTTTGAAATTAAAATATTCCAAATTGTAAATATTAAATTATTTTTAAATACAATAATGTAAAAGGTAATTTTGTCTACTTTAAGCGGCATTTGCTTTTACGACATCTTCAAAAAGAAGAAACATACAGCCACCGCCATCTTTAATGCAGGCCGTGCTGTAGAAAATGAACTTAAAGTCTTAAAGATTTAGTATATAGTAGTACAATTAGTACAGGTTAGTAGCAGAGACTAGTACCAAACCCTGTTAAACCCAGTGTAAAAGTCCGAAAATAGGTCTCTTTAACTCTCAGCTAATTTTCTACAGCACGGCCTGTAATAATAAAAGGTGGCGGTGATATAGCACATTTAAAATACCTTGGAAATATTTTGAAATTCGATTTTATACAAATTTCAAGTTAATACAACAGATAAACAACTCTCTTTGACATATCTTTCCATGAACTATTGAATCTGAATAGTTCATCTTCGTCTTCACCATCTACTTAACCTTCCCACTACCTTCAGCCTCACATTGGACCCCAATCGGGGTGACTTAGTCTCACTGGCTCCAAACGATTGGGAGCAGTTGAGCTCTTGCGCGATATCACATAAAAAAGATAGATAAATAGATGTGGTTTACCTGGTGGAAAATGAAGAGAACCAAACAAGTCTTTATAAAGGTTTCCATAACTGCAGAATAACACATTCACACGTGTATACACAAACACACAAAGAATCACATGTATTTTAATCAGATGCCAACTATTCTCAGTAATTCCCGTAAGAAGGATAATGGTTATTTACTTTACTTCTAATCAATATTTTTGTGAGATTTTATTCACGAACTTGCTGAGTAAAATACTGTTTTTCTCTATTTTTTAAAGTTTACAAGCAAACACATCGACGCAGACCTACAGTTCCGATAGTGACAAAAATGCTTATTTATTTTAATGAACATTTCGCTTGTTTGTTTTATTGGGAAATATCATTTTCGCAATATGCATAAGCGACAGTATTTTTTTTTCAAATATAGGTCAACTACATACCTTAGAACATTTTACGTTAGAATCGAGGCAACACAAATCATGAATGTGTACATTATCTATCTAATTTTTTTATTATGTTGACCATTATTTTTAGTCAAAATTTGTGTAAAACCTGTTAAAAATGCACTAATATAATCAATGTGAGGTTTCTTCTGAAAAAAAACAGCAAAATGTATATTTAACTAAAACTTTACATTTCTGTCTATCTATCTATTTTTTTTATTATGTTGACCATTATTTTTAGTCAAAATTTGTGTAAAACCTGTTAAAGATGCACTAATATAATCAATGTGAGGTTTCTTCTGAAAAAAAAACAGCAAAATGTATATTTAACTAAAACTTTACATTTCTGTCCTAAGCACTCGTCAGAATAGTGCTGAAAAATGTATCTCGAAATATTTGGAAAAAATCCTGGTATTGTAAAAAATATTTTTTACATTATAAAATAATTTTTATAAATCATGTAACATAATTCTTTTGGAAATGTCACAGAAGTAGGTGTTTAGTTGTAGGTATATACATATATAAGTGATTATTCGTATTGTCAGTGAGGATAAAATTGATATATTGTCATTTATTTGTGTTCTTATATCTTATATTATTTTATTTTATTCAATATTTACAATTTTGTATTTTTTGTAAATATTTTTTTTGCCCACGGGTACTGGACCCGTTTGTTGTTATAATTTTATGTTTAGGTGAAAACCTACCATTAGATATTATTTGTATTGTTTGTAAAATTTATTATTTAAAGATGTAAAAAATCTGTTGGTTTTTCTAAATAAATAAAATAAAATATAATCAAAGATATTTTTCCACCTCCAGAACAAATTTAACATTCAAATCATGTTCGGGCGTCATTTCTGTCAAACGAGTTGCAGATGCGATTACAACTCGCGTAGCGTAACGGCACACAGTGTGCTAAAATTCGCCTTTCATAGACATACATAAAGACTTGAATTTTCAAGGATATTTTTTTTGGATAGAAATGGGATTCTGCTGATCATTACTATGCTATAAAATTTCGTATGAAGCAATTGCGTGTACAAATGAAGAAGTTATCATTTTTTAAAGAAAAATTTGTATGCCACTGACATTAAAAATGAGGTTATCTCTGGAATCATAAGGTTGGCCATTATATCCTTACGCCACAATACGAAGTATGTCAAAAAAATACAGATAAATAGTAGTATATCTCTGTGTAAGGATATAATGGTCAACCTTATGATTCCAGAGATAACCTCATTTTTAATATCAGTGCCATACAAATTTTTCTTTAAAAAATGATGACTCCTTCATTTGTACACGCAATTGCTTCATACGAAATTTTATAGCATAGTAATGATCAGCAGAATCCATTTCTAGCAAAAAAAAATACCCTTGAATATTCAAGTCTCTATGTCTATGAAAGGCGATTTTCAGCCCACTGTGCGGCACCAGCGTTGCCAGTTCTAGGGAAATTTCCCTAGATCTAGGGGAGAAAAAAAAATCTAGGGAAAAGGGAAATTTTCACGAAATCAGCACAAATCTAGGGAAATTTCGTACTTTTTGGCAAAAAAATTTTTTACATGACAATATTATTGGGATTGCCAGTGAACATAAATGTATTTTCATTTTTTATTTTTGGGATTTCCAGGAATCTTAAATAATGTTGATGTACATAAATGAAGCAATGTTATTTTTAACACTGACAACTCAAAATTATATTTATGTTCCTAAAAATATTAAAACCGGGGACTTCTTAAAAGTTTCAGATTACGACTTTGTCTATGATCATTACAATAAGAAATTATCTTCTCTCAGCTTTTCACTTTTGGCTTTCCACCTTCGGCAATTTCGGTTGGTTTACAGTGATTTTTATTAAGATTTCTGTTTTGAATTCAGTGGTAAGTACTTTGAAATTATTATTATCTCTTTCCAATTAATTAACATGTAAAACAGGGTTAGTGTAACACAAAGTTCAGCGTTCAGCTACTAAGTTTAAATTTTTTAAAAGCTACTTTCCAATATATTCATTGTTTAATTTAACACAACTTATACTATTATGTGTTTGGTATAAGTACACCCTGAATTTATAATATAGTATTTATTATAGGTCAACACGATGGATATACCTTCGACTTCTGGCGCAAGGAGGAACCTCCCGGATGAGGATAATTCAACTTCGGCCAAAAGGCCTAAAAAAATGTACGCGCAGAAGTACCAGGAGAAATGGGAGAGCGAAGAGGTTTGTAAAGACTGGCTCAAGAAGAGCAATAAAGGACCTAATTTTTTTTTTCTGAAATGCTTGTAGGAAAGATTTTGTGTGCGGAAAGTCGCAGATACAGAAGCATGCAAAGGGGGCTAAACATGCTGATAATATCCGAGCTGCTGCTTTTCAGCCTACAATACTCGAAATGCCAGCAATACGGCAAAGGGCGACAGAAGTCTCACAAATAAAAGAGGCTGAGATAACAATATATAATAATATCTTTGTAAATATCATGTAAATGTTATGTAATATTTTAATATTTGAAACTGTTATTTCGTGGTGGAATTCCATTATAAATATATATAAAGAACACAATTTTAAACTTTTTTCCACTTGTTTTTATTTGACCGTGACCGGTTTCAGCCTGTTAGGGCCATCTTCAGACTGGTACAATTTTTGTCTTAAACTAGGGTTTATATACATAGGCAAATTACATTGAGGGGAGGGGTTAACATAGTAAATTCAAATCAACCTACTATGTTAACCCATCCCCTCAATGTAATTTGCCTATGTATATAAACCCTAGTTTAAGACAAAAATTGTACCAGTCTGAAGATGGCCCTAACAGGCTGAAACCGGTCACGGCCAGATAAAAACAAGTGGAAAAAAGTTTAAAATTGTGTTCTTTATATATATTTAAATGTTATGTATTTTATAATCATCATTTGAAATGATAAGTATTTTATAATTATCATTTGAAATGTCAATGTCAAATTTGTTGTGTCAGTGTTGCCACTGTCGGCCACTGTTGCCATATAAGAAAAATAATTGCCATATAAGAAAGAGAATAAATAAAAACAGTGACTACGTACTGGTGTATATGTGGCGTATTTGGGTATTCGTGTATTTTATTACTACAAATAATAAATGAAAGTTATCAACAAAAACCAAGTACTTTTTTTCAAAGCTCCCCCCCCCCGGACGGATAGACGTTTTTAACTTGCTAAGGTGGTACCCCCGGAATCTAGGGAAATCTAGGGAAATTTCGACTCCCAATCTAGGGAAATATTGCAATCTGGACCTGGCAACGCTGCTAAGGAGTACTAGGTCCAGGGAGAATGGCATCCCAGGGGTTATGCTTGGAGTTCAATGTACGGGCTGACTCACCTTTTGTGGCTTTGACTACCAACTCTTTGTAATAGTAATGAACTGATCCTCATTGTTTAAAAATTACGTTGAAACTCATTTAAAACAACTGTTGAATTTTGTTATTTACGCAACATTGCCGATCCTTGTGTATTTGTACACTATTCTGGGAAATAATTACTAATGCTTTCAATATTTGAAACAGTAGTAAACAATAATGAGTGAGTGGAATTAGTAGGTAGGTACTCTAATGGCTATGTGTAGAGTCACACATTGCGTATGCATATTGGTAAATGAACAATGAAGGAACGATCATATTTTATTGCATTTATTTTTAACACCTATTGAGAGTATTTTTTGACTCTGATAGCGAGCTTAAAAAGCAACTGAAATTCCAGCAATTGGTTTGTTGTAATAATCCGTCCAGCAACTGGACAACTTATGTAAAGGATACGAAACATTTCCAACCGTTGGTTGGTTTGTTCTAATAACTCGTCCAGCAACTTCATAACATATGGAATGGATATGAAACATTGGTTGTGATTATCAACCTTAATTCTAAAATATTTATTGATATTTTCCTCATTATTTCCAACTGCACTTATTTCGTATAGTTTTATATAAAATGTTTGACCTCGGTTGATACTGGCAGGAGCTCAGATCCCACTTTATATATTAGTCATATGTCATGAATTTTGTGAACACGAAAATGAAAAAAATATATATACAGGGTGTATCGGCACTAACCCGACAAACTTTAACCAGCTATTCCTTAGCACATTTGGAGTAAAAAATGTTATGGGCACTTTGCTGTCCGGTAGCATTTTTTTTTCAATTAAAAACAAAAAATTAAAAATTTCCACACTACATCACTGTCATTGGCATTGCTTTTCGTGTTCAAAAGCTGTTATAAGCAAGTATGTCGAAAAGCGTCTTCGCTCTTTCGCACACACTAAATAATAATAGTTAAAAATGAGACGAATGGTGCCGTGCCATTTCGTTGTGATTGTAAAAGTGCGCCAATATAGGTACACACGTGCATTCTTCAACGGAATTCGAATAAAATATTGCCAGATGGGTTTTCAAACTTTGACAAAGGATAAAACAGTGGTGACATGTGGTGAAAATATGAAAAATATTTATTTTAATAAAAAAAACGTTACCGGACAGCAAAGTGTACATAAGATTTTTTATTCCAAATATGCTAAGGAATAGCTGGTTAAAATTTGTCGGGTACGTGCCGATACACCCTGTATATATACCTATATATGTATCGCACTTGTCTAAGTGAAGATATTAATTATGTCCATTTGCAATTGCATAATATATTAAGGCGATGCACTACGTCGTGTGATATTTTGAATAGAGCCGCTATCAATAACACACCTTACGTAGATGGCGATAAGGCTTAAATTCCCACTTCACACCATCCACCTGTTTTAATTTATGCAAGAAAAAAACATGGCCAAAAAGTGCCTTTTATTTTATTTTGTGGATGTTCAGGCATAAATATTTATTTTTTTTCGATCATTTTATAAATAACTTAATTTTCCACATTATACAATAAAATCATAACCGAAAATGGGTTAGTAAGTAGGAGATTTTGAACTTTAAAGCAGTTTTTATAGGCCTTATACATTATTTTTTTCTAGGCTTATAAAAAGACTTATCTAAAAAATACTCGACTATTTCAAAGGCCAACATGTATTCTACTTGCAGTATTTAATTAAAGCATCTGGAACATTTCTAGGCGACCAAATTTTCAAACCAAAAACACATGATTTTGCATTACTACGTAGTGCATCGCCTTTAACGAAAAGAAATCTTGTGGGGAAAATGCATCACATTCTGAGAAAAACAAGGCGCCCTTCGCATCTGTGCAAGCCAGTAAAACCTTACAAGTAAACAAAGGAATGAATCAATCAATAATGTGGTTTAATATCAGATCTGGTAATCGTTTCCTGTTTATTGTACTTGCTTGGTACAAACCACTAACTAAAGTCATTAGATGAATGAGCTACTTGCATTTTTTTTAGGAGTTATTAAATTAGTAGTACAGGGTTATCCAATAAGAGGTGTTATTTTGATATTCAATCGTAAAAGATCAATGGTTTCGGTGCTTGTATGGCACGTAGCGCCGTCTTGTTGAAAGTAAACGTTGTCCAAATCAATATCATCCAATTCCAGCCATAAAAAATTATTAATCATCTCTCGATAGCGCAATCCATTCACCGTAACTGTTGCTCCAGCCTCATTTTAGAAAAAGTAAGGTCCAATGACTCCGCCGGACCATAAACCGCACCAAACAGTCACACGTTGAGGATAAATAGGCTTTTCAACAATAACTCTTAAGTTTTCCGAGCCCCAGATGCGACAATTTTGCTTGTTGACGAAACCACCAAGGTGGAAATGGGCCTCCCATTTGTATTAATGGCGTAGTTTCTACTTGTCAATTGTTAAAAATGACAGCTTCAAAAGTAACATCTACCGTAATAGCGGGCTATTCAAATTAACACCTCTTATTGGAACACCCTGTATATTAATAAACAGGCGGTTGGAATAATCTGGACCCCGACCTTGAGGTTACCACCTTATTTATTAGTCTATTATTCTCATGGACCTAAAAAGCTCTGGACAGAGCATTAGTGCGATTTTGTATGAATGGCATTGAAGCCGAATACAGGGTTAGGGGAAATTACTTAGGAGCCATCTTGTATGACTAACTTTTGAACGAATTTGTATGCAAAGTGGTGCATAATAAACTACTATTATTTTATTTTTCTATTTTCAATGCATTTATAACGGCTTATGATTTTTTAAGGTTATTTGATGGGATAAGTCATTAAAAAATTTAAGTAGGTTTCTCACATCTTCCCCCGCACCCCATGGCTTCAAATTGTTCTCGATTTCCTCCGTCCAGGGCTTTTTAGGACCATGGTTATTCTCGACTGCTAACGCCATCTATGGGTAACCTAACAGACTAGTCTAGTGCCATCTATGGGTGAGCTCATATACTAATATCAAGGATATTAAAATTAGGTTTATATTAATATTAGATTAGAGGTTGGCATTATTTGCTAATCAATATTTTTCTACTTCCTAACCACAAGTGCTGCTCTACTGACTATATTTGCCGTAGGAAATTTTTTGATTTTGGCCAAAACCGCAATATTATGCCGACCATTTAAATTATTGCCTTTTATTAATTGTCTCGGAAATACAGGTGATTTTTTTTTTTTATTTATATTTTTCGAAAGTGCAAAATGCTTAGTTATTATTTGATTTTTATTTACGATCTTGAATCCTGTGGATAGTTGACTCAAAATTTGTTATGTCTTTTGATAATTATCATTGAAGATGAAAATAATACTAACATATAATAAATAAGGAAACATCAAACAGAACAAAACATAGAAAAAAAAGTAACGGTCTCAACCGGGAATCGAACCCAAGATCTCTGTCTCACAGGACAATACATTTGATAATACTCAACGGTTTATTTTTTCTTCTGTATAAGTCTCACTTGCCCGGTTGATCAAATAAAGTCTTCAACTTCACACATAGGTTATTAAGGCGATGCACTACGTCGTGTAGTATTTTAAATTGAGCCGCTATCAATAACAACCCTTATGTAAATGGCGATAAGGTTTAAATTCCCGCTTAACACCATCCGCCTGTTTTGATTTATGCAAGAAAAAAAACATGGCCAAAAAGTGCCTTTTATTTTATTTTGTGGATGTTCAGGCATAAATATTTAATTTTTTTTCGATCATTTTATAAATAATTTAATTTCCCACATTATACAATAAAATCACAACCGAAACTGGGTTAGTAAGTAGGAGATTTTGAACTTTAAAGCAGTTTTCTTAGGCCTTATACATTATTTTTTTCTAGGCTTATAAAAAGACTTATCTAAAAAATACTTGACTATTTCAAAGGCCAAGATGAATTCTACTCGCAGTATTTAATTAAAGCATCTGGAACATTTCTAGGCGACCAAATTTTCAAACCAAAAACACATGATTTTGCATTACTACGTATGGCATCGCCTTAAAAAGGATTTTAAAGACTATTAAAAAAAAAAAGAAATATTTAGAAATAATTCCTCAATCGTTTTTTTTTATTATCATGCAAGTGGCTCATTGCTACACAAACAAAACTTGCATTCATTTGGCATTACTTTGTATGAGTAATATTCATTAGTTTCCCGAAATACATTATTCTATAATCTACAGAAAAATCGAAACTTTTAGAATAATGCTTCTGTCGGTTATCAGTCAGCTTAGTGCACTGGAAAATAATTTCCCTCGGGGCATATTTCACATTTGGGGATACTGTGCCTCTTCTTCATATTAAAGTAAAGTAAGGAGACGAAGTTCTTAGAAGGGAATAGGTGAATTAATCCTTCCCCCCCTCTGGAAAAGGATTTCAAGGCGTTGGATCGAGATAATCCGGTTGGAGATGCTAAACGGATGCTAAATCGACCTCGCACGATCCGTCCCGCCACGCAGCTGATGGGCAGGCGCATACGCCGCCAAGCCTGGACAAACCGCACCCCATGATCCCTGGAACCCCTGATAAGTCACCAATCGTAGTGGACCTTACTGGTATTGGTTATCCAATGAATGGTTCCCGGGGAGACGATGTAATGGAAGCGTTTTGACATCATCGAGAATTGGACATTATTCCTTTCCTTCTCAACTTTATACAAATCAAGTACTTGACTTCCCAAATTGTAATTTCTGTGTTCTAGAAGTAGGAACTTTAAATCACCAATATTCTTTGGCTGTCCATCTCTAAAAAAAATATCCTCTTATCTGTCAAGCTTTATCTAAAATTGCCATCGTTCCATTCAACATCTCATCTCTTCTAAGTCTACTCTAAATTTCTATTTTATTTTGAAAATTGCCCTATCAAATAAAATTAATTTATAAATTCACCTTATACCTCTCTCCATAATTTAAAATAATTTCCCATAATCCCATAACACCTTCCATGGTGAAAACAAAAAAAACACTAATTTGCCACTAATCTTCTAATAAATGTAATACCTATCTGGTAACTCATGTAATGCATATTTTTTCTCTCTTTTTGAAATATTTTGTGTTTGTATGTACGGGTTTTCCAATAAGAGGTGTTATTTTGATATTCAATCGTAAAAGATCAATGGTTTCGTTGCTTGTGTGGCACGTAGTGCCGTCTTGTTGAAAGTAAACGTTGTCCAGATCAATACCATCCAATTCCGGCCATAAAAAATCATTAATCATCTCTCGATAGCGCAATCCATTCACCGTAACTGTTGCTCCAGCCTCATTTTTGAAAAAGTTAGGTCCAATGACTCCGCCGGACCATAAACCGCACCAAACAGTCACACGTTGAGGATAGAGAGGCTTTTCAACAATAACTCTTGGGTTTTCCGAGCCCCAGATGCGACAATTTCGCTTGTTGACGAAGCCACCGAGGTGGAAATGGGCCTCATCACTCAAGATGATTTGCATTTGATTCACTCAAGTGAATTTTAATAATTTCAATGCGTTGTTGAAGCGTGTATCGATCCATTTTTATTAATGGCGTAGTTTTTACTTGTAAATTGTCAAAAAATGACAGCTTCAAAATTAACGTCTACCGAAATAGCGGGCTATTCAAAATAACACCTCTTATTGGAAAACCCGTTAGTATTAAGTTATGTTTGTGATTTCTCTGTGTTTGCTTCACTCAAATGTAAATTGTTAACCTCGATCCAGGCTTAGTCCTAGTGAGGTTGAGTTTTATGAGAAATGCAAAAAATAAATATCAATTGAAGCTAAAATAACAACTGTAAAAAGTCGTATCTTCTCCAAGCTTACACTTTCTAATAAAAGTGCATTTATCTGAAGTGAACTGCCAGATAAGTGTGTTTTCTGTATCTGTTTGTAAATCATTAAATATAGCCTATGAAGTCATATTTTCACAGCGCCCTTAAGGTGATTTTTCACAAAAACGGCGCTCTACAAATTATCCAATTGTTAACATTCGATTAACATTATTCATTAGTTGAGGGGTAATGCTCTAAAGCAATCCAAAAGTTGCGGGTTCAAATCCCAGCAAATAAATTAAATTTGATTTTTTTTATTATTTACTGAAGTTATTTATTGAAAATACTCTCAGTATCGCCCTGGTGTAAGACCACCATTCAAAACGTTTCTTTAAATGGCTTTAGCCGTGTTTGGTGATCAGATCTGAATATCCAGGTACTTCCCGTCTTTCTCTTCCCATCTCCTTCGACTAGCCATTACCTTCAACCCCACAACATACCCCAAATTAGGGATGCCATAGTTTCAGACGATTGGGAGCAGTTGGGACTCTGGTGCGGTATCCACATAAAAATATGTATTATTATTAAGAGAGTGTTTAGCTGAGAGCTGCAGGTCAGTAAAGGAAAACATGATACGATCAAGCAAACTTGTTATATGGTTGTGGAAAAACCGAAAACCGGTTAGTTTTAATTGGTAGCTAATTGGTATTAGTATTTCCTCTCTTTACCGCTAGTTAGTTTGTTGACATTTTGAGAATCGCCTGATTCACCGTTTCGAGGAACTATTTCCGAAGTTGCCTTGTCTCTCATTTCAGAAGGCAATGATTAAACCATTTACCCATTGGCCATTACCTACACTGAGTGGTTTGTATCTTATATCGGCGGTATCTTAGCCAGGAAACGTCAACTTATTGTTTTAGGGACCTGAACATTTGACGTTATTTTTATGGCGAAATTTCGCGTCATTTTTTAAAGAAAATCGCCTCTTTTGTTTTGTGGGTTTTTAGGGTTATTTTTCAGGAATATACGGTAGAAGGTATGTATTGCAAAAATGGAAACATTTTGACATTTTGCAGTCAAAAGCGCTGCTTGTTGGAAAGCCATACACTTTTCATGCTTATCAATAAATATTTAGAATTTATAATATTACTAATATCTACCAGAAAATACGAAAATTTGTAATTTGCTAATTTCGCGTTATTTTCGTGAAAACATAAAAAAAATCAAATGGTTGCGTGAAATTTGTAGGTTAATACTTTTTGCTACTAATGGCCACTAGGTGTAAAATCGGTTTGCATTCACACCTATGAAATTTGCCTAATTGATCTGCAGCCAGTGGGTCAGTGGCATCTCTGGTTGGGGTATATTGTGAGGCTGAAGGAGTGAGAGGGAAAGGAAATGGGGAAAAGGAAGGTTCCTGGCTAATCACATCTGGTCATCAAGCCCGGTCGTCAAAAACATTTCGATTCTAGACAGGTTTGTATATTTATTTAGTGCAAATAAACTAAAACAACTAAATTACTAACTTTCTTAAATCCATCAACACAATATAATCACTCCGAGGGTCTGAAGTTTTCTTCCAGGGTATTTTTGTTGTTGTTTTAATGTTGGGCCATTGATTTATACCCTTTGAGACATGGTAAATATAATTATGCCATAATTAAGAACCATGGTTAAGTGAAAATACTATCTCATTTAAAGGGGAAAAGGTGGATTTACATTAACCCTAAAATAAAAACAAAGTGACCAAGAATGCGGCCCCCGCACTGTAGTTCAAGATACCAGTCCACGAACAGGGTTGTCTCAAATCAATATAAAATTTTATCTAAAGTCAACTGCTTGGAACAAAATTTTGACAAATGCAAACTTAGTTCATTTTATAGAGCGAAGAAACCAATTATTTTTTTATTATAAACTAAATTATCTTTACTTATCTACTGCGCTGTCTATCGAGGACCTTGGTGTCACTTTGGATTACAAAGCTGTCTTTTCGCGAACACATTGATAATGTGGTTGATAAATCTCTTAAGCTACTTGGCTTCATCAATAGAATTACCTCTGACTTCAAGAATAAAATTACCTTAAAAAACATTCTATGATGTTCACATTAATCTTATTGAATCCGTACAGCATCGCTTCTTAAGAGGAATTTCTTGAAGGTTAAGGCTAGAAAGAGGCGATTACTCGTACGATGAACTTGAAATAAAATTAAATCTTTCTTCTTTAGAAAAATGTAGGAAGAACTTTGATCTCATCTGCATTTTCAAAATTATTAACAGTATGATTGACTCACCTACTTTGTTGCAACTCATCTCTTTCAATATCTCTTCCCGTAGAGTCAGAAATAATGATTTGCTTTTCCTCAACAAATTATGTATACTATTAACCAATGTCCAGAATGACAAGACTTGTGAACTCAAGTCAGGACCTTGAATTAAATGAGTCATGACTCATTTTATAAAAAGCGGGAGTCACGGTACCGGCTCAATATTTTCGTACTGTTCAAAGAGTCGACCAATTGAACGGTAGCCGGCTCAGAGCGTATGAGCAATGAGAAAAATGTGTTCGCCCGATACAACTCGTCAATTGAATGATCGCATGACTTTTGGTACCCACTGATACCACTAAAAAATAAGATGCTAGGTAGTTATTAAATGTGGGTGCATTATGTCCAAGCCCAAATACCGGATTGTCAGACGCCATTCACGCCCCTGAGTATGTAATAACAATTAACACGTGTATAATTTTAATGGCCCCATTTTTCTAAAATATCTCCTGACAAAAAAACAATAACCGTTCGATTGAGCCGTTGTATAGTTTACCGGGAGTCGTACGAATACGGCTCATCAAAAAGAGCTAGCTCAATCTAGAGCGGCTCGTTCATGAACGACTCATCGCTACTCCGAAGGTTAGCTCAGATATTAATTCATGACTAAAGGTTGGCGTAGGTCACACAATTCAATATAACCACTTGAGTGATTTTCGGCATACTATGCCGAGTTTGCAAAACGGCTTGAGTGATCGCACGCCATAATATGCCATTTTTTTTAGAAGTAGCCTAACCATAGTTTGATAATGCCTCTAGAAGCTGAAATAACTGCCATGCTTAACGATAATAATTACACAGCAGATCTTAATATTATCGAATATATAAAAGAAAAACTTTAAATTTAGATATACCTAATATGTTACAAAATATTAGTATATTGATTAATTTTAAGATAAAGACAAACGTAAAGGTAAGATAATAATTTGAATGTAAGGAGTGATGATGATGAATAATCTAGAAACCAATAATCACGCAAAACGTATCAGAATATAAAAATATTACCATTTGTTATTCAGACTATAAAAATATTAATATTACCATTTGTTATTTCGGCTACTGGCATTATACCTAGCTCTCTCATTAAAATATTAGGCGTATTAGATCTATCACAAAATTTATATATAAAAATGCAAAAATCAGTCATTTTAAATACATGTAGGATTACGAAAGAATTTTTAAATATTTATGTTGAGGAATCAGGAGGATCTATAGGCCCTCTTAGTAGTTCTATCGAGCCGAACCCTCTGATATGAAAATATCTGGAGTCGGTGAATTATTTTACCATTTGATCTCTGGTGAGTTGACGTGTTGTTCTTGTATTGTATTTATTTTGCTTATATAATGCACTTGCATAATGTGGATTGACTAGATGATCATTTGTGGAAAAGTGTGTGGAAGGGTTTAGTTTTTCCTATGGGGAAGATTTAACCCGGACATAAAGTCGGAAATTAGGATATATACATAACATTATGTTTCAATATCATGCAAAGATTTTGAAATATTCAGGATACAACAAATACTACAATAAGTTTGTAGTTTATTATTCACCTTAGAACCGATATTGACCTAGTTTGGTGAACACAAATAAATGTAAATCTATAAGTAGGTACATTATACAAATGGATATGTTATTGTATTATATTCACGAATGACACAGTTGAGTCATTCAAAACAACAAACTAATGATCTTCGGTCGATCAAAAAATAATTAGCGTGAGTCCATGAGTAATCGTTCAAAGTTTGCCGAGTCGACAACCCTGATTATTTAACAACAACTTGCTACTGCCACTTATGACTAATAAAAATGTAGTCAGACATCCTGAGCTGTTACTCAGAACTCGAGAGAATGCTAATATAAAAGAAACAACTTTAGAACGAGCAGAACAATCTCAGAACATATCTCGACCGGCAGGCATTGCCGGAATAATTTCAAATTCGACTCATTCTGCGGTCAAACGCGGTGATCTAACAGCGCGTTCGAATTTGGAACTATAGATAAGTTTATTGCGTTCGTGCAAACATAATTAAGTTTGTTATACATTCGTGTAAACAAATCGCATCGCTTTTGTTTAGTTCCGTTTGTTAATTCAAAAATGGCGAAGTTAGCGTGTGTTTTGTTTGTTTTTGCAAGTGTTATTGCTAGTTCTTTGGCTCATTCTTATCACCTTGGAGGATGTCCTGCCGTGGAGCCGATGCCAGATTTCGACATGAATAAGGTATGTAAATTCAACTTTAAATATCTACTTATTTAGTATTTAACCTCCCTAGGGGTGATTCCGATAAGGAATTGTCCTTCACCTTAAAATGAACTTCTTTTTCGCTATCATCCGAAGAATCTGGAATCGCAGTTAATGAAAAAGAAGTTAATTTGAAGGTTAATTCCTTATCTTTCAGTAGAACCAGAAAAACTCCTAATGGCGTTAATTTTAAGGTTAAGGACAATTCCTCATCTTTGAGCAGAACCCGAAACGTCCTTCTGTTTAATTATATGGGCTTGCTGCAAACGAACACAACATCATACTGCTTACCCATGCAGTAAATAAATCTGCCGAAATTATTAATCTCGTACACAGGTTGTACAAGTACCGAGTGCCTACTTATCGAGTTTAAATCAAACATTGCATCATTGTGTATCAGACCTATTTACGAAAATAATGTTTTTACCTATTCATACATAAAGAGTGGGTACGTAACGTACGTTGTGATTTCTGCAGTCCCCATTGTGTATATGTATAGATCGATAAACTTAACTTCACAGTCGGTTTATATTGGGAATACCAATAAAAATTTATTCGTGTTTTGGCTTTTTTTTAATCAATTAAATTAAATACCGCGATGCTGACAGAAAAACACCATAATAACGAGATACATACATGGATGTCAATATCCTTGATAGTTATTTATCTCATTTACGTTGCTTTACATGATTAAAAACAAATACAAAATATTCGGAGAAACCCAATGGCAAATATATTTAGACAACTAAATAACAAAAATTGCCACTTTAATTCGTAGTCAGCTTCTGAAGTTAACCATTTCCAATTGTTTGTACGTTTGTTTTACTGTTATGTTACTTGTTAAATAATCGTAGGTAAATACATATATGCTCCCACTTATTAAATATTTTAACAAAAATGCATTGTCTTTCATGACATGACAAATAGGAATCTTTCTTTCAAATATTCTGGTATTCCTAAGAAAATATATACAAATCTTTATCGGTTATGACATGTGCCAGATAACTGACCTCTCGTAATCTTGTTTACATAGAATTATAAAATAAAACAAACACTCGCATAGCGTACGTAATAGGAAGGCATTTTTTTGTTTGGGAATGCAGTGCTATTTTTAAGTTTCATTGTAGTTTTTTTCGGTTCATTCTGATTTTTTTATTGTTTTAATCGTGTTTAGAAAACCGAAGATATTAATTGTTTAAAGTATGGCATTTTAAATACAGCGAAATTACAGTTGTTTAAAACCGGAAATGTGATTTTTATAGCAACATACATTTAAAAAAACCCACTTCGTGTGGAGCTCATTAAGTAACTAAAAACATAAGGTAAAAAATCGTACACATAAATCAAATAATTGAATATTAAATTGGATTTTGTTAAAACCTGCTAAGCTTAAACCGTTAATTTGTCATTTTTGAGTTAGATATTAATACATAAATAGGATAATAAACCCGATATTTTAAAAATAGTTGAGGCGAAACTTAATGCCAAATCACTATTTTTATTAATCTTTGTAACGAATTGGTGAACATTATGAATACCAAAAATATGCTTTAGATAAATTGAAAGTTTTCCTATCGTTTCGCTTGAGTAGAATATAAATACAAAATTAAATTACTAAATAAAAAATTTAAATGCAAACTACAAAAAAATATTTTTTTCAATAGAAATGTATGAACGTATTAAGGAAACAACTTAAAAAAATACAGTATTATAGCTAAGATTATCTGTGACAGTTTCACTTGATTAACTTTTTAGCTTTCTTATAAAATTATTTACAAAATAAATAAAAAACAGTTTTTTTGCTTGAAATCGAACGTTTCTAGACTCCGTTTGTCAAGCGATTTTAATGCCTATTACCTACGATATAAGGTATACCAAGAATATACTACACATGTTTGGCTTAGCTTCCTCTTAAGTAACGAGCCTACAACACGAATTTGCTTAATTTATTACGAAAAAGAATCTTATACAATTAATAACATTTACGATTTTTAGAAAATCTATTCACTTATACTAATAGTTAATAGACTATTAGTTTTTGAATTCAATTCGTTGTTTTTTTTATTTTGTTGATTTGTAGATTTACGAGTATATTCTTAGGTGTAAACAATTAATAAACATGTAGGAATTTTCACCTTCCAATGTTTGGCCGGAAGCAAGTTCTGCGGTAAATTGTTTGGCTGCGGTACACAGTCGCTTTATAGTTATCTTTTGAATCATAACATTGGTTTTTCGAGTCACGCGGAAACAATGAAACCACTGAATTAATTAATCATTTATTGTCTCTTGATAAGTAAATAGAAAATAATGATGCAAAATAATACCAAAAATATTATTTTTTTATTGGGAATTTTTGTGGGCTTACTAAGTGTGTATATTTAAAAAAATCATAGATTGTATATAATCTATGATTTAACCAGTAAATTCAAGAGATACTCACTGAGAATTATGACAATGTTAGCACAGTTTTGAGACAAATGTTTACTTACAACATGATCATCACACGGATAAACATTGCCTTTAACACTGTGTAAAATACCCAAAGAACTTATTAGCTTACATCGAAGGCATTCTAAGATATTTAGACTTCTGCTTTTCGCCTTATTATTTTTCATTTGACTGCAATATACAATGTACTCATCCTTCGTGGTGCAGTTAACAAAACAAATTTACCTTACATATTGTAATATTAAATAATTTTGCAGCATAAATGTTAAAATAAACTTTTTTTCTTCAAAAAATGTAGTCAACAGAATTGAAAGTCAAGAACATGTTTATTTCTTGTTATTTTATTTAACCATACAAATTAAACATTTATTATTATTTACTTACTATAAACATTTTTTATATGTAAAATAAGTAAATAATAATAATTATTACCGGTGGTACCCAAACCCGCCACAAGTGCCCCTGAGGTGATATCTCACAAAAGTGGCGCTATACAAATCGTCCAATAAACAATAATTCATGTCATTCGATTTTCCCGCATCGATTTCTTTGTTGTCTGTTTCTTTTGATATCAACACTGGCTAGGAAAATAATGTTTCTCACAGTTTTTTCTTCAGTTCCAATTCTTTCCAAGGATCTTTATCAAAGAGCAATTCACGATATTTATACATCCCGAATTCCTCCACTTATAAGTTCACCTTACTTCCAATCATTCCAATATTGTGTACAAGGTTTATTTGCTGCCCTAATATTTTGATGTGAATAAACTTATCAGCCATCATTGTCACAATGTGTTTTTTTTGTATTATCCGACATCATCAAATTTACATAATGATCCACTGCTTGAATTGACTGGCATTTTTTTTCTACCTCGTGTCCAACGTCTATTTTTTGCTAGAGCCAAATATTGCCAGAACATTATCAAAAATATATATAGTTCTGACCCGCGCAAGAGTCACTCCAAGCAATAAGGTGAGACTTGCTTTGAAGTTTTATGGTGTTGGCGAAGGCCATTAAACAACTGGCAATTTCCTCGCTCCCTCTGCCACCTTCGTTTTAACTCCAAATATAGAAATATGCCCTATTTAATTTTCTTAATCAAATGTGATAAAACAAATTTCATCGCTTTTGTATGCCTTTTTCACCAAGTTTTTGCATTTCAGCATTATACATATTTACATGAGTATCTTTTTTTGCTGTAGCAGGTCCCAGAAGTCTATGTCTTAGGCACACCAAACGATAAGTTGAAATCCTCTGTAAATCCAGTGTAGAAGAAGCAGAATGTCTGGAAAGTTAAAAATCCTCGATATCTTCGAGATTTAAAAAACTTCGGTTCATCTTTTGTGAATATCGGTGAATTTTAACTGAATTCGGTCGATTTTCACAAATTTCCAAATTTTGGTTGATTTGGAAGAAGTTATCAATTAAAAAATTACGGCAAGAACTTCTTGCCTTTATTTTATAAATCTATTATCACAGAAATACTTAGTTAACATGTTCATCACATTGATTAAGTTTGTCCTTGCCGTTTTTAATGGTGTTCAGTGGAAAGAGAGTACACGAATTAGTTTACAGTGCGTTCTAACTCTTCTCTTCTTGAACCAAAAACTTCTTGCCTTGGGGACTTCCATTATCTTTACATTCGACTTTGCGTTGTCAATATAGTATTCGCATTATCTTAACATTAATATAAAACTGTTACGTTAATGTTAAAACAGTCATAAGGCAATGGGGACTTTGCTCATACAATGTTAAGTCAGTGCAGAGTCAACATTAAGATAATTTTAAGACAATTCTTGACTGTGTTAAAACGGTATGCAGACAATTTAAGTTATTGACATGAAAACAACATTAAGATAATGTTAAGACAATTCTTGACTGTGTTAAAACGGTATGCAGTCAATATCAAGAAGACAATTTAAGTTATTGACATGAAGACAACATTAAGATAATGTTAAGACAATTCTTGACTGTGTTAAAACGGTATGCAGACAATATCAAGAAGACAATTTAAGTTATTGACATGAAGACAACATTAAGATAATGTTAAAACAATTCTTGACTGTGTTAAAACGGTATGCAGACAATATCAAGAAGACAATTTAAGTTATTGACATGAAGACACCATTAAGATAATGTTAAGACAATTCTTGACTGTGTTAAAACGGTATGCAGACAATATCAAGAAGACAATTTTAAGTTATTGACACGAAGACAACATTAAGATAATGTTAAGACAATTCTTGACTGTGTTAAAACGGTATGCAGACAATATCAAGAAGACAATTTTAAGTTATTGACATGAAGACAACATTAAGATAATGCTACAGACAGCGATAAGACAATCTTAACCCTTTAGGCTAATTTGTTAGAAATCGTTGAACCTCCCTTTCTGTCATGGTGAGAAATATGAACTAAACGATGTTAGAAAGAGAAAACACCATGATTTATACTCAAATTAATTTAAAATTTAAGTTAACCACTGATAAATTTATATGTGCACCTTAATGAAACCAAAGGATCTGAACGCAATTTGAAAAAAAGTTATGAAACTTTGTGATTTTTTACTAATTATTTTTATAGTTTTTAATTTTCGGATACGTTCGGAAATATTCCAATTATATGGTTTTTATTGCAAAGCGGAAATACTCGGAACTTATGTCAAAATATGGCAAAGGTCTGAGGAGTTAAGACAATGTCCGGTTTCATGTTTCGTTTACATTTATTAATATTATCTTCATGTTCGATGATTAGTATTACATTGATAGGTATATCCTTCAAAAAGTTATCGCGATAAAATTGTTAATGAAATCATTTAATTTGAATACAAAAAGTAACGATGTGTAAATATTTCCAGATGCTCGGCATTTGGTACGTTATTCAGAAGACGTCCACGGCTTCGCACTGTCTTACGTACAACATCACTCGTAACGAGGACCCGGGCGAGTACGAGATCGAGCAGGTCTCCCAACACTTCATCCTCGGCTTGACACCCCTCAAACACGACTACAGGTACACTGGCATCATCAAGACGAACGACCCCAGCATGCCGGGGAAGATGCGAGTCAGATTCCCGCTGAGTGAGTACTTTTTTTAAAATTTAATATACATAAGTGGGTACAGTGGTGTTATATAAATTACATTGGTTACGAAATATATTTATAATCGCAATCTCACCAAAGAAGAAACTGGTTCTTGTGCTTGGTGAGCGAGTTACACTAATTATAAGGAAAATAGAATAACATTATTTATTTTGTAAGAAACAAACAGCTTTTATATAATATACAATGATAGATATAAAGATACAAGTTAACTGAAGTCAAGCCACAGAAGTTAAGAAGATGTTAAAGTTCATTGGAAATGAAGTTTTAATATCTTAAAATCAATCTGGTGTTAAAGGAAGGGGAGAGGAAGAGGAAAATAGGAAGAGGATAGGAGATGCTCCCGATACATTCCATACTCTCATATTAATAATCGATCGTACGCATTACTTTTTTTTTGCATTAGGCAATTCACCCTAAAGAGAGTGCTATGTGCCGTTAAAGTTAAGGGAGAAGGTTATAATTTTATGGGAAATCTATACGGGAATAGGAAATCTCAAATATTGAAGTCATTCAAGTCTATGAACTTGTATAGAACTGAGAAAATGCGAGAATTGTTGAGAGAAAGTAAATAAGGAATACTAAGGGGAGATTGGTGGGTGATTTTTATAAGTAAACGATAAATGCCTTTGAAAGATGAATGATTTTTACAATTAAAGAAAACATGATCAAGAGTCTCATTTTCCATGCCGCACTGGCAGAGTGGACTATCTAGGACCCGGATTTTAAACAAATGGGATGCAATGGAGCAATGACCAATTCTCATTCTCGAGATACAGGATATAAATCTTTTGGATTTTTTTTACCGTGGAACCAAGGTTTACTTGGAATATGATTTTGTATTCCAGCATAAAAAACACCAGTTCGGGTTTTCGTATTAGTCCAATTTTCTTCCCAGGAGCGAATCATGTTGGATTTCAGAATTGGGATGACGTCAAAGATAGGAATTCTAAAATCTAAAGGATTAGAGCCAGAAATCGTTCCAAGTTTAGCTAGGGAATCGGCTTTCTCGTTACCCTCAATTCCTAAATGGCCAGGGACCCAAACCAATATTGTCTCGAAATTTAATTCATTTAAAGATTTAAGGGTGTTTCTGATATTATAAATAATATAGTCTTCTGGTTTATGGATATTTGAGGAAATTTTCAACACTGCGCTTAGTGAGTCAGTGCACAGTAAGGCTCGTCGAATATTGAAAAGCTGGATTTGACTCAAAGCTTGTTCAATTGCGAAGCATTCTGCAGTAAATATAGAAATTTCTTTAGGCAATTTATAAGACAAATCTAAATCGAATTCGGGAATGTGTACCGCAGCTCCACAATCTTTGTTATCATACTTAGAACCATCTGTGTAAATGAGTGAAAATTCTGGAAACTTAGAAGATGTAATGTTTTTAAATTTTTCCTCAACATTTTGATTAGATGAGGTTAAAATATCAGTTCGGAATTCTGAAGTTATAACGTTGGGGATATAATTGATAGAATCAAATGGGATGGAGAAAATAGGAAGGATAGGATCTTTTTGTAGATTTTGGAGGGAATAAGACAGAGATTTGAATGAAAGAAAACTTTTTAGAAGGAAAGGAAGTCGATTTTTATCTGTCGATCTTTTTTCGTTGTTTAAGTTATTGAACAAATAATCAAGGCTTTGTTCTAAAGGGTGCCGGGATATAGAAAAACATTAAAAAATATATTTATCAGCCAGGAATTGTCAGCTTAAAATTAAGGGGGGATCAACAAATTCTACCTGGAGAGAATTAATTGGAGAAGATTTCATCGCTCCAATAATTATTCTGAGCGCTTTGGACTGAATTCTTTCAAGTTTTTTGTCCAAATATTTAGGAAGAGGATCGAAAAGAAATGTTCCATAATCCAAATGGCTTCGCACTAGAGCACCATACATTAATTTAAGAGTAGTAGGATGAGATCCCCACCACACTCTGGAAACAGCTCGCATAATATTTAGCCCCTTTTCACACTTAGCCGAAATGTTCTGAATATGCGGGAGCCAGGAAAGTTTATGATCCAAAAGTAGTCTAAGAAATTTAATTTGCTTAACGATTTGAAGAGGGACATTATCAAAGCAGACAGAAAAGGGGGGTATTTTTCTTTTGCGCGTAAAAGCCACTACTTTGGTTTTAGACGTAGCTAAATTCATCCCATTTGTCAACAACCAAACTTTAATATTATGTAAAGCCTAATTTAATTCCTTCGCAGCGCGCGATAGATTTTTGTGTGATAAATATATAAGGAAATCATCAGCAAAATAAAGTCGCTTGATAGATGAAGGAATTACACTGTCTAAATCACTTATATATATATATATTAAATAATAATGGACTGATTATGGACCCCTGAGGTAACTCCTTCCATAGTTGGCGATTTATCGTTTTTGAGGAAAAGTGGATAATAATGGATCTGTCTGTTAGTAAATTAATAATAAATTGAACTAGTTTTAAGGGAATTTTTATTTTAATTAATTTTTCTTTCAAAATGTTAATTAATACATCGTCGTAAGCTGACGAAAGATCAAGAAATGTGGCCAGAGTGCAAGAATTAAGGGACTGAGATATACAGATGTCTGTTGTTAACACACTTAAATTATCCATGGTTGATTTCTTTTTCCGGAAGCCATATTGATTAGGAGAGATAATTCTGTGATTTTCAACAAACCATTCCAATCTGTTCTTTATCAAGTGTTCTGCTACTTTCATTAAACAGGACGAAAGAGCAATAGGACGATAGGATGAGATTTCAGATGGATTTTTGCCTGGTTTCAAAGTTCAAAAAATCGGAAGGATTTTTTGAACTTTGCAGACTTCCGGAATAAATCCCGTTTCGAACATGTAATTAATTAGGGATAAAAATATTCAACCGACATGTCTGAGAATGCTTTAATGAAACTATATAAGATTCCATCAGGGCCAGGAGAAGAGTCCGGGAAGGGAATTGATTACTCGATTTAATTCACTTACTGAGAAAGGAGAGTCCAGCCAGCTAGAGTGAGATGGATAAGAAATAAAGGAAGGCATTTCCTCACATCTGGCAACTGACGGAGGAGCTATCTTATCAGCAAAACCTATAATAATTTCTTTTGGAATATGTTTAGAACGCTGCGGAGTATGACGAACCGATTTTTTTAAAATTGGACCATACGGATGACTGGGGAGATTCAGGAGACAAGCTTTCACAGAATTTTCGCCATCCAGACCTCTTTTTGTTTTTCAAAACGCGTTTCGCTTCTGCCTGGGCGCGTTTCACAGAAAGGTAATTTTCGAAAGACATACATTTACGGAAAATAGAAATTGCTTCTCTTCTGGATTTAACGACACTAGTGCATTCTTCATCCCACCATGGGGTGGAATGTTTAATCTTAATGTTAACATTACGTTTTTTAAGTGTTTTTTCTGCAGCTTTTATTATCATGTTAGGAAATAATTCACATTGTAAACTAGTGTTGACAAGGGAAGACTTAGATGCTTGAACAATGGAGTCTAATTCTGAAGAAAAATTTCTCCAATTCGCGTCTTTCGTTTTAAATTTAAAACTATTGTTTATCGAAAAAGAATGCGTGGAAGATAGATGGTGGAAGGTAATTATTATAGGAAATTGGTCACTGGAAAGGGGATCTTTAAGAATGTTCCAAGAACATATGGGAATCACCGAAGATGAGCAAAGAGATAAATTGACTGCACTTTTCCGATGTTGAGGGGCAGTGAAACGAGTTGGATATCCGTCATTTAGTATACATAAATTATAGGTATCCATAAAATCTAATAGATTATGGCCAGAACGGTTTGTTAACTCACTAACAAGGATCGTAATTAATAGGGTAATTAAAGTTTGAATAAAAGAAGAATTTTCAATCGTGACTTTAGGGAAGATATCGGAAGTGGAACAGTGTTTTAAGGCAGTCCTATTGGGAGCCTGGGATTTATTATTCCCATTCGGGTTAAGTAAAAGTTCATTATGTAGTTTTTTATCGAAAGAAGGAATAAATTTTGGATTAGATTTTATCGGTTTGAAAATTGTTTCTTTGTGTGAAGATGACAGAGGGGATTTAGGGGAAGAAAAATGAAAGAGAGAAGCGTTGGACGTTATCTCTGCAAAAGATTTTTTTGTAGGAGGGAATAATTTAGAGGCCTGAAAGTAGGAAATGTTGTCTACAGCCATTGACTGTTTGATATATCTCTGTCTAGATAACTCTGGACAGGCCACACTAACAGCAGTATGGTTGCCCTTACAATTAATACAAATAGGGTTATTCGTTGTATTTTGACACTGTTCAAAGGGATGATCCTCTCCGCAATGGAAACAACGAGGAGAGGAACGACAAATAGGTTTTGAATGGCCAAAACGGCAACAGTTGAAACATTGGATAGTCGGGAATCTGTATACTTCAACGGGAAGAGAGTTATAATAAATAAATACACGGGATGGTAATGTTTGACCTTCGAAAGTAATAACAACGGATTGGGAAGGTTTCCATATAGTGGTGCCGGTGGAAGTATCCTTGAAATTCAAACGACGTGCTTTTAAAACTTTTGGAGTTAATTGAGAGTCATTAAGAGCGTCTACTATTTCTGTTTCTGATAGATCGGTTGGGATACCTCTTACTCTGCCCATTCTGGTTAAATTGAAAGTAGGAATGAAAGATTTAAATTTATTATTTGAAAGAGAACCTATTTTTTAACAAAATCATTAGGTAATGTGGCTGATTTAAATTCTATGGATAGTTTGTATCGACCTTCCGGTTTTATTGATCCATTTATAATACCGAGGTTATTGAGTTTTGGCTAAAAATAAATTTACCAAAATCCAGGGGATGAATTATTTTCCCCTGTTCAGTCCTTTGGACATTGACAATAAATGGAGCTGAAGATGAAATAGAATACATAAGCTCAATGGCTTTTGCTTCTGGAGGAATGGTATCATTATAAATTCCATGAGAGATTGGGGCTACGTTTGATTGTGAAAGAGATTTAATTTTAGGAGGTACATTAAGGCAAAGCGGAGGCCAACGTTTTCGGGAAGGAATGGTTACAGAAGTCTGGGTATCATCAGAATCGTAGTCGTCTACAATATTAGAAATGGGCTCAGGGTCCGGAGGTCGATTTTCATCTTCCTCCATTTCAACAAATTAAAAAAAAATAATTAATAAATAATTATTATTTTAGAAATAATAAATGATAGAAATAATATACGCAACTTCGTCGCAAACCAATAACACAAACAAAAATAATGAATACGAAAAGGTAACAATAAATAAATCTTATCTGTACGCCGCGCCGCCTTCAGTAAGCCGTCAAACACAGAGCACTGGTAAACACGACTACACACTTCCGAGGTTCGGTGACTAATCTACGCATTACTTCATATCGATATTTCTTTAGGTTATCACCAAAAATGCCAATGCTGTAAAATTTTTTATTATATTGTGCACATATACGAGGAATTGGGGAATTCTTTCGTATGTTTGTTCTACACGAGGGTAGATAAAATAAATCAGATTGTCGGGTTGATCTAGACGGAATAAGAAGGTGAAATAGGTGAGTATATATTTATAATAGGAACAATTGAAACTTCTGGATTATCTATATGTGTAGTTGTACATATATAGGATTCTGTTACATACTAAATACTGAGCAAATAAGAAAGTAATTAGATACATCTAAATAGTGTAGAGATGAATATAGACAGATAATAAATATAAATAAAGGGAAAAACAGGCAATTATTTAGTTTATTATTTCTGACAAGTATAACTTCAGTTTTAGTTTAAGTTTGTTGATATTGTAATATATAATAGGTATAGTTGTTTTGCATTTGTTTGGTATTTTGATGTTTTATTGATATCATGTTGATAGGTGGGTTTCAAAGTTTTTGATGATATTATCTTTATAAATTTGGCTAATTGCATTGTTCTTGAAGATATCCTCTACTCGTGGCACCCCGAAATCTGCAAATAGCGTTTCTGTTGGATATATGAAGGGTTTCTTGAGGATTATCAGGGTTAGAATATTGTTGTATGATCCCCCCTTCAATATTGAATGAACGACTGGATTAGTGCTTCGTGTACTCTTTAGGTTACTTCGTTTTAAAATATTTCTTAATCTTAAGAATATATGTACACACTTTCTGATACGCTTAACCAATTCACAGGTATTGCTCTTCCACTTCATATTTTGTTCTATTATCACTATTTTGAAAATAAAACAATAACTTGAGCCAGAGTTTATCACAAGCTCTATTATTAAATAAAACTCCGGCTTCAACAAAACACTTGGACTTTCAACGTGATAGATTAACAATAGGCTCTGATATCCTAATTAGCAGGCTGTTGGAATAATATGGACCCCAGACCTCAAGGTTCTTCCACCTTATTTATTATCCGCTAGGTTTCTATAATACTCGACAGCTAATGCCAACTATGGGTAACCCAATAGACTAATCTAGTACCATCTATGGGTGAGTTCATACACTAATATGAAGGATATTATAGGTTGTTTCACAGAATTTGAACAAGTCAAACAAACAAAAATCTTTGAAATTGGCTATTAGCCACGTGACGCAACTAGGTCCAAAAAGGAAAATAGGTTTATTTCGTTCGAAGTTCATCGTCTTAATTGATGTCGTCTGACAGAAATTAATTATTTAATTGATGTTTCCTCCGGGTTCAGACCGTATTTATGAGTTAATCGACATCTTCCGGTGTGCTGATCAAATCAAGGAAACATGTATGATATGTTGTATATAATAATAACACTCATTTAACTGCATTTTTATTTGTTTAACTGCATTTATTGTAATTTCGACGAACTCGTAACGATATTTATTTAGATTGATCCCTAAATTATTTATATTTAAGATTAATAAAAACATTACCTTACCATTAAAATATTTTATGTGAAACGGTTTGGAAATTTTATAAAACGGTTTTCAACTACAAAATTAGCCGTAATCACCAGATTTAATTTTTCTAAACGATGAATTAGTAACTTCCCGAGAGATCCTTCTAGAAACTTTGATATTTTATTAATACGTTCATCAGAAATAATCAAAACAAACTACACTTAAAGATCGATTTTCTAAGCCTGCTAGGGCAAAGTCGACCGTAGATTAGGACCATTACTCCGGGCCGCGCGCCGAATATTGTTTTTTCACTTACCACTTACGTCGTTAAGATTTCCACTTTATTTTAGAGATTTGATAGGGGAAATTCAACCGCTCTGTCCAAATACTTCAAGTCCGCGCGTCGCATATTTTTGTGCACGACTTCTTCACTTACGTAGTTAAGATTCTGGCTTTATTTTAAGGTATTGTATTATAAAGTGTATTCTTGTGGTAGACCACATAAAATCCTGCGATAATAAACTGACACATCATTTTTATCCGATGATTTAATAAATGTTTTTAATTATCTAACCAGTGTGCATCCGTAGAAGAACCACATTTTCCGCTGAAAAAAATTAATCTATTCTTTGATTTTTACCTCCTTTGCAAATGGTCACTTCTTATCTCTGTACTAAATAGTCATAGAAAACTCTTGTATAATATTTATGTACTTAAGGCGATGCACTACGTCGTGTAATATTTTAAATTGAGCCGCCATCAATAACAACCCTTAAGTAGATGGCGATAAGGTCTAAAATCCCGCTTTACACCATCCGCCTGTTTTGATTTATGCAATAAAAAAACATGGCCAAAAAGTGCCTTTTATTTTATTTTGTGGATGTTCAGGCCTGTTTTTTTTCGATCATTTTATAAATAACTTAATTTTCACATTATACAAAAAAATTATTAGCGAAAATGGGTTCGTAAGTAGGAGATTTTGAACTTTAAAGCAGTTTTCATAGGCCTTATACATTTTTTTTTCTGGGCTTATAAAAAGTCTTATCTAAAAATACTCGATTATTTCAAAGGCCAAGATGTATTCTATATTCAGTATTTAATTAAAGCATTTGAAACATTTATAGGTGACCAAAATTTCAAACCAAAAACACATGATTTTGCATTACTACATATGGCATCTCCTTATATTGTCTGCTAACTTGATTATTCGGGCTTCTTCCAAATTTCAACCACCCTGCTTTCAAATCATTGGACAAATCAAAATAATTTTGCAAACAATATGGAGTCTTGTCTTATTTTTAAATACTGTTTGAATTTCCCTTTTGTTTCCGGTAATGAAGCGGAAATTATCCCACTTCCCGACATCCGATCGAGCTGAAACTCGGCATATAGACTCGTTGTCGATGACAACGCATTCTATCAACTTTTAGTGGAAATCGCTCACACACCCGCAGACATATACGCATTTCTCTGAAATCGGATGATATAACAGTAGTTAAGATTCAAAATAAATGTAGGTCCTACCCGATCTGCATTTGTGAAGGTTGGAGAAAGGTTCAATCCTCAGTCAAACCAAAAAAAAAGTTTGAATGTTCTAAAAGACATTTTTAAATATGTAGTAATACTTTATGTTGTGTTCCCACAAAGAGTTCTCCAACTCGTCGTGGAAGGAGATTTTAAATAATAGGTTATTTTTGTTAAATCAGGGATTTATTCAATACTTCGCGTATTACAATGGTGACTCGATAGTCGACCTAACTAGGAGCTGGCTAAATGAGATCTGAAAACACCAAGTTTGTCTGGGAGCATTCTAACTGGTCCTGGCGACTACTGGCTACTAGCTGCCATCTTGCGGACTTCCAAGCAAGTTCTATGCACTGCCCTCTATGAGTGCATCTGTGAAGCTCTTAACTAACTTACTTCCCAACACTTTAGTAAGGGTCGATTTTAGAAGTCGCTTTCATTATCATAAGTCTTGTATAGGGCTAACATATTCCTCAATAGTGACCATCTACTAACCCTGTAAAAATCTAAAGTACTCTCTACAATTGAAATTGAGAGCCACCTCTCGTCTGGAGCCCCACAATACTTGATAAATGAGGGCGGTCCGTCTGATTTACAATCCGTTGTCATCTTTAACGCACAAACGCACAGTAGGTGTGCTGAATCTGTTCTACAGATATTTAATTGGGGCCTGCTCTACAAACGTCACTTTATACTAACAAAAACCAACATGACGGTAAAAGATGTTTGACAAGGGAAATTTTAAAAATTGATTGAAATTTTTTTTTTTTTAATGCATCTTTTTCCTTCTCCCCCGATGTAAATTCTTGTAAGTCTAATATATTGTATTTATGGGGGGAGTTTCACTATTTTGTGACATACGTCAAAAGATAGTTGCTGTCTTTAAGTGAAGAAGTTGTCTGTAAGTGACATTACAAATGTCGATGGTCAATGCAGAATCGTTAAGCAGTTGAGTCACTCTTGTTGATTGGCGCATTCTGATAGACAGAAGTCCTCGCTTTCGGAGTATAAAAAAGTTGGTGGAATCTCCCACTACTATCCTTGTTAGGTACATATAAATTAACCTCTTTCAATATAATGAAATAACCACCAACTGACCATTTTACTGTTATTTCCAGGCATCGGGGGCTCCGCCAGCTATACTGTGTTTATCACCGATTACACGGGATACGCTGGAATCTTCACGTGCCAGAAGTTGACCTTCGCTCACAGGCAGTCGGCCTCCATCCTCTCCAGAAGAAGGGACCTTGATAAGGATTCCATCGATAAGGTACACAAAAACAATAATAATATACAAAGGTATACAATAACAAACAATGAGAGACTTTAAAGGCAATCAAATGGTCTTAAAAGTTTCCTAAATACATAAGAACAGAAAAAATGTGCCTTAAATTTTGATAGAAGATATTCTTCTACGATACCCTTACAAAACAGCCAGCTAATCTGATTCGTTCCACAGATCCGCAACCGCCTTTCCAGGTCCGGCGTAGACCCTTATGACCTGTCCATCATCAACCAGAACGATTGTCCCAAGCACCCTGACGGCGCCCCCAACGGAGTCAACATCGATATCGACCCGGACACCTTCTCCGCTCACAACATCGCTGGAGTTGTCAAGAAGGCCGGTGAAAAGATTGGTAAGTTAACAACTATCCGTTTTATTTTCTTCCTCTTTTTTATTTCTTTCTTTTTTTCTTCTCCTTTTCGTCTTCTTCCATGTATTTTTCTTCCTTTTCCTTTTTATCTTTTTTACTTTTCACTTTCTTCTGCTAGTTTTCTTCTTTGGCCTTGATCTTCTACCCATTTCTGGTTATTCCCTTACCGCCTCTCCAGAATTACTTATTTTTGGTCAGGGCCTCCATTTTAGCCCTCACAATTTGTATGGTCATTGATCTATCTTCTATGGTCTTCTTAATACCTCTTTCCTGCTGGTCTCTAGTTCAGCAGTTATATTAACAATCTCTTTTTGAAGTGAAACTTCTTTACCCGCGTCATGCAATTTCGAGTACCGGAGTAAAACCAACTCATGACCGAAACGAAAATGCGGGACCGATTAAAGTTCATTTGATCTAGTCAAAGTTTTGAAGTAAAATATAAATGCTTCTTAGCTCATCTCGACAACTGGCGTTGGTGGTGTAATGGTCAGCGTAGTTGCTTTCCAAGCAGTTGATCCGAGTTCGATTCTCGGCCATCGCACATAATTTTTTTGTTTTTAACGCCTTTTTTTTTTTCAATGGTTGACCATAATATCAATCCACTAAGTAATATTTTAGGCCTGTAGCATACTTGAAAAGTTAAAGAATGATATAAAATTTTTTATGATGTTAACGATAAAAAAATAAAAAAAAACATAAAATTACCATAAAAAATGGGCCAACGGCACGCGGTGTTCCCAAGCGGTCACCCATCCAAGTACTGACCGCGCCCAATGTTGCTTAACTTCGGTGATCGGACGAGAACCGGTGTGTTCAACATGGTATGGTCGTTGGCAAACGCTAAACAATATTAATTTCTATTCTACCTGCCAATAAATATATGAAAATTAGTATAAAAAAGCCCTAATAATACTGAAAACATTAGCAAGGTGTGTGCGACGTTGATAAAAATAATCATTACATACGCGCTTGAAAAAGATCGTAATTACATCCATAACTTTGCAGGAATTTTTTTTTTCAATGGTTGACCATAATATCAATCCACTAAGTAATATTTTAGGCCTGTAGCATACTTGAAAAGTTAAAGAATTTTATGATATTATTAATGATAGTAACGATAAAAAAATAAAAAAAAACATGAAATTACCATAAAAAATGGGCCAACGGCACGCGGTGTTCCCAAGCGGTCACCCATCCAAGTACTGACCGCGCCCAATGTTGCTTAACTTCGGTGATCGGACGAGAACCGGTGTGTTCAACATGGTATGGTCGTTGGCAAACGCTAAACAATATTAATTTCTACTCTACCTGCCAATAAATATATGAAAATTAGTATAAAAAAGCCCTAATAATACTGAAAACATTAGCAAGGTGTGTGCGACGTTGATAAAAATAATCATTACATACGCGCTTGAAAAAGATCGTAATTACATCCATAACTTTGCAGGAATTTTTTTTTTCAATGGTTGACCATAATATCAATCCACTAAGTAATATTTTAGGCCTGTAGCATACTTGAAAAGTTAAAGAATTTTATGATATTATTAATGATAGTAACGATAAAAAAATTAAAAAAAACATGAAATTACCATAAAAAATGGGCCAACGGCACGCGGTGTTCCCAAGCGGTCACCCATCCAAGTACTGACCGCGCCCAATGTTGCTTAACTTCGGTGATCGGACGAGAACCGGTGTGTTCAACATGGTATGGTCGTTGGCAAACGCTAAACAATATTAATTTCTACTCTACCTGCCAATAAATATATGAAAATTAGTATAAAAAAGCCCTAATAATACTGAAAACATTAGCAAGGTGTATGCGACGTTGATAAAAATAATCATTACATACGCGCTTGAAAAAGATCGTAATTACATCCATAACTTTGCAGGAATTTTTTGAAGTGAAACTTCTTTACGCGCGTCATGCAATTTCGAGGACCGGAGTAAAACCGACTCATGACCGTGACGAAAAAACGGGATCATTTCGCTATAGGAGCCTAGCTAATATTATATACCTAGTTTAACTCACTCTCCTAACTCATCTTCGCTGTCTACAGGCAGAGCGCACGACTGTGGTCGTGAAGAACCGAGGTTCGATCCCCGCTTTAACTAATTTTTTTTTTCTTTTTTTATAACTTTTAATTTTTTTTATCACATGCTACTTATAAATATGTCAATAGACAGAAAAAAAGAGAGAATGAAATGAAAAGAGAGAGAGAGAAGAATACTAGAAGTTTCACTTCTGTCTTGCGTAGGCTTGACACACCCATTTTTTTTCTTACAGCTTGACCTGCACATTCCCATCTTAATTGAGTAATTATTTATGTGACTTCAAAGAGAACGCGTCGAGGCAAATCTACCAACGAGTGAGAAGCTTTGCTTGTATTCTTCTTCGTATAGTAGAGGGGAGTTGGCGGAGGTCATACGAAGATTGAGCAGCAAATCACTTGATGAAATTAATCAATTGATTCAGAACAGAAATGCCTCCGAAGAACTGGTGGTCTTCTACGATGAGTCTTTTAGGTCACATTTGAACATTATAATATATGCAGTGTCTATGCGTGCACTGGATAAAATTCTCTAATACCCACGTCCTTCGAAAGAGACAACCCTGGCAATCAATAATATAATTTATTTTTTTCAGGTGATGGAATTGAATACGTAGCAGGAGCTGGTAAGACAGTCTACAACAAACTGGCAAACAGTGACGACAAAAACGGAAAGTTAGAAAGGGAGCGGGAGAGCGAGGAATCATCGAACGTGGCCCTTTTTAGCCGGAGGAACCCTGACTTAGATGCAGAGTGGATGCCTTAAACAGCAACATCAGCAAAGTACAAATAAAAGAAACACACCAAATTCACAGAAATGTTGACAGAAGATGTCCAAATTTGAAGAGATTAGATTAAATAACTGTAGGAGGGTGTACTAGTGAAGCAATTCTTATAGGCATGGCTGAGAATGCACGGACTGTCACACTCAGTTGAAATTCGAAATACGTTGACCAACATATTGCTTTTAGTAACTGCTTGAAGCTGCCGATATTGACTGCTTGTCGAAGTCCACGTATTACCAGCCATGGTTTTCAAAAGACTACAAGAATTATCCCCTGTTCTAGTTTTAATGACACGTATTAAGTCAGTTTTTTTAAATAAAAAAAACCCATATAGATCATGAATCGTTATTAGGTAAGCATACCATAAATTTTTTAAAGTTAGACAAATTCTGTAATTTTATGATCGCTTAAAGCGATCGGCGAGTATCACGTCACAAACGGAAATCACACATTAATATCAATTTTTGCTCCCATTTCAAAAAGGGTTCTTGAATGATTGCCTCAGGCATAAATTTTATTTTTTTATTGTTTCGGGAGATTAATGAATAAGTATAGATTAGTCGCCGAATTTGGTCTATAAAGAGGTTTATTGATAATGATAAAATTAAAACTATGTATAATAAAAATATGCTGAAAATAAACGATTTTCTAGTATCAAAATAGGTTTTTCATTATCACGCCTTGTTGAAACTAAGTAAATACATTATTTTTTTTATTGTGTTTATTTCTTGCTAGATCAATCCCGATGAGTTACAGAAATAATTTGAATACTGATTTTACCTGGCTACAATTTAGCTAGACCTGAATAAAGCAATGACAAATTGCACAAAAGCATACATCAGTTATATAATGATATCTGAACATTGTTTTGATAAAATACATTATTCATATCATACGTGTTTCTAGTTACAGTGTAGTCCAGCCCTAATGAATGTGAACCATATACACAGAATAGTTATATATTAATCTTTCTATTTTTTTTAATTCTAATACAATGCAACAATATTTCAAGATCGTGCACGATGAGTTTTATTTTAATTTGACTAACCCAAATCCTCTGACATTTTGCTATGCATGTCTCATATAAAAATTGTCAGGATGCAGATTGCGCCAAAAATATGTTGTGTTTATAGGGTTTTCCAATAAGAGGTGTTATTTTGATATTCAATGGTAAAATATCATTGGTTTCGTTGCTTGTGTGGCATGTAGCGCCGTCTTGTTGAAAGTAAACCTTGTCCAAATCAATACTATCTAATTTCAGCCATAAAAAATCATTAATCATCTCTCGATAGCGCAATCCATTCACCGTAACTGTTGCTCCAGCCTCATTTTCGAAAAAGTAAGGTCCAATGACTCCGCCGGACCATGAACCGCACCAAACAGTCACACGTTGAGGATAAAGAGGCTTTTAAACAATAACTCTTGGGTTTTTCGAGCCCCAGATGCGAAAATTTTGCTTGTTGACGAAGCCACCGAGGTGGAAATAGGCCTCATCACTCAAGATGATTTTCATTTGATTCACTCAAGTGAATTTTAATAATTTAATGCGTTGTTGAAGCGTGTATCATTCCATTTTCGATAATGGCGTAGTTTTTACTTGTCAAATGTCAAAAAATGACAGCTTCAAAAGTAACATCTACCGAAATAGCGGGCTATTCAAAATAACACCTCTTATTGGAAAACCCTGTATATAACCTACTTGATCTCTGCGGTGATAATAAGTTAATAATTACGTCAACACTTAAACAATTTCAATGAATTATAAAGATGACAGAAATACAGATAATGAAAATATTTTTTTGGTTTTTTCCTCATTACAACATCAAACCTGATACTGTTTATAAAAATGGGGTTTATTTTCCTACTTCGAAACATTTATCCTGACGAAAAACCATTGGTTTTGAAACATGGTGATCTTTTCTGATTAAATTGTATTGTTTAAAAAGGGTGACCGGATAATTCGTCAAAATGACAATTCAACACACCTTCAAAAGGTGACATAAAGTTACGAAAAGTGATGAAACAAAAAATAGATTAATTAGGTTAAGTCTATGTTAGTTTTTCATCGCTTTAATTGACTTTATTTTACTTTTTAAAGTTGTGTTGAATTGTCATTGTGTTGAGTTATCATGGAACCCTTCACATAAAAAAATAAACATAAAAATTTGTTATCTACATATCAAAATTATAAAAAATAATTTAAAAAAACGAATTGAGAAAAATTATTCGAGACAAATCATCTATCGGCCAGGTTTTTTTTACATTAACCCCACACGGAAGTCCCTGGGGAAAATGCTATTATTGGGGATGCTGTGTGGAGTATCTTTTTAAGGAAAGAAAGGAGAGGAAAAAATGGGAAGGAAAAGGTACGAGGGGTGGATAGAAATCAAATATCAGTGTGTCCAGAAGTGACGTACGAATGATCTGTCTCTCCCGCTCTGGCACAATGCGATACCATAAATTATCAGACAGAAGGATTTTCACGGACTTGGTATTTCTATATAAAAATTCTAAATTATGCATTTGATAGTACAGAATTGCTAAGCCGTCGGATTCCTCTACGTAATGCTAAAAATCTGGATTTATTTCAGTGCAGAAATACTGGGACTAACTTCCATATGTATTCCTAATTGCCCTGAATACTCACGGAAGGAAATAATTATATCGAGTCAGTGGACATCCTTAATTTATCACTTAACAAAGACAAAAGATTTAGTCAGTTTAGTTATGTCATTAAATTTAGTTATTAAATACTATATGTATAACTTTTACTATTCTTTTGATAAAATTCCCTAAATAGGGCCTTAGTTAATAAATAAATAAAAACCCTGAGAAAATAACTAGATGACTTGAATCCGGCGTTGGTCGAATTTTCTCTACTTACCATAAATATAATTTGCATGAATCATAATATAAAACTTCCGGAAGAAATTCTCTAAATTATAGTGAAAACCCTATCAAAATCCGTTAAATACATAGTTTAGAAGAGCTAGAGGAAAATAGAGACACTTTTTTTTTAATTTTATACCGGTATATTTTTTATCGCTTATCGCTTACAAAAAATATATATAACAAATTTGTGGAATCTATGTACATCGTTGGTCTACTGGAAAAACAAGGCTTAATGAACCGATTTTTCATAGCGCCCTCTGTAATTTTCCACTATAACTACGTTTAGTTTAAAAACAAATTGTCTGATATTGAATGATATTATTCACAGAGAAGCTACGTTGGTTTTGTAACTGTGGTATAGATGACGCTAATGTGCAAAATTATATTCACTTGATGATTCAAATGAAAAATTTTCACTTGAATAAAAAACATTTATGTATTTACAATTTTGTTTCAAATAACTATTCTAATTTATTTTTAAATGAAAACCATTATTCCTCTGATTGCAAGTTGGTATTTATATATAAACCATATACATTTTGCAACACCATTTAAAAATTCCAATAATGAATTATGATGTTTAGGGGTATTATACAATCTGTCCAAAGAAACGTCACTATCTCAATGACAAATTTTTTAGATAATATTCTTGGAGTAGGTAGGTACCATAATATTGAAAAACTGCCAATAAGAAAGCCAAATTTGATCAACACGACAATTTCACATTAAAAAAATAATCTTGACTTGAAAATAGAAACGGAACACACAAACAAATTTACAGACCGAGTTAAAACAGGGCTTCGCTACGCTAACACATAGAACAACAAACAATTATTTTTTTAAATATTTAAAAGTTTTGACTTATCTCTGACTTCATAGGTACCGCCCGTAAGACTTGTCCACTTAGTATAGTACAATAGTGACATTTAAATTTTGTATTTTTTTATTGGGTACTTAAACATAATTGTTTTCTTCAGTTACAATAATGTATGTAGTTGTATACTGCAACCTACATAAAACTAACAAGCGTTTAACGTGTATTTAGTAATTTTCATCTCGATTATACCTTTTACATTTTATTTATTTGGCATTGGCAGAATTATTATTTTGCGTACCTTCATTCGCCTGTTATCGAGTAAATGTTTATTGATGTCAACTTACCTGTTAATAGTTCCTATTATTGACTTCCGTACTACTTGCCAGAGATGATGATGAATTATTGCTATTAATGAAAGAGGTATACCGTATTTTTAAGTGATTACAGCAGATAAATCGTAAGTGCTCATGCTTAAAACACGTGGGACTATTTATAGAATGATTTAGAGAATACAGGGTTTTCCAATAAGAGGTGTTATTTTGAATAGCCCGCTATTTCGGTAGATGTTACTTTTAAAGCTGTCATTTTTTGACATTTGACAAGTAGAAACTACGCCATTAATAAAAATGGAACGATACATGCTTCAACAACGCATTAAAATTATAAAAATTCACTTGAATGAATCAAATGCAAATCATCTTGAGTGATGAGGCCCATTTCCACCTCGGTGGCTTCGTCAATAAGCAAAATTGTCGCATCTGGGGCTCGGAAAACCCAAGATTCATTGTTGAAAAGCCTCTCTATCCTCAACGTGTGACTGTTTGGTGCGGTTTATGGCCCGGCGGAGTCATTGGACCTTACTTTTTCGAAAATGAGGCTGCAGCAACAGTTACGGTGAATGGATTGCTCTATCGAGCGATTATTAATGATTTTTTATGGCCGAAATCGTTTAATTTCAACAAGACGGCGCTACGTGCCACACAAACAACGAAACCATTGATCTTTTACGGGAAAAGTTTCTTTGAATATCAAAATAACACCTCTTATTGGAAAACCCTGTACAACGATGTTGAAGGAAAAAGGGGAAAAGATGGGAAGGGAAAGGTTAAGACGTTGTTGTTAAGTCAGTTAGAGTCACCAAAAGTTTCAGTTATTAATTGTGGTAAGTATTTAACCAGGTTATAAAACTATTTGCCACATTGCCACAAAGTTAAAATTTACGACTTTCGTGTAAATTCCATTTTTCTACGTTTTAACATTTAATTCGGTGTAAATCAAAAATACGTATGTGCGATAAAATGAGACGTACGTAAAGAAAGAAGAAAGAGGTGTAAGTATAATTTATGACGTGGAAGAGAATGGTAAAAGAAATCGGGGACGCCCGAGGAAGACCTGGCACCATTGATGTATTCCTGGCACGATTAAGTGAAACAAATTCATAAAAAAAAAATTCTTAAACCGTTCTTAATCCCGAGCAAAGCCGGGTATATAGAGCTAGTAATAATTTTAACAGAAAATTATTTGTCATTTTAAAAATTGGAACTGATTTGTCAATAATTCAGCCATCCCGTGATCTTTCACATATCTGCGATAGTTTGGTAATATTTCTTCATTGCTTCTATTTTTGTAAATCTTCCACGGTCCAGTTTTGGTAAGTAAAAATATAACTTCTTCCAACATTATTAAGAAATCATTGGTACCTACTTGTGATAATTGAACTACTATTGTAATATTGCTTTTCGTGTATTATTTATTTTGTTTAAGAATGACATGTGAAATAAGAATTCAAGCAATCTGTAGTATTATTAGTAAATATTTATTACAAATTATATGACATAGGTATAACTTACACTTAAACAGTAAACAAAATAATATTTTTGCTATAAAGACCTGAGAAACACTATGCTAGTATTCAATAAATAAAACATTAATCAATTTTACTCAGTGATGACGTGATAAGGCTAGATTTTCAATCATAGTTTTTTACTGTTGTATTTAAAACAATTAATTAATTTGATTGACATTCAAATTACTCTTTGTGTTCTTTTTTCGTTTCCTTTCTTCTCATTTTCACATGCGATGCATTAATGCTGTTTTTTTACAATACGCAAGACTTAGGACGGGTTGTTTCGGAGAATTTGAACAATTCATCAAATTTCAACGTTCATTTTCGGGTTCTGTGAAAGTCCTATTCAAGTTCTGTTATTATATCATTGTAGGCTAGTTGCTTGACAAAACTGAAATAAAAACAGAACTTGAAAAAATCATTCACAGAACTTGAAAATGAACTTTGAAATTTGATGAATTATTCAAATTCTCCGAAACAACCCGTCCTTAATTATATTTATTATATTGTGAGATACGCCGAGTTACGAATAGCCTCACAATATTTGAAAATATTCGTGACCAGATAACTCATTAAAATGACAATTCCACACACCTTTTAAAAGTGATATAAAATCATAAAAAGTGATGAAATAAAAACTTATTGTTTTTTCGGTTCCATAATAACACAGTGACAATTCAACACACTTTTAAAAAGTGATATAAAGTCACTAAAAACGATGAAAATTTTTTTTTTAACCTAACCTAACCTACTTAACCCAGTTAATAAAGTTTTTGTTTCATCACTTTCCATGACTTTACATAACTTTTTAAAGATGTGATGAATAATCATTGTGATGATTTATCCGGTCATCGTTTTTTCATCGCTTTTGTTGACTTTATATAACTTTTTGAAGGTGTATTGAATTTTCAATGTGTTGAGTTATCATGGAACCAATACAATAATACATCTATTTTTATCAATCTGTCAACTGTGGATACTGTGGTGTACTCCTTATAAAATTCGATGAAATTAAGCGATTTAAACACTTATGTACAAAAAAAACTGTATGAAGAATAAGATCAGAATCGCTTGCGCAAAATATTAATCTAGAAAATACTTTTTTATTTGATGTATATAGCTTCTCTGACGGCTTTGGAATAAATTATAATACCAAGATGTATTACGTATATTAACTGCTGTATTTTTTTATAATGTCATCCAACTTCAGAGAAATGCGTGTGATAAAGAAGTTGATAACTGCTAAGTCAAATCAACTTATTAATTCAATATTTACTTATTAAACCTCGATTGAAGAACGGGCATTTCATACAGCGAGAATTGAAAACCGCGCATCTAAGTCACACCGCTCAATGAGAGATTAGTTTATTTATCTCCGCGTCAAGAGTGGACGTCTCCCATTCGCCAATTTCAAATTTTAAATAAGAAAAGCGTAATTTCATCTAAAGTTGTTTATTTGTTTTATTCGCGGTCAGTTAAATCGGTTAGCCGAGAATGTAAAATAAAAGTTTTAATATTAGAAGGGTTTTTATTAAAAAAATATTGAAAATATTTTGAATTTTTTAAATAACGTAAGTATCAACCTACCTAAACACTGTTTTCTTAAATTGTTTTTTTTTTCCTTTTTGTTTTTTAGTTGTATAAAACGACATACAATATATTTTATATGATCACTTCCACAAACATTGTAGGTACCAGTGAAAAAACTATTACTTTTTTTAGTGGGTATCACTCAAGAGTTTCAATAGCAAGTGGAATTATGGTTTCTTGAATTGTAATCTATCTTAATTCTATATACTGAAGATTTATTAGGTTTTGGTTAGTTTTTTTTTTCTTTATTTAACGGCAATATTAAGTAAAGTAAAAAGGTACAATATTAGGTAAAATAAAAATATAAAGTGATGTAGTTTGTTCTCAGTCCTCCTCACTAGGTATTCCTGATCCGACGCGGACTGTAGGTTGTTGTATTTGTGTTGATCATGATTTCCTCATCTTCTAATTTGTTGGTTCCCACAAAAAAAAATTAAGCAAAAAGTATTTATGTTTGTTGTCTGTAGGTTGCGTTGGGGTTACTTCATAAATTTAATGATTTCCTCATCTTCATGTTTAGTTAGCCATAATTTGATGTCTTTTTTAAACTTTTCTATATCCATGGTGTTTTTAATGTATTGAAATTATTATGGAAGGGCATTATATAATTTTATAGCATGGAAATAGTGGTTTTTCTGTTAATAGATGTATTTAAGATATATGATTTTTTTTGGTTTTACTGAGGAATGAACCTTGTTATAGTTCTTGTCGGGTTTTGAACCTGCAACCTTTAGGATCAGATTAAAGGATTTTACCGTTTTGAAAGGGGGATTTGTACTAAAACTCGTTTCCACAGTACCATCAAAACATTGGGTTTTATTTATAAAAAAATATTACTATGTAGTGTGCCTTGTCTTGCCAGAAAACCCTGTCTTTAGAACAGACAATTTACAATATAATTTAATATAATCAAAATTAACATTATACTAGTGGTAATAGAGATAATTAAAGAGTATTTATTTATTTCTAGTTCCTTTTTAGGAGCTTTAACATATGAATAGTAAAAATTCTGCCTCATTAACAATCTTTTTTACTTAATAAGTGATAAATAAGAAGATATCCACTGACTCTGTATAATTATTTCCATCCATTAATATTCTGGTCAATGAGGAATGCATATGGTAGTTAGCCTCAGAATTTTACGTAGTATTATTGCATACTTAAATGAGATTTTAAAAAATCGTTAATGTTTTATCGGTCTTTGCCGGTGTCCAATTTATATTTAGCGTAATTTGTGTTTCGTATAATGGGAGTGCATTGTTTATCTTTGTTGCAAAGTATTTCAAATTTATTTGACCCAAAAGACCATGCCTTTTGGATCTAGTAAAGCAGTTTTTAAATTGTCAAATAGAGTTCTGTGTTGTCTAAATAAAAACATTAAATATGATATATAATAGCTATAAAAAATTATAACGCATTGTTAATATAGTGGAAGAGGGTAGTTAATTTGTTGTATCCACTTGAAATTTCTCATCGAGTTTAGGAATGTTTCCATTCTATTTTATAAATGATATATTTCTTCTTTTTAAAGGTATCGTCAAATCAAATACCATTTTAGAAAATGGATGAAATTACCCTTTTAGATTTTTGAAAAATACTTTATTATGTATAAATTGAAAATTTTAATTTCAAACATTTTTTTAATTCTTATTTTTACTCCAAACGTAAAACAATAGTATAAAATGCGAAATTTAGAAAGAGCATTCCTTTTATTGAAGGAATCTGCAGGGAAACTTTTACTTCACTTTTATCTCGTTTATAGGTGTGATATAATGATATTATAATAATACCCAGAGAATAACCAAAATAAAAATGACATTTTGGATTCATTGTTTACGCAATACAAATGTTGATTTTTTGGATTCACCCACACATGCATAAGCATGTTTTAAATTAAAAAATCACTTTTACGGAATTCTAATAAAATTCACGCAATAGCGGTCAATAAAAATAATGTGTCAGAATTAACTTAATCAAGACGAGAATATCATGTGTCAGTCTGCCAAAATGCGACATTGCCAGCTCTTTCGCATCCCAGTTAAAGAAAAAAATATTAGTAAGAATTCTTAAATCTTTATTCAATTAAAATATAAACACGTTTTAATAGTATAGCTGTAAATTTATATGAGAAACTAATCACGTATCTACCTAATAAATGCATTTGAAAAGTATACAAACGTACCGAATCAACCATTAGGGTTAATTAATTGTTATTATTATGTATCCAATATACTCGTAATATATATTTTATTTGAAATTCTGAATATGTTTACTAATTATCGCACATTTGTAAATAGACTTATCGCTGATTAATTTGTACTCGTGTCATTGCGGCCGCTCGCAGTAAACAAATTTTTATCCCATAGAACAAATAATAATACACACTAGAAATGTCTTCCATGTAGATTTGAATAGAAACCAATGTCGCCACTGACTTAGTACCTTTAGCATATTTAACACGCGGTCTGTCTCTCGTACACTGCCTGACATTATATATTGCCATTCCATTTGATTTCTGTATTTTCAATTTTAAACGGTAATTTAAATGGTCAGACTTTTGGTTCAGAAAACACGCGGATTATTTCATATGATCTTCTTTATTCTATGCATTATTCTAGATTCTATGCATAGAATAAAGAATAATACAATAAGTGCCTTGTGGGCGTGTTTTGTCATCCAAATATTTGCCTAATCGAGGCTTAATTTTTCAATACAAATTTTTCAAACAATGTTTACGAAATTCAAACAGCATGTAGGTCAACTACTTCTACGAAGTCAGGCGAGTGTAAGTGAGACAGAGCTCTGGGCTATTGGGATTAATGGAACATTTGTTTCCATTCAGAATTGTATGGAAGACACTTCTAGTGTTATTCTTTATTCAGGAACAACTTTTTATATTTAACTTATATTTAGGAACAATTTTTTCCCGGTAAGTCAAGTAATCCTGACTTCAATTCCTAGTTGTGACCGCTATCTTTTTTTTATTTTTCTGCGTTTTGTTCTGTTTCATCTTTCATTTAGATTTATTAGTATTATCTGCTTCTTCAATGATTTATTCTTTGAATTTATGTTTTATCCATTTAACTAGCTGAGCTGGGGGTTTTCCTTTGGAGTTAGACAAATACCGTCCTGGAATTTTTTATAGACCTTTTTAATATATACAATTCCGTAGTACATTATTTTGATGTATCTCATAAGGTTTCGCCAGCGTTAGCAATGGAAGCGCCCATAGTATTTTTTTACGTCTTTATTACAAAAACATCGACTTTTATCTACTTTATATAAATATACCTAATATGCATGTATTATATATATAAACCTTCCGGAAAAAATTCTCTAAATGATAGTAAAAATTCTATCAAAATCCGTTGCGTAGTTAAGAAGAACTAAGCGCACAGAGGTACAGACGTGGAAAGCGAATTTATTTTATACTGTTTAGGGATTAATTCGATTAAATATTCGGTACCACCCATAGACATATGAATATTAGTAGACCTGCCCTAAGTGATTAAAAGCGTATTATTCCCCACTCCCCATACCGGTTCCATTGGAGCCGGCTGTGCTGGCGTATGGCCTCAAGTGAAATTTGAAAACGTGACGTCATCATTCTTGTGCGAACTATGGTCGAGGCATCATCGGTTCATTTTACGAAATAACACGGCAATATGTTGACTTGTACTATTAAAACTTGTAAAAATAGATGTGAAAAAGAGAATAAACCCAATTGTCGTATTACATTCCATATATAAGCATTATTTTACTTTATTTTAAGCATATTCACATCGTATAATATAGTTCAGTTTTAGAAATATATTATATTATCACATCGAGAAACGTCTGGACGCGAAACACAAAGCTGGTTGGTTGCTGGGAAGTAAATTATGAACATTTATAAAAGTGTCTTAACTAAATACTTAAACGAAATATTCGACTCTGAAAATACAACCGAATTTTTTTGCCGAATTTGGACTTCGCAAATTTGTTCATAACGTGGCGAGTAATTTGCGCTCCCATGTAAAAATGTCTATTCATTCAAAAGCAGATTTTACTTTTAAGAAGTAAATGGTGATATTATAATGCGAGATGCCTATTTACTGTCAGATTGATTTATTGACGAATCACAGTCAGCCTTACGCCCTTCGTTCTTCAACAGTTGATTTTACCCCTCGCCATTATCTTCTCGTCTATTAATTCCTATGTCTGTGGTACCACCCAATGAAAATTATCGATGCTTTACCGTATTGGTGATTTAAAAAATGTAGGTTTCAGCATTTTTGAAGTGAATAACTAGTGATACGGGTTATCAAAAGGTTACAGTTAGATACTTAACGAATATTAATAACTATACATAAGCTAACATGATTTTTTAATAATTAATTCAGGTCACTAATTATTCTTAAAAATAGCTAACCCGGCGTTGCTCGACTTTTCTCCACTTCAATAAATATAATAACCATGTATTGTATACAGGTTTTCCAATAAGAGGTGTTATTTTGAATAGCCCGCTATTTCGGTAAATGTTACTTTTAAAGCTGTCATTTTTTAACATTTGACAAGTAGAAACTACGCCATTAATAAAAATGGAACGATACACCCTTCAACAACGCATTGAAATTATTAAAATTCACTTGAGTGAATCAAATGCAAATCATCTTGAGTGATGAGGCCCATTTCCACCTCGGTGGCTTCGTCAACAAGCAAAATTGTCGCATCTGGGGCTCGGAAAACCCAAGAGTTGTTGTTGAAAAGCCTCTCTATCCTCAACGTGTGACTGTTTGGTGCGGTTTATGGTCCGGCGGAGTCATTGTACCTTACTTTTTCGAAAATGAGGCTGGAGCAACAGCAGTTCCATTTTTATCAATGGCGTAGTTTCTACTTGTCAAATGTCAAAAAATGACAGCTTCAAAAGTAACATCTATCGAAATAGCGGGCTATTCAAAATAACACCTCTTATTGGAAAATCCTGTAGATAATAAAGATAATGAAGACACACGAAAATATTTAAGTTTTATTATATTTTCCAGCTAAAAAAGCGTTTTTCGTAATAAAAATAAGTTATATGAGGCTTCTCTGTAAATAAATACAGTCCAGTGACTTTTGAAAATCGGAATTATGAAATTTTGCGACGCGTTTTTTGACAGTCAAAATAAACATATTTGCAAGTGACGTAACTACGAACAAGAATAATATTAAGATACATCATTACATTGCCAAGCAAATAAAATATATTTTATTATGCTAGGAGCATTTTTATGGTTAAAACTAGCATAAAATCGAGGCAAGTGCGGTGAGCTACTAGAAAATCCACAGTTGATTCATTGGCACACTAGAGGTTAACAAATGCGTCGGATTCCCGAAGGTTAGATCAACTAATCTGTGTTATTTTTTTTCTTTACGTGAAACCAACATGATTAAGATTAAATTCAAGTGATTTCAAATTACACAGAGGGAGATGAACAATGTCACCTCCATTTGCTGAATATTGGGAGCAATTTGGTAGTCTGGTATAGGTACGTTTATTGGAAAACCAACACCCCTGCCATAGGTCACCCCAAGTGGTTTTCTACGTTTGGTGACTTAGCAGGGGTGTTAAGGTTCGTGGGGTGAGGTATGTCGAGGTCTTGACGGCGGGTGCCGGATCGGGAGAGACTGGTTTAGGGAGACCTTATGACCTCTCCAGCCGGACTCTCTCAACCCATCGACGTGCACCGCAGTGGGAGGGATGAAAAACACCCTCCACAAAAATTGTATTAAAAAAATATTTTTTTTAAACTATCGTACGGTGAGCTACGACGCAATTAAATTTGCGCCACTTTTCCCGCCAAGATTGTCTAGTTCCACGAAACTATTTTTAACTGCAAATTCGTTTCCATCGTGCGTTATGCAGCATTAAAATAACATTTAACTGCCAAAAAATAAGATAGAAAATTGGCTGTTCAATAAGAATACAGAATGTTCGAAATCGGGCGAAACCGGGTAGCAAAAAAATAGGAAATATTCAAGCCATATCCTTTAAAACTTATGTTCTTAACATTAATCCAATATGGATGGTAAAAAGATCTGGAAAATTCTCGTTTTACATTTTATAATATGGATTGCTTGGTTATTTACATACGGTGGAAGCACATGTTTGCCTACAAGACAGTTATTGAAACTATTTACAAAGCCTTGACCTCCCTGATCGAGCGGTTGAGATCCTGGACTACGAATTCGGAAGTCGAATAGCTGGTTTAAATCCTTCAAGTTAATTTCATCATTTACATTTACAATTTCATAATTTACATTGCAGTAATTAAAAATAATATTTTACTTTATATTTAAGGCACGTTGAGTGTTTGAGGTTGGGCTTTAGCCGTGTTTGGAGACCAGATCTGAATAGCCAGGTACTTCTCCACATTTATCTACACCAACTTCTTCCCCTCCCCACTACCTTCAGCCTCACAACGTATCCCAATTAGCGATACCATAGCCTCACTGGCTACAGACGTTTGGGATCAGTTGGGACTCTTGTGTGGTACTTTATGTCATTTTACGCCAACAAGTGCTTAAAATAAAGAAAATTAAACAATGTTTACAAATTTATGGTACCTGTTTACCTACTTTATGGACAGACAGCGCTTAAAAGTGCCTCCTATATATAAAAAGATGAAAAAAGACGTTAAAAAAATCACCCAGTAAAATCAAAGATTTTTGCTATGAAACGAAGGCGATGCCATACGTAGTAATGCAAAATCATGTGTTTTTGGTTTGAAAACTTGGTCGCCTAGAAGTGTTTCAGATGCTTTAATTAAATACTGCGAGTAGAATACATCTTGGCCTTTGAAATAATCGAATATTTTTTAGATAAGTCTTTTTATAAGCCCAGAAAAAAATAATGTAGAAGGCCTATGAAAACTGCTTTAAAGTTCAAAATCTCCTACTTACGAACCCATTTTCGGTTATGACTTTATTGTATAATGTGGAAAATTAAGTTATTTATAAAATGATCGAAAAAAAAAATATTTATGCCTGAACATCCACAAAATAAAATAAAAGGCCCTTTTTGGCCATGTTTTTTTCTTGCATAAATCAAAACAGGCGGATGGTGTTAAGCGGGAATTTAAACCTTATCGCCATTTAAGTAAGGGTTGTTATTGATAGCGGCTCAATTTAAAATATTACACGACGTAGTGCATCGCCTTAATTTATAAATTAAAAATAAATAAAATTGGTTTGACTGAGGATTAAACCTTCCTCCCCAGGGACTGGAATCAACACCGGTAATACCTAAATCATAACCTAATTGGATAGTACCGACATTTATTTCGCATATTAGCTGTTGTAAATTGTTAAATATAAAGTCATCCAGCATGTCGCCGAAAGTTTATAAAATGCATTATAATCGACTAATTTTAACTTCCATTGCAAGGAATTAATGTCCACCTTGTCTAGTTGTTATAATTCCTAGCTAGACATATTGCCTATCATTGGGAATAAAAATATTAAGTCGTAACGTGTTTTTTAATTGTTTTTATTATTTGTTGTTTTAACTATTCATTGTTTTTCTGTTTGTGTTTGTAACTATTCATTTTATTAATTATTTGTTGTTACAACTATTCATTGTTTTTATGATTTGTTGTTATAACTATTCACTGTTTTTACTATTCGTTACTGTAAATATTCATTGTTTTTATTATTTCTTGTTTTCATTATTTGTTGTTGTAACTATTCATTTGGTTTGGAATTAGTATGTTACGTGAGTTTAATGAGAAAAAATTTAAGAGTTTTTTTTTTTAGAAGGTTCTTAGGTACTACTATTTGGTACATTTTTGCCGAAGGATTACAATTAACATTACCCACATTAAAATATTCATAGGCATTGACTAAATACATACATCAACGTATTCAACCATATACTAATATTAGACATTAATATATCAATGATACAAGCTATTGAAATAAAACAAAATATATTCTTCAGTTTTAAAACGGGTATTCCAGAAGCTTTGTTGACCGGAATTCGGGACTAACTACCGGTTCTATGATATTTCATCAAAATGACAATTAAACACACCTTTAAAAAGTGATACCGAGTCATTTACCTATGTAACCTAGTTTTTGTTTCATCACTTTTAATGACTTTTTATCACTTTTTGTAGGTATGTTGAACTGTAATTTTTATGAGATGAGTGACCGGGTGGTCACCATATTTTGGTCAAAGATAAATGTGTATTTTTTGGTACATTGTGGTAGCTCTCACTGGGATTTTTAAATATTTTTTCTGGTTTTCCTGGTTTAACGGTTTCTGGTTTGATAAGTGTGTTCGATTACACCATTATATCCTTTACTTTTGTCTACATTTGAACCTAATACTCTTTATCGTACGTCCAGAACATTAAAATCTTTATAAAGCAATACACTAGGATACCTGAAATGTTTCCTGGTGAAGAATCCACGTATATCCGTGGTATCCGTCACTACGAACGCAATTGCTAAAACCAGTACCTAGTGAATAAACCAAACCTGCATAATCTAGTCTTTAGATATCACGATCTTGCCGGTTGAACTTGCGATGGAAAGTAAAAGTCTGCGCCCGCGATCTCACCACAGAAATTACTTTTAACACAGATAATTGTATCTACAAGAACACTTACCTGGTACCTGCTACTAAACGTGCCGGTAGCTAGTAGGAACATAGAACTTAGTGGAATCATCTCTAGTAGTTGTTGAAGAAATAAGCCGCTAGAAGTGTATTGTGGGCGTGTCCGTGTGCCCGAAGTAAACTCAATTATTCCTGACCTCATTGTTTTTTTTTTTTTTTTTTTTTTTTTTTATTGTTTAACTTATAACATTGTTACATTGTACATAAAATAAGTTAAAAATAAGTAATAGTGTAAAACATATGTTGTTGAATTTCTACTCCAATGAAGAGTGCTAGCTCTTGAGCTTGGCGTAGGAGTTATTTGACAATTATTTCATGTTTATATCAGTAATTAACATTATTACAGTACAATAAATATAAACTTAAAAGAGGATTGTGACGTTAATTTTGGTTGAAACATGAATTGAAGTTATAACATTTGATAGGTGATATTAATTTTTTTTAAAGATAAATTTGACCTTCTTTTTGAATAAAATAAAATCTGGTATTTTTTTCACTTCTTCGGGAAGACTATTAAAATATATTATGCCTTTGTAAATGTAGTTATTGTGCATTTGTTGTGTTGAAAATAGAGGAATTTGGATGTTAAAATTATGCCTTAAGGATGAGTTAAATTTAAGTTTTTTTACTACAGTTTCTTTATATATTTGTAATATTGCATCTTTTTTATAGAGGTCTTCAATTTTTGGTACTTCGAAAATTTTGAACAATGATGCTGAAGAGAAAGTTGGTTTTTTTTTCAAAATTACTTTGATAATTAGTTTTTGTACCACTTTAACAGAGCTTAAAAATTTTTCATATGCACCTCCCCACCCAATGATTCCATACTGAAGTAATGATTGGACTAGTGCGTAATAGACTTTTTTCAGGTTGTTTATCTTGAGAACATTTCTTAATCTAATGAATATATAGATACATTTTCTAATGCGTTTAACAAGTTCACATATGTGTCTGTTCCATTTCATATGTTGGTCTACAATTACACCGAGGTATTTTATTTCAGTTGTTTGGTTTAGTATGGTACATGATTCATTACAAACATCTTTGTTACATTTTTTGTTGTGTATTATTATATGAATGTTGGGGTTAGTTTTGAATTTATTTATTGTGAATGGTATATAAACTGTTTTTTTTGCGTTAATTGTAAGTAGATTTGTATCGAACCAGTTTTTTAGGATTTGGATGTCATTATTTGCATTTTCATTTACAATTTTCCAGTCATTACCCTTAATTATGATAATTGTATCATCTGCGTAAGATATAACTGTTCCACTGAGGTTTTGTTTGAAAATATCGTTTACGTACATGATAAAAAGTAAAGGACCCAAAACAGTACCTTGTGGTATCCCAAAATCACTTGTGAGTGGTAGACTAGATGCGTGATTAATTTTTACAACTTGTGTTCTTTGGTGAAGATAACTTTTTAGCCAACTTAATGCTGTGTCATTAAAACCTACGATCTTTAATTTTTGTATTAGTTTGACATGAGATATGCTGTCGAAGGCTTTTTGGAGATCAACAAAAATACCAACACATTTTAATGATTTGTCTAAAGCGTCTTGTATGGTACTAGATAATTTAGCAATGGCGTCTTTTGTGCTTTTGTTTTCCATGAATCCAAACTGATTTTCGTGAATTATATTATTAATCTTTATGAACTGAGTTATTCTTTTTTTGGCAATTTTTTCAAATATTTTTGCAATGTTTGATAGTAAAGAAATAGGGCGGTAATTGGTTGGTTCTTCCGGATTGCCGGTTTTAAATATTGGTATAATTACAGATTGTTTGTACATGGATGGAAAAACTCCGCTTTGAAAACTTGTATTGATTATATGAGTTAATGGTTTTGATACTTGTGATTTTATACATTTCAGTGTTTGTATTGTGACCCCATCAAAACCAGGGGCAGAACCTCCTTTCATACCTGTAATAATTTGTTCAATTTCTTCTGGTGTTGTTGGTTGAAATAATTCAAATTTATGCTCGTTATTTACTGTAGTATTTGGGTCATTTGGGGTAAGGCCTTGTTGGATTTTTTTAGCGAGGTTTTTTCCTACATTAGCAAAAAAATTGTTAAATACATTTGCGGCTTCTAGAGGTTTATCTTTACAGCAGATTTTTGAATCATTATGATTTACATTGTTGATTGTTTTATTTTTTAAATGTTTTTTAACGACAATTTCATTTATGATGGACCAAATCCTTTTACTGTCATTTCCAGATAATTCAAGTTTTTGTTTGTAGTAGTCATCCTTTGTGTTTTTTATTAGATATGTAAGTTTTTTTTTATAAGCTTTGAAATGTTTTTGTAATGTTATATTTTCCGGTTGTTTTGTATATTGTTTGTAGAGTGTTTCTTTGTGTCTAATTGAGATGATTAATCCGTGAGTTATCCATGGTTTGATTGGCTTTAGTTTTGAAGATGTTTTGTTAGATTTAATATTTCTACAAGCATTTATGTGAAAACTCAGTTTTTTATCAAATATTTTGCAGCATTCTTCTACATCGTTACATTGATATATTTCTTGCCATTCTTTTTCGTTACTTAATATTTTAGTGAGAGAATTTATATTAATACTATAGTTGTATTTATCAGTATTATTAACGGCCGTTGTGGTTGGTAATGAGAGGTTTTGATGTTTGTAGTCATATTTAAATATACATGCAAAATGATCCGTTACAGATGTTTTAATTACCGCAGATGATATATTTTGTATATCTTTGGTGTTTGTGAATATGTGATCGATACAAGATGGTCGTTGTCCGATAATGTTTCTGGTGTATGAATTTATACATGAAATGTAATTTAATTCTGCTAACATATTTAAATAGTTATCTTTATCGTTAGAGGAGTAGTCATTAGCGATATTTAAGTTAATATCTCCGATGAGTATTGTTTTTTTGTTTCTATGATGTTGTAATATTTTTTTTAATTCTTCTATGTATGTGGTTATAGCAGAAGAGTGTGTCCGATAAATAGCAATGATATTAAATGAATAATTCATAAAATTTATCTCCAAGTTTAATAAATTGACATTATTCACCATTATTTCATTTACACTTGTGACAGCGTAAATATTTGATACAAATATGGCGACGCCGCTATTTCTGTTAATTTTATATTTTGTTGCATAGTACGAGTAACCCGGTATATTATAATTAATTTCACTCGATGAATGCGTTTCTGATAGTATTATACAGTCAAGTGTATTTAATTGTTTAATAGTTATTAGAAATTCTTCGAAATTTTTTTCCAAAGATCTAACGTTCATGTGTATTATTATTAGGCTGGCTGTAGGTTTTATATCTATAAAATCGTTTGTATTATTTACCGTGTCAAAAATCCTTTCGTCTATTTTATATGAATTATCTATTGCGTTTATTATAAAGTCGTTCATTTTGAGGTAGTAATAAAATTAACAATAATGTTGGCGCTGGGAATACACTTCACATTTGCAATTATAATATTATATGTGTTTGCTTGTACATTATCACTGCGTGTTAACACTTTGCGGGCGGGCTTTTCGTAATATTTTTTTGAAATATTGTGCATATTATTTAGGTTTTCGTTACACTTGTAATTAATAATATGCATCATTAGTCGTAATCGATGCGATCCCTCGCAATTTTCAGCATTTTGTTTCTATAGTTGCACCTAATACTGTTGGCTGCGTGGTCCGTGGTGTTTTTTTCTCCATATTTAGAATTTTGTCTGGTGCAGTTTACACATGCTGGTACTGTTTTTTCTCTTCCCGGACATTTTGAAAGGATGTGATCGCCCATGCAGTGTGGGCAAATTGGAGGGCTGGTTCGGTGTAGGCATCTTTTAGCCGTATGCATGAACATACAGCAATGAAAACATTGAGTCAGTGGATCGCAATCTTCAATTTTTACTCGTTGAAACTGTATATTTAGTTTACCGAGTGCAAGGAGACTTTTTCGCATTTTGCCACTAGTTTCCATGATGTAGCTAGTGAACTGGCGCTGCTTTTCGTTTATGTTTGTGTTTTTTATCTCCGTTATAAGTGTGATTTTGTTGTCTTCACTTTCCTTGTAAACATCTTCAATTCCTTCGTTCTGGGTAATTATTCCGCAAACTATTTCGTCTTCAGTAAGATTGGATTTTAATCCTTTTATTATTATTTTTGGTCTTTTCTTTTGAATTTCATTTACCACCAAATCGGTATTCAGTTTTTTTATTTCGGCGGTTAAGGTATTTGCATATTCCTTTTTTGGGTATGATATTATTATTTTTTCTTCTTTTGTTTTTCTCAAACCATTTATTCCTATCTTTATGTTGCTTAAATTTATTTCTTTTTTTATTATCTTTTCAATTTCTTCTGCTTTAGCATTATTTTTGGTCGACGAAATGATGATTGAGAATCTCTCTTCTTCTCGAGGAGTGACTTTGGTTGTTGATAATACCTGTGCATAGGATGGTGTTGATGCGCTTTTCATTATTTTTTCAAAGTTTCCCACCAGTTGGTCGTTTTTTTCGATAAGTTTGTCTTGTAGTTGAATTATTTGTTGTTGCATTTTTAATATTTCAGATTTCACTTCATTGTCAAGATCAATAATAATTTTTTCGATATTTGTTTTAGTTTTCGAGTCTTTAACGGTTTGTATTTTTTGAACTTCATTTTTTAGCGTATTTAACAACTCTTCTACCGTCATGAAAGTGTTACGTTGCGGTGTAACGGGAGCGCGAAGACAGTACCGTGCGGGCTGCCGTTACGAGCGTAAGATTAATACTGAAATTTTAATGAAACATTTTCTTTTACCAAATTTCTTTTTGAAGGCGAAAAACTATGTAGTAATGCAAAATCGGTCGATTGAAGTTCCATCAATGCACATGGTCAATGGCATAAGCACAATGATAATTGACATTGATTGTCTCCGGATCCCTTTAGAGTTCCAAGAGCCTCATTGTTGTTTTCTTTTATGGCAACCACAGACATAGGAATTAATAGACGAGAAGATAAAGGCGAGGGGTAAAATCAACTGTTGAAGAACGAAGGGAGTGAAGCTGACTGTGATTCGTCAATAAATCAATCTGACAGTAAATAGGCATCTCGCAATATAATATCACCATTTACTTCTTAAAAGAAAAATCTGCTTGGGAATGAATAGACATTTTTACATGGGAGCGCAAATTACATTTCGACAAAAAAATTCGGTTCATTTTCAGAGTCGAATATTTCGTTTAAGTATTTAGTTAAGACACTTTTATAAATGTTCATAATTTACTTCCCAGCAACCAACCAGCTTTGTGTTTCGCGTCCAGACGTTTCTCGATGTGATAGTAACAACTGATTCATATTATACGATGTGAATATGCTTAAAATAAAGTAAAATAATGCTTATATATGGAATGTAATACGACAATTGGGTTTATTCTCTTTTTCACATCTATTTTTACAAGTTTTCATAGTACAAGTCAACATTTTGCCGTGTTATTTCGTAAAATGAACCGATGATGCCTCGACCATAGTTCGCACAAGAATGATGACGTCACGTTTTCAAATTTCACTTGAGGCCATATGCGAGCCCAGCCGGCTCAATGGAACCGGTATGGGGAGTGGGGATAATACGCTTTTAATCACTTAGGGCAGGTCTACTAATATTCATATGTCTATGATGGCAACACAAGATTCTAATAACGGAGATTTGCTCAATCCTCACATTTTAATTAATTCCGATGAATAACCACACATATTTAAGTTATTTATATTTAAGATTAATTAAAACCGCACCTTACCTTTAATACATATTACGAAAAACTATTTGATAAATTTGTAAAACTTTTTTCAACCATAATATTAGCTATAAGCACCAGATTTTAGTTTTCTAGAAGAGAAATCTGTAACTTCCCGAGAACATCTAAAATTTCAGTAATACGTTTATCAGAATTAATTAAAATAACCTCGGAAAAGGGCCGAATTTGCCCTAAGCCTGCTAGAGCAAATTCGACCGTAGGTCAGTCCAATACATCGGGGCCGCGCGACGCATATTTTTGTACACGCCTTCTTCACTTACGTCGCACAGTGGGCTGAAAATCGCCTTTCATAGACATAGAGACTTGAATTTTCAAGGGTACTTTTTTAGCTAGAAATGGATTTTGCTGATCATACAATTTTTTCTTTAAAAAAATGATAACTCCTTCATTTGTACACGCAATTGCTTCATACGAAATTTTATATCATAGTAATGATCAGCAGAATCCATTTCTAGCCAAAAAAAATACCCTTGAAAATTCAAGTCTCTATGTCTATGAAAGGCGATTTTCAGCCCACTGTACGCCGCTAAGATTCGGGCTTTACTGTAGGGTATTTTCTTAATAATATAAATCACACTGCTAGAGGTTAGCGGTTCTGTGGTCGTAGATCTTCCAACTTGAAACTTGCCAAGTGAGAATTGACCCAGTATCATGTGGTGGCCTGTTTGTTGTATGTGGATTACGGAGATACCTAAATCAAGTGCATTCCACTTGTTGGTTGTACACAATTGCTAACAATGTGCATGCTAGTATGTCCAACTGTTGAGTTTGGCAGCCACCTCTGGTGTGGAGCCCTTAACCGTAAAAAGCAGTCGACTGTGTGCAAAAATGTGCGATCCATTTAAGACTCTCCCATTAATGGAGGAATTGTAGAAACTTGTAAATAGAGGTCACATCACGTCAAACATTTTTCGCTTTGAAGGAAATAAATCTCATTAAATTGGTTTTTTTTTATCCTAAAATATTATTTTCCGAGTTTATGTCCGGGTTAAATCTTCCCCACAGGAAAAACTAAACCCTTCCACACACTTTTATACAAATGATCATCTAGTGAATCCACATTGTGCAAGTGCATTATATAAGCATAATAAATACAAAATAATACAAGAACAATACGTCAAATCACCAGAGATCAAATGGGAAATTATATTCCAGAACAACGTATAAATATAAATAATAGACTGTATTATTATTCCGGGTGTCTATTTCCTTCGATAAGTAATCGTTTTCCGAAACCAATCTTCGCGGCACTTCAAATCTTATATCTTTTGCTTGGGCCCTTCCTAACGAGCAATTCATTGGCACATACACGAACCAAAAACAATATCTATGTTCTGCAAAGTAGGTATATAAATGTATGTATGCTTGTTTTAAAATCAAGTTCCGTGTTTTATCCGATTGTAAATGCAAAATTCTGTCTGTAACAACGATCAATCTTAAATCTATACTTCCATTGGCGCCATAACCTAAAGGTTACGCCAAAAGCACAACGAGATGAAAAGGTACGTCGGTACTGTTACGTGTTTTTTAAATATACCTTTTTTTTAAGTATTAGAACATACTTCGTAATACCGTAATACCCTTTGGTTAAACGCAGCATCTGTTAATCTTGTAAGTACCTAGTACCTAAATAACTACCAACATTAAAAAACGGTTATATATTTTTTTAATTTATGACTACTAGATTGAGCTCTGTTATTAATGCATCTATAATCAAAATAAGCTGTAATTATAACAGACGAGTATAAATTTTAATCTCTAAATAGTAGCATTAAACAAAGTCGCTATCTGCGTCTGTCTGTTTGTACCACGGAGGAAGGTGGTTTGTACGCTTAGTTCTTCTAAACTGCACAACGGATTTTGATAGGGTTTTTACTATCATTTTGAAATTTTCTTCCGGAGAGTTTATGCATATAAAACATCCATAATATATTTTTAAAAGAAAGTAGAGAAAAGTCAAGCAACACCGGGTACACGTAAGCTGGTATAATGTACAGGGTTTTCCAATGATTCCGATTGAATATCAAAATGGTTTTCCAATAAGAGGTGTTATTTGGATATTCAATCGTAAAAGATCAATAGTTTGGTTGCTTGTGTGGCACGTAGCGCCGTTTTGTTGAAAGTAAACGTTGTCCAGATCAATACCATCCAATTCCGGCCGTAAAAAATCATTAATCATCTCTCGATAGCGCAATCCATTCACCGTAACTGTTGCTCCAGCCTCATGTTCGAAAAAGTAAGGTCCAATGACTCCGCCGGACCATAAACCGCACCAAACAGTCACACGTTGAGGATAGAGAGGCTTTTCAACAATAGCTCTTGGGTTTTCCGAGCCCCAGATGTGATAATTTTGCTTGTTGACGAAGCCACCGAGGTGGAAATGGGCCTCATCACTCAAGATGATATGCATTTGATTCACTCAAGTGAATTTTAATAATTTCAATGCGTTGTTGAAGCGTGTATCGTTTTTATTAATGGCGTAGTTTCTACTTGTCAAATTTCAAAAAATTACAGCTTCAAAAGTAACATCTACCGAAATAGCGGGCTATTCAAAATAACACCTCTTATTGGAAAACCCTGTAGTATTGTATTGTAGATTGTCATAATTTATTAGACTAAATGAAAACAAAAACTAGGACTAAAAATGAAAAACTAAAAATGATCATATTTAAAATACATAATTGAATTATGTCTCTGCTAATCAGTTTATCGGTGACCGGATAAATCATCAAAATGATAATTCATCACATCTTTAAAAAGTTATATAAAGTCATGAAAAGTGATGAAACAAACTTTATTAACTAGGTTAAGTAGGTTAAGTTAAAAAAAATTATATATATATATATTTATATAAGTATTAGAAACTACTTCGTAATACCGTAATTCCCTTTGGTTAAACGCAGCATCTGTTAATCTTGTAAGTACCTAGTATATATATATATATATATATATATATATATATATATATCACTTTTTAAAAGTGTGTTGAATAGTCACCGTGTTGAGTTAGCATGGAACCCAATTTATCAAATGTTTCTAAAGTTTTAATCCACCCAGGATAATTTGTTCTCTTTTGGTAACAGCTCAAATGGTGTTATAGAAATCATCATCATCATCATCAATCATCTAAACGAGTTAAGAAAAAGAAAACGCCACGCTTTATATTCGAATCCAGAAGTTAAGCACAGATAAATTAAAATATACACTTCTATGAAACCAAAGTTTCCGACCGAAATTTGAGAAAAAAATATTTTTTTATTAATTATTTTTATTTGAAACGACAAAAATGGGGTCAATCATTATGTTTATAACACATTTTTGTCTAATAAAATATGTGTTTTGTTTTGTTATCAGTAATTTTAGTTCAGTAAAAACGTAAGGTGAGCCATTTTTATTTTTGCATAAAAAAATATTATTATTTTTATTTTCAATGATAAAAATTGAAAGGGTATTTCATCACCTTTGAAAAGTAGTTTTTAGTTTTCGGATACATTATTTGTATTATATTGCACAGCGAAAATACTCGGACCTTCTGAAATAAAATGCCTGATAAAGCAAAACCTCCTAGATCACAAGGCCGGGACACTGAATTAAATCAGCCTCCTAACTTGAATAAGAACCAAAAAATAATGCATTTTTGTTTCGTTTTTTAAATTATCTAAAACATTTTAAGATGTTTTAATAAATAAGAATAAGTTGAAAAAAACAATCAAACGAAACTTTTTGTAAAATCCCATACAAGTGAGAAGGCTAAAAAAAATCAAAACCTCCTAGATCACAAGGCCGGGACACTGAATTAAATCAGCCTCCTAACTTGTATGAGAACGGTGACTGGATAAATCATCAAAATGATAATTCATCACATCTTTAAAAAGTTATATAAAGTCATGGAAAGTGATGAAACAAAAACTTTATTAATTAGGTTAAGTAGGTTAGGTTAGGTTAATTTTCATCGTTTCTAATGACTTTATATCACTTTTTAAAAAAAATGTGTTGAATTCTCACTGTGTTGAGTTATCATGGAACCTATGAGAACATACAATAATGTTTTTTATTTTGTCTTTTAAATTAACTAAAATATTTTAAGATGTTTTAATAAATAAGAATAAATTTTTTAAAAAATTAAAAAGAAACCTTTTATAAAATTCCATACAAGTTAGAAGGCTACTTTGAATGAGTGTCCCGCTCTTGTGATCTATGAGGTTTCGAATAAAGGCGCAAGTATTTTTTTTAGTTTTTTGTTGGTTTAATTGCTAATCATAATTCACATGCTTTAAAATTTCACCTTTCTTAATGTGGTTCTTGCAATCTATTTTGAATTTAATTATTAGTTTAGTTTTTATTGTTTAATATGTCATCCCTTTATAGGATAAACTGTTTTGTGTATTAAATTTATCCTTCTTGGTAATCTGATTTCATAGTACGTCTTGCGTTATGTCTTAAAAAGTTTAGGTAACTTGTGGTTTATTTTTTAATGTACAAATATCATCGCGTTCAATGTCAGCAGCGTTCAGTGTAACTATTAGCCAATTTAGTTCCTTTAACAATATAGTTACTTTTGAAAATCTATTTCGCCATAGAATTATTCTCATTGCTCTGATTTTGGAGAAATTGCAACTTATTTTGTTCTCTCGTTACATAAGAAAAGAATCGTCGAGCAGAAGTTAAAATGGTTGGAGTTAAATTAGAGTTGTAATTCGACCGGTCGGTGGCTGAGTTGACTTTGTGTTTGGGTCCCACCTAGGCGTAGTGTGTTCAATTCCTCGGCTGGCTAAGTCCTCCATCACATTACAAGCAACATTTTCCGCTTACTGTGGTGGTATTGGGAAATTTTCAAATATTGTCAGGTTATTCGTAACCCGGGAATGTTTGTCTTTCTTTAAAAAAAATAGTTATCTAGTTAGTAAATGATTGTAGTTTTTCTAAATATCTTTTGTACATACTCAACAATCTTAACATGCTTGTTAAGAAGAAGCTACAAGCCAAAAATGTGTATATTCTTGGTTTACCTTATATTGTAGGTAATAGGCATTAAGATCGCTTGACAAACGTAGTCCTAGAAGGGTTTGATTTCAAGCAAAAAACTGGTTTTTATTTATTTTATAAGAAAGCAAATAAGTTAATCAAATGAAACTGTCACGGATAATCATAGCTATAATACTGTATTTTTTTTAAGTTGTTTCCTTTACGCGTTTATACATTTCTATTGACAAACAATTTTTTTTAGTAGTTTACATTTATATTTTTTATTGAGTAATTTATTTTTTATTTGTATTCTACTCAAGCGAAACGATAGGAAAACCTTCAATTTATCTAAAGCTAATTTTTTGGTATTCATAATGTACACCAATTTCTTATAAAGATTAATCAAAATAGTGATTTACCATTAAGCTTCGCCTTAAAAGGTTATTTTTTATCATAATTTAATTGCTTAGTATTTCAAATTAGATAGTAATGTTATCTTTCAGGGAGGTTCCCGATTTTTCCTTCTATTCACCTCATCTTAACTTTAATACCGTAGTTACATAAGTAGTTCCTCAATTTGAAAAACGTGGTCTGTATTTTATTACACCTTATGTAAACCAAATAATTCAACTTGCTTGGTTCCTACGATGGATTAAAGTGTTTTTATTACCTCAATTATTGATTTCCCTATTTAAATTGATCGCGTTACATAAATTAATCGCTTGGTAGGGTTTTTCGAAAAGATACGGCAGTGGCGTACCTACCAAAAAAACTCTCAAGCCCTTTAGCAAGTCTGACAGCTAGCACTCAACCGTATTTTTTTATTTTTTTTTGATACATGCATAAAAATATAATTACAAAAATCAAGAATTACAAAAACAAGTTTTACATTATTAAAATTATTATAGTATTACAAAAAGCATTTCATTCACAGGTAAAGAAGGTACTATAAAAAATAAAAAAAGGTAGCTTTAAGATAAGAAAAATAAAATGATACAATTAAGAAAATTAATAAAGTGATGCTATATCTCAAAAATAAATATAAATAGTATGTTTCCGTGTTTTGAAGTATTAAAGAAACTTTATTTTCGAATGCATTGAGAATTTTAATAAGAAAAAAACGGTACCTAAGTAAATTGTCTATGATGCATTATTAAAAACAAATATTTTGTAATTTCTCTTTGATGATAGGAAAAAAATCGATAAAAATACACCTTGTAAATAAAAACATAGAAATATTTTTTATTAATTTAATTTGTAGAATTCCATATTAAAATAAAATTATGATATTTATTTATAATATATTAATTGAAAAATATTATAAAAATATAAACATTTTTTTTGTTAGGGGAGGAGAAATTCTGTAACAACTTCAATAATTCATTTATTCTAAATTTTACAGTAGTTAGTTACCATATCAAAGTCACATTTAATATTCATTTTGTTTATTGTTAATTTATTCATTGTATTCCTTATTAAGATAATAATTAGATAAAGAAACATTGTGAACATGTACTGAAGTTCAAGAACTACATTCCTGAATTATGGATCCTCCCCCCTACGCGACCAGGAAAAAAAATGTCGTTCGCTCAAAATTACGTAATATTTTTGGTGACCGGTAAAAAAACCATGTCTTGTACGACACCATGAAGGTATAAAAAACCAAAATATATGCTAATTTGGTTAAAACCATACACCTGGCATAAGTTCTTGCACGGATGCATGTATCATGAATGTGTATTTATTATTAATTCAGCAAAATCCTTTTCTGAAAATATTAGAAAAACTACCTATTTATGAACATTTTTTATGGTAATTATTTTAAAAAATGCTTTAATTGAAGCCATGTGAAGAAACTGTAAGTTAAATTTGAGATCATATAAAAATCTCGGTAAATAAGAGATCGTGAAATCTCCCCTGGCGACTGCCCAAGCTGCCCGGGAGTTTGATACGCCGCGCCACTGCAAACTTCATACCTTCAAAATTGTACCTATATGTACGTGTAAGTTCTTACAAACGTGTTATTAAGAATAGTAATTATTTTACATTTCACTTCTTTTACGAATAGAAAACTGAATAAATCTTACTTGTAAGAAATAGTACCAATATTTATTGCGTCGTGTGAAATTGTCAGTTTTTATAATAGATGCTATTTATTTATATCCACAAATCTACATTTTTTAGGAAAAATAGTGGCACGGCTTTAGAAATTTGACGTTTACCGTTTGAACTTTTTAAATAGATAATGAAAATGATCGCTTTTGCTTCCGCACATTGTACTTGATTTTTCTCCGATCACAAACTCTATGATCATTGATCTGTGATTAAAAAAAATAAAACTCAATACTTAGTGATACATGTTTAAAATTGAATACTAAGTGATACACGTTTGAAACTCAATACTATGTGATACATGTTTAAAACTCAATACTATGTGATACATGTTTAAAACTCAATACTATGTAATACATGTTTAAAACTCAATACTATGTGATGCGTGTTTAAAAAACTCAGTACTATGTGATACATGTTAAAAACTCAATATTATGTGATACATGTTTAAAAAATCAATTTTGCACTTTTGAAAAATCAAACCGATAAAAACATAGTTATTTTACTATAACGCTTTTTTTATTTGTTTGACCGAGGGTTGAACCTACCTCCCCAGGGACTGGCTCTTAACTACTATGAAGTTTCAAAACTAATTTTGGTAATGAACCACATAAGCCAAATCTCAATTGCATGGTAACGACATTTATTCAAATATTAACTGCTGTAAATCTGTATAAATAAAAATTTAAATGTTAGTTTGTTCAAAATCTTAAATCTCCATAACCATAACGTTGCATTCGAATATGCGTGTGTTTTTATACCTTTACTATATAGATGTCGCCTGTGACAGCATCTGTGATCTGCACAGGCAGACACTGACCCAAAGCAACGCGTGGCGGGGTACAGATAGTATATAATAGAAAGAGAACATTTCCGACTGACGGGGTACAGCTATTTGTTAAATATTATGTCTTCCAATTTCAGAAAAATGCATATGTGCGCGCACGAAAAGTTTTAAAAATAACGTAAATAGTCTCGCATTAACATTTTCTAAATGAATATTCGACTTTTAGCGCGCGTTGGAGGGATCTGGCATTCATTTTTTTAAAAGAAAGACAAACATTCTCGGGTTACGAATAACCTGACAATGTTTGGGAATCTCCTACTACCACCACAGTAAGCATAAAATATTGTGTTGTGATGGAGGACTTAGCCAGCCGAGGAATTGAACTCACTACGCCTGGGTGGGACCCAAACCCGATGTCAACTCTGTTTCCGGTGTTATTATTTACCCACAGCCATGCATCTCCTATATGGTCTCCTTTTAATACTTAAAAAAATTAATACGTAACTTACACCGTTTTCTATCGACTTTCTTATGATTTTGATTTGAAACATCTTTTAGCGCGCCTACGGGTCATCCCGTGACTCGTCCGCTCTTTCCGCCCGGCCACCAAAACTCTGTGCGGGAAAGGCTCATCAAAGAGTAAACATTGTTGGATGTTTTGTTATCATACCTCAAATAAATTTCTTCATTCCAAAGAAAAGTTTATTGTTGTGCAGTAAGGCTTACTTCGATATCAAAAATTTCACTGAAATTATCAATACATATAGAAGCTGATTTGCGGAGACCCTTTGATCTCTCCAACTGGTCTCTCCTGACCCATCATTGCGCTGCAGCGGAAGTATGGATTCATAACTCTAGATTCCTACCCACTCTTCATACCTTTTCCTTTCCTGAACTTCTTATCCTTTATTTCCTTAAAAATACCCTTCACACAGCATCCCCAAAGATGACATAGGCCTTGAGAGAAGTTATTTTCCTCAGGGCCTCCTGTGTGGGATTATTGTTAAAAAAAAAACATTGAGTAATCTGTGGTTTTTCTTTATTTCAAAATTATTAGTTTCCCATACAATAACTGATAGTACAACTTAACCGCATTGCATAAATACATATATTTTTAAAATATTTATTTGCGTACATTTTAATAATAATAAAAGAATTGTTTTATTATCAAAAACATAGGGACTTGTTTACTTTCATTTTCACTTCCTTCAATAAAAATCTATTTCGATGTTTCACACCTGCAAGGCATCCCGTGAAGGCTATTTTCTAAATTGCTGAAGGACTTCATAGACTGCCGTCAAATATTAAGATCTGTAAATATCCGATTCACGAGTTTTTGTACCACAAATTTCCGGACACCGTGTGTATTTAGCAACACCACCGACTGCAAAGTTAAGCGTGTCGAGTCGTACGTCAGAGCACTGGATGTCAGCATAATAAGACTAATCCAGGATGGCAAATTGGCATTGTATTATTTCACTGTCATTTGTGATTTGACGGTCGGCTACTTGTCTAACTCCGTCCACTGAATGATTCTATTGGAAAATGACGCTCGTCAAATCGGCTGTATTACTATACAGGGTGTATCGGCACGTACCCGACAAACTTTAACCAGCTTTTCCTTAGCACATTTGGAGTAAAAAATGTTATGGGCACTTTGCTGTCCGGTAACATTTTTTTTCAATTAAAAACAAAAAATGATAAAAAAATCCACACTCCGTCACTGTCATTGGCATTGTTTCTCGTGTTCAAAAGCTGTTATTAGCAAGTGTGTCAAAAAGCGTGTTCGCTCTTTCATACATACTAAATAATAATAGCTAAAAATGAGACGAATGGTTCCATGCCATTTCGTTGTGATCGTAAAAGCGCGCTAATGTAGGTACGTACGTATATTATTCAACGAAACTCGAATAAAATATTGCCAGATGGGTTTTCAAACTTTGACAAAGGATAAAACAGTGGTGAAAATAAGAATAATAAATTTTTTATTAAAAAAAATGTTACCGGACAGCTAAGTACCCATAACATTTTTTACTCCAAATTTGCTAAGGAATAGCTGGTTAAAGTTTGTCGGGTACGTGCTGATACACCCTGTATACAGTCTATACGCCGTGACCACTGAACAGTTATTCCCTAGAAGTGTAATTTTACGACTCTTATGATTGAACATTTATGCCAATGAAATAGATTATCTATTCGATGTTTGAAAACGTTTGATCAATTCCACCGGAAAAATGAAAAAAAAATTACCTTTCGTAGAAAAATATCAATATTGAATATTGCTAACGTATTAAGAATCTCTTCAAATTATTCGTAATCAGGTTAAAAACGGTATTGCAGGCCATTAACGAATGAATTGATTGGCTTCCTACCGGGCCTGCAATATCCTTTTTATCCGAATTACCAATAATTTTGAAAATATTTTTAATGAATTAGCAATATTCATTTTTCTCCGTGCGTGATATGCAAATAATGTAGTGTTAGTAAATTTTTGTTGTTTTCTGCTTGATTATGGACACTGTAATGCTGTCCGAAACGTTGACTAAAGAAAAAGGAAGCGCAACATGGCATAATACCTCAAAAATAGATCACTATAAATTTAATATATGTATATAAAAAAAAAATTTAACATGTTTGCTAAACGTTATTGAAAAAAAAATCAACCGAAGAAAGTTTTAATAATAACACATCTATTTTTTTTTAATCGACGTATTTTAAAATATACGTACACTTATATATATTTATTTTTTTGGCTGAGGATTGAACCTGCCTCCCCAGGGACCGGCTTTTAACTGCTGTGAACTTTAAATGTCTTTTGAAACATAAAAAATAATAAATTGGTTTGGCTGAGGATTGAATCTTCCTCCCCAGGGACCGGAGCCAATCGTGCTAACAACTGAGTCAAATCCCAATTGGGTAGGACCGACATTTATTTCATATAACTGCTGTAATGTCATCCAATTTCAGAAAAACGCGTACGCGTGCATATGCCTGATTGCCACCAAATAGAATGCATTGCTATCTACATCGAGTCTATTTGCCGAATTTCAGCTCGATCGGAGGTGGGTTAATTTCTTCTTCCAAGATTTGCATTCATTCGTTCACGTATTTAAAAATTACACAACATTAGAAATTAGAGTCAACATTTTTTTCGCAAATATCTTGTTCTGTATCTGCTTTTCGTTTTTACGTACATTTTTTTTAAATTTATTTCATATTTTTAACCATTATCTCCTCCCACAACCCTTACAGAGATTTAAAAGTAAAAATATGAACAGAAAAAAAAAAAAAAAATTACGAATTTAAATGACCTGGTTAAAGTTTTGTGGAAAAGGTGTTTATTTTTCCTCTCTATATTATATTTATTGAACTTTTTTCACAAGAGGCACTATAATACATTTATTAACTATGTTATTCTATTTTAATCGCTCATGTTGAACGGACCGAGTCTACGTCTAGTATGTTTAGCCTAACCCAACCTAACATCGCTTATCTCCCTAGATATAAGAGTGGAAGCGTCACGAATAGAGGAATATTAGCTAATAAATACTTCATCTTTTAGATACCCGCAGCAGAGATCAACCGACGGACAATTCCCCAATCAACAAGCTCAGTTCTCATTGAGCTGAGATGCCGCCTGCGTTGATTTACCAGAGTAGGCTTGGAACTTGACAAAAAAGTAAAATCTCAACTTAAATATCAGGGGGTCTAGCACAGTGAAATCGATAACTGTCGCGCTGTTGATAGTCAGACCGATATTGATAACGTAATAAATCAGAAATCGATATACGCTGGCAACACTGGCGCATCTCTGTATGAATAAATTGACATTGCTAAACTTTAAACAGCTAGGTACGTAAAAGTTAAAATAGTAATAACTTGACAATGCTAAATTAAAATATTAACTTTACTATATATTAGCAGTCCGGGTACACGTTTTGGCACTAAAAAGGAATGAATTAGTCCATGCGATCATTAATCATAAGGGGCCGTTCAAGTATTATGTAAGCAGATTTATTACAATTATTTACCCCCTCTTCCCCCTGTCACCAAAAGTAAGCCCCCCCCTTTTTAAGTAAGGGGGGGGCTTACTTTTGGTGACAGGGGGAAGAGGGGGTAAATAATTGTAATAAATCTGCTTACATAATACTTGAACGGCCCCTTATGATTAATGATCGCATGGACTAATTCATTCCTTTTTAGTGCCAAAACGTGTACCCGGACTGCCAAAAACGTTGGCAATTTTTGTGAGAACATAAGCAAATATATCGCACACTGTTTTGACGGCCGCTGCCAGGTAGAAAGAGGCTGTGCAAGAACGTCGTCCCGTCTTGCTACGCAAGAATCGGTTTTATCCAAAAGATATTTCAAATTAAATATAATTATTACAAACCCAATAATTCCGCTTTCTTGGGAGTATAATAGTGATCAACGTGTATTCTGATTCTGTTTATAAATTAATGTCAACGTCGTGACGACACCATTTGCAAAAATGACAGCATCTTCCGAAAGCGTGATGGCTTTTGCGCCAGTTTTATTATGAAACCCTGGAAATATAATCGATAGTTGGGCGTCGAGGTCCCACACAGGCGCACAGTGGGCTGAAAATCGCCTTTCACAGACATAGAGACTTGAATTTTCAAGGGTATTTTTTTGGCTAGAAATGGATTCTGCTGATCATTACTATGCTATAAAATTTCGTACGAAGCAATTGCGTGTACAAATGAAGGAGTTATCATTTTTTAAGAAAAATTTGTATGGCACTGACATTAAAAATGAGGTTATCTCTGGAATCATTAGGTTGGCCATTATATCCTTACACACAGATATACTACTATTTATTTGTATTATTTTGACATACTTCGTATTGTGGCGTAACTTGCGATATATTTTTTTAAATCCTCAAAGTTGAAAAAAAAACTTTTTATTCAAGATTCTAAACTCTAAATTTGACTGTTGCGAACTTCTGCAACTCATAAACTTATGAATACCTGCAATAACAACACGACAAAATACACTATTCCACTGCAACACACATAAGCGCAATTACATTGCGAACTCCCCAATACAACGGTTTCACACTGTGGGAAACCAATACTTAGGTGATGTCGATATATTTAATATTAACTTTGCGAATTTTGTGGATCATGTAAAAGACTTATTTCAACACTATTCCTAAATGGAAGTTAAATTTTTGTAAACCAGTCAAATCGCTGTATTTTTTAATTTATGTTATTTTTATTTTTAATTTTGTTTCTTGCACATATTATTTTTTAATGTAATTTTATTTTTACTATTTCTTTCTCATGTTTCAAAACTGTTTTTCATTAAAATTGTAACCACCTACATGAAAAAGCCCTCTGGGCGTTAAATAAATCAAAATAAAAATTAAAAATAAAAATTAATAATACAATAAGGAATCTGATTAAAAAACGTATTTACGTTAGGGTCGCAGAGCTGTTTTTTTTAGATTTGTAACATCCTTGTTTGAATCGTATATCTCGTATAATTAGTATTTTTACGTAAAGATGGCTGCTAATTGAGAGTTAACAATATCCATGTTGACCACTGACATTAGAAGAGATAGACTTGGCCAAACACGAAATCCGGATACCATTTCGACGAGCTGGTAAAAAACCACGTGAGCACATTTTTGGCACCAGGAGAGTTCGAGAATGCTTTGAATAATCTATGACATGACATCAGACGTACCTCGAGCGCAGAAGAATACACATTAATAATATATGTAACCAGAAAGTTGCAAAGCCAGCAATTTGCGTTTCCGCGTATTACAATGCGATGTGCCTGTATACTATCAGATTCACGTATTGACAATTCACTGACGGGGATACGCCGATGCCTCCACCCCTACTCCGTGAAACTTGGTTTGATCCCCTCGCCCTTATGGGCAGCTCTGGTTGCTCACCTGTGATGTTGACAATATTTTGCACAAAATTTGACTAAAACATAACTCAAAACTACGGAATAACGTATTTAATAGGTAGTTTTGAATTATCGAAGAATGCAAACACTTTGTTGCTTGACATTATATAAATTGCCCTCCCTTGGCTCCCCGTAGTTGCAAACATAACCCATCAAACATCAGGCGAGAAATTGCAACACTGAGGGAATACAAGAAGAATACCTTTGCACGAAGATGTGGTCTCCCACTCGGCATGCCGCTTGAAGTCCCCAAAGCCCTTCTGGGCGGAAGGAGAGAGGCTCCTCCGATTACCTCTCACCCCAGAAGAAAGGTGGAAACTTGAGTGGCAAACGGCCAACGTGGGAAATGCCCATCTCATACAGGACCCCATCAAGAGACAGCCTGGGTTCTCATTTTTTCGCAAAATCTGGTCCGCCATCAATACGTTAAGGTGCTCCCATAGCCGCTGTGCCCACATGATGCACTTATGGGGCCTTAAAGAGGCGATGTGTGAATGGTGGTGCAGTGCAAACCACCGAACATGTGCCCGCTCCATTCATTCCCCGGCGGGATTGATGAGGTCTACGTGACGACGCCTGAGGCCCTAGACTGGCTCGCAGACCTAGATGTCCCCCTCTGACCCCCGACCCCCTCTGACGGTCGACATAAATAACTCAAATAAAGCGGTTTAAAACAAAATTTTAAAAAAAATCATTTATACGTAGTTTTGAGTTTTTTACCTGGCCGTTAAATAATAATAATACTAATTGGATAACTTGTATAGCGACGTTAATTCAAAACTTTATTGTTCTAGAAACTCCTCGCCATGTTGCTACCAACCGAGGTCCTGGTCCTGGCCCTGGTCCTAATAATGAGTGCACTCCCGCAGGTGCTCTGCGAGGTGCTGGTAGCAGACCACACCATGAGCAGGATGATCGAGCTCACCTCGAAGAGTCCCTACTGCAAGCTGCATGGGGACAGGTAAGAAGTCGCCACTCATCCTTGTTATTATTGACTGCAATAATACTAACTCTTGTCGTTGCCTTACTGCTGATCGTGACCCCCAATGAATCTGGCTCCTCCGCTGCTTGCGATCCTGAGCTGTAATTAAATCTCAAAATTTGTATTCCAGGGGCGTGATTCAAAGGATGGTGCTGGCATCCGATCCCCGGAAGGTTAGGCAGATGACCAACGGAGCCATAACAGCGCTGGAGTCGGCCTGCAGGGATAGGAGCCTGCTATCTCCTCACCAGGGGGGTTTCGTGTACCCTGGGACCAAGTGGTGCGGGCCAGGTAAGAGACAGAACGGGGATCGGATGGAGAAGGGATGAAGAAGGGACGGGGATGGGACGGGGGAGGGCCAAGAGGGGACGGGGAAAGGACGGGAAGGGAACTGGAAGAGGACGGGGTTGGGATGGAGAATAAACGGAAAGGAACGGTGAATGGACGGGGAAGGGCCAGGGAAGGGATGGGGTAGATACGGGGAAGGGACGGAGGAGAATAGGGAAATGATGACGAGGGGACGGGGAGGAGAAAGGCGGAGACGGGGAAAATACGCAGGAGAGACTGTGAAAGGGTGAGGAAAGGATGGGGAGGGGACGAGGAAACTACGGGGAGGCTACAGAGAGAGGGGACGGAGGGGACTGGACGGGGTGGGGACGGGGAGGGGATGGGAAGAGATGGGGGGGGGGACAGGGGGGGCAGGGAGGGGACGAGGAAGAACGGTAAATGGATGGAGAAGAGACATGGAAGAGATGGGAAAGGGATGGGGGAAGAAATGGGGAAGGGATTGTGAAGGGATGAATAGGGATGGAAAAGAGATGGATAAAAAAGGGATGAGATATGGATGTGGAAGAGTTGGAGAAGGGATAAAAGTTAGGGAAAATCGACTGGTCAAATCGCATTATAAGAGTAGCATTTTATATTTTATTTTAGACTCCTATCATAATTTGATGATAAGTTAGAGTTATTTTGAACTGTGTGCAGGTAACAGGGCCTCCTCCTACAAGGACCTGGGAATGCACTCGGCCGAGGACCGGTGCTGCAGAGAGCACGACCACTGCCCGTCGGCCCTGGCGCCTGGCGAGTGCCGCCGGAGCGTGTGCAACCAGGGCCGCTACACCCGCTCGCACTGCGACTGCGACGCCCGCTTCCGCCGCTGTCTGCAGGCCCTCAACACGGGTAACAAACATACCAAAACATTTCAAAACATAAGCACAATAATGCAATGGTAAAGCACTATATTCATATCATAAACGAGGAGCTGGACGCAATAACAACCAACGCTTTTTTGGTACCTCCAATCCCTTCTTTATCTAAATATTACTTCTGTTGGTGTTACACTGACAGAGCTACATGCAAAAGTTTGAACAATAATTACAAGTTACTACATTACTACAAATTTAAGTTGTTTTTGCACCTCATAACGACAGTGAATAAAATGATAAAGGAGTTAATAACGCTAGGTCTTTAGGGTAAATGTAACGTTCGTTATAACCTAATCGTCCATAGATGGCGTTAATTTAATTATTTTATGTAAATACACTTATGCAAGTTTTGCATTTAAATACTAAGAGAAATTATTTCTTTGCGTCTGTACATACGCAATATTAATATAAATAAATAGTTTTATCTATCTTTATTTTATTTATTAGTGTGAAATTTCATACGGAAATGCTCGTCGAACTGCAACCCGTCCGTTGAATGAGGAATCTATACAGAGACCAGAGTTTTTTTCATGTATTAGGGCTCCATACCAGAAATGGCTGCAAAACTCAACATTGCATAATGTTTTACTCTCATTTAAAATTGTGTTAAAGGCATATACCTAACCTATTACCATCTCGGTATGTACCAATATGTCATGTTTCCAGATTAAAATATACACAAAGAAATATAATACAATTAAAAAGTGATTCCGTGTTGCCACGTTTGTTACGCAAGAATCGATTCTGCCCACCTAAAAGATATTTCACATAAAAATTAAAAAAAATCAACATGGACAATTTTCATTTCAGAAACAGCAAACACCCTCGGCGCAGTGTTCTTCAACGTAGTTCAAGTGACCTGCTTCAAAGAGAGACGACCTTGCTCGCAGTGGCAAAAGTAACACCTTTTATACTGATTCAATTACAATATTGCATTACCATAAACAATGTAATGGATCAAGCATGAAATTTGAGTCTCTATTTTATTTCGAAAAGTGCTTTGTTCTTTTGTTTGAAGGCATGTTGGTTGGTTTACCTAGGCGCCACTTTCTTTGATGATTATTTGTTTTCGGTAATTATTTGATTAATTGGTACAGATCCCAAAATTCAGTTCCTTTGGTCACATAGAGCCATAGAAAACGACTTAAATTTGCAACCTCATTAACATGAAAAAAAAATAGGTACCCGTCCGTTTTACAAACATAAAATAAGAACTAAGTAAGTAATTTATGTTTTTGCATGTGTAAACATTGTCTAACACGTAATCAAATCAAACATAGGCTCCAGAACCAGCGCTGTGACTCCACGCCAGTGTTTGTGAAGATGCCACACTACCAGAACCACAGAAACCCCTACTCCCTGAAGAACATCTTGCTCCTTGGAGACAACCAAGTGGCCAGGTTTAACCAGGGCATTACTGTCGCCCTGGGATCCGCTATCAAAAGCATCACAACTTTATTTGATTGAGCAAACGGTCACAGTTTAACAATGAAATGTAGAAATGATGGGAATTTTCGCAAAGTCCAATTTTGATCAAATTTGAACCATGAATGCAATATTTTTCTAGACAACATTTTTGCAATACGATGTTGCAAAAACTACTTATTCCCATGGAAAAAAAACTGTTTCTTAAAAACTAGTCTTATTCCATTTCAGCATTTGATCACGTGACAAAATGGCCGCCTGGTTGATTTGTACGAAAGTTGCGGTCAGTTGTGTTACATGGCATTTCAAAATCAGCTTATTCCAAGACAGTTAGTTGCAAAACAGGACTATTACAAGATTGTCTTGCAAAACAAACTTATATTAAACATTAATTGTAAATATCTTAGTACGTTTCAAAAATATTTTATGTTGCAAATCAAATGTTATTAAAGTAATCCATTACTAAAAACAAACACAGATATAGAATCACATATTTGACACTTGTGTAATTATTTGCGATTTACCTAAACGTTCAGGTGGAATAAGTTAATTTTGCAAATCTAAGCAACATATTTTCACTACTATGGCAATACCGAGTAACGCCGATGGGGCAATATTCTTCTGTCATAAGCAAAAAGGCAGCTGAGAATTTGCAAAGTTCACATCCTCATAATATGCGAGATCTATAGTAAATCAGAATGTGACTTTCGAAAAATCGCAGCTGCCTTTTTGCTTATCACGTCAGTATTGTAGTCTTTGAGGAAGTATATTATATTGGAAATGGTTCATTAATATCTGAAATGAACTGTCACTGCGGTTCCAGTTATAATCAAGAGAACGGTTCCTATTCCAGCTATTTTTGGAACCAGTTTTCGAAAAATTCCAAAAAGAACTGTTTCCCGAGAAAATTAACATCTTGCGGACAATGTAACCACGACACAAATATCGACCTTCTGTAAAGTATAAATTTTGTACATATGAACTTCATTTAGGCCCCACGTAGGCATCTTTCCCGAGCACGACTGCAGATCACAAACGAACAAACACAACTGTTCACGTTGAACTAAATGTGCTTAGTTTAAAAGTACATCTTAATAAGTATAAATCACGTGTCACTGTTTTCGTACACGCTAATCTCCGAAACCGCCAAACCGATTTCAATGAAATTTTGTGAATGTGTATGGTTGATTCCAGCTTGAAACATAGTATAGATAGGTATATATTTTTTTATTCAATTTCTGCATTGTAACTATTTCTCATAAATTAACGTTGGTTGTGTATATCTATTCATATTGGCAAAAGACGGATTGACAAAAAATAATGTTCACCAAATCGCACTACATTAAATTAAATTTCATTACTATAATTTTAAAACAACAATATTGTTTAGACTTCAATCTGTTTAAGAATCAATCTTTATTTACCTCATTTATAACATTTAATTTTTATCCATTGCCAATTAATAATTTTCATTTTTTTGTAAACACTTGAATATGAGATGAATAAAAAATTAAATAAAAAATGTATATCGAAAGTGTTTTCTGTGGATCGTATTCGTACGGCTGTCACACTGTGAAAGACATATACTTCAAGGCAGTTTTAAAAGTATACTCCACAGACATATGAATATATGTCTATGGTATACTCCCATTTTTACTTTTTTTTCCATCGTACTGAACAAAAATCACAATCTGCTGAAATGATCTATATCAAATGAAACGTCAAAAAAATATATACGATGGATGTGACTTGTGTACATAAATAAATACTTGTACATGCATTCTATGCATAAATAAACCAATCACTGATTGATTCTATATACCTATGTCAAGTGTATAAAATATCCAACAACAGATAAAAGGCGGTATACATAGAAGGCGGTCTGTGGCAGGACAACGTCTGCCCAGGCCCACTAGTATTATATAAATTTTCTTTACTGTACAAATGTTTTGTGTTTTTGTTTCGGTGTGAAATCTGTGATTTTGAAGTTTAAGCAATATTTTAGAATGAATGTATGCTCATAATTAATTGGCAAACAGTAAAATGACTTTCAATTTTGTACCTGAATATTGATAGGTTAGGTTTTTAAGCATTGTATGTTTATTTCAAAGATATTAGAAGAACGAGATATGCTATGTTGGCCGCCGGACCGTAGCCGGAGTACTACCTAATTAGGGTACTTTGAACGGTATCGGGACGTGTACGCACAGAAATCTGTTCTATGTATTAGTGCGGATACCTTAGCGCAAGCGAAGGTGTGCAGTAGTATTGGTGAACAAAACCGGCGACACTCGGCAAAACAATTCCACTCAGTACGAACTGCGCGTAGCACATCTCGTTCTTCTAATATCTTTGGTTTATTTAGTTATAAAAACTGTTTTTTTTATGTGACGATAAAATCCAACTTCCATGGGCAAGTAGGACTACGATACCCTCAATAAAAATTGGTATTGTTAGGCAAAAGGAATGGGATGAAAACAAGGAGAGATATAAGAAGAGGGATATTGTAGAACCTGCCTATCGGATCTTGTTAGTTACAATTCTGAATAGAATTTCTTCCTTGTTTTTTGTTGATAATACCTCTGCAATATTTATAAGTAAATCAAAAATTAGTATCATAGACTAAGGACGGGTTGTTTCGGAGAATCTGAACAATTCATCAAATTTCAACGTTCATTTTCGTGTTCTGTGAAAGACTTGTTTAATTTCTGTTTTTATATAATTGTAGGCTAGTTGCTTGACAAAACTGAAATAAAAACAGAACTTGAAAAAATCTTTCACAGAACTTGAAAATGAACGTTGAAATTTGATGAATTGTTCAGATTCTCCGAAACAACCCATCCTTAGATTTTATTATAAAAAATTATCTTTTTTACAATAATTAGTTATGTCATGTTGGTGTAAGGGTTTTTAGCCAAAAACATATGAACATATTTTGGGCTGTGGTAATTGTAAATTTCTTCCTATATCATTAAATTTAATTATAAAGCCATTAACCCTGGGTAGAGTAGGTAGGTACTGCATCTGGTTAGTCTAGAGTGGTAGATACTCTCAGTATTGCCCTGGTGAAGGCCGACCATTCAGAATCAAAATGTTTCATGAAATGGCCTTAGCCGTGTTTAGTGACCGGATCTGAATACTCTCGCTCCATTCATCATCACAACCATAGATAATAGAAAAAAGGGAGATGTGCCATTAACCCATCAGCATACTAATTTTTATTTATTTTTCGGAATAACTTTATTGAGTAAAACCTCAAATTGTAATATTTAAATATTGAAGACAATATTAGTGATTTCTAAACGAAAATCTGAAACAGAAAAATCAGAAAAGGAAATGGTCACATCTGGGACACGAACCCAGGAACCTTGTCTTTCCGGGACAGTGCTCTACCAACTGAGCTAATGGGACCCTATTCCCCTCGGTCACTTTTAACTGAATCATACTTCGAATAACAACTACTAACATTGTCTTCATTTTTTCACCGCACATTTTTATTGGCAACTATCTTTATGTATGATCGCAAGATTCAACCCGAACTAAATGCAATCCAGACAGCGTCTTTTTAGATAAACCTAACTTATTTTTTATTTTTTATGTGCGACATCTGTTGACATTTCTGCAAGTCTAGAATGAATATTTATTTTTCGGAATAACTTTATTGAGTAAAACCTCAAATTGTAATATTTAAATATTGAAGACAATATTAGTGATTTCTAAACGAAAATCTGTACAGATGTGACCGTTTCCTTTTCTGATTTTTCTGTTTCAGATTTTCGTTTAGAAATCACTAATATTGTCTTCAATATTTAATTTTTATTTGTTACATCTGTGCAAACTTCAGACTGATTCTTACTGTGCTTTGATTACTGATTTTTATTGCATTCTTACTGATTCTTTTTGCACCTCAAACGAAACACTTTTCCTACTATTATACAGATTTCATAAAAATTGTGATTTTATTATAATCTAACAAGTACGTAGGTCGTAGGGTGAGTTTTAGCGGCTCAAAATGCCGCTGCGAAAGAAATGAAGCCGCCCAATCTTGGCGGCGTGTATGCCGATAGGTTAACCATTATAAATATCAAACCGCGCGCATAAAAATGTCGCCAACATCGTTCACCGTTACTACTGCCAATCGAATGTTTGCATAGTAGCACCTTTTTTTCTACAAAACACATAAGTTTCATTGGCTCCGCCGCTTTAACAGTCCGTGCAATTTTTTTTATGCATCTCCACACGCTGTGCCTCTCCTCTACTTAAAAAGTTAAAGATTGATTTATTTCCAGGGCGGCAGTACCCATACCTGCCACCCAAATTGACTTGAGTTCGGTCATAGCTCAGCGACTTCAACATGACATATCTCCCACTGTTTCTATTATCTATGCTCTTAACATAGTTCCCATACTTCCACCGGCATCTGTCAGTAATTTTGTAGTGTTATCCTTTCTCTCCTAATACTTATACTAAAACTGGTGGTGGTATGAAACTAATTGCTGGTAAAATTATTTTGTTCCCCAGGACTGGTTACAATGAGGAGGAGGCCAAGGAGTTGTGCTCCCAGTGGAAATTCAGGCCTTCGGATAAGTACGTCCCGCTTATGCCGTTGCCTTCGCAGTATTTTTAAAACCCCCTTCCAATTACTACACATGTTTCCGATTACGTGACACGTGGAATATTTCCTCATTGTGTCACTTGGAATAATACCACAATCATACAATAAAGAAGGAAACTGCTTTGCATACAAATTTGAATGGAAACAAATGTTGTCACTGACTTAGTACCTTTTGTTTCTAGAACATTTACCATGTGCTCTGTCTCTCTTACACTTGTCTGACTGCCTGACATCGTATATCACCATCACATTTAAATATCGTAATGATGGTGAAACGCAGTCTTGTATTGGAAATTTAAGACTTGATTGGTTAAATATTTCACAGTCCACGTGGCATTTCTTGTGTTCTTCATTAATCATTAAACGGCACCATCAAAAATTGTAACTGTAACCAATTACTACACATGTTCCTCGTTACATCACACATGATATAATATCATTATACATATTCCTCATTACCATGGAAATAGCGAATTATAATTTTACAGTTGTTAACTATATTATACTTAACTATATTTTCCATATTATGTGACATAAGGAAAATGATAAATAATTGTGACTGTAACCGATTACTAGGTACACACGTTCCCCATTACGTGCCACATGGAACAATATTACTATAATGAATATTTCTCATTACGTGATCCATGGAAATGGAACACTGTAACTGTAAAAAATTACAACCCATGTTCCCCATTACATGACAAATGGAATAGGTAAAATGCAACTGTAACCAATTGGTTACAAATAGCATGTGTTCCTCATTATGTGACACATAAAAATAGCAAATTGTATCTGTAACCATTAGGTACTACAGAAACATGACATAGTCATGTTCTGTTTTACGTAACACATGGAAATGCCAAAATGTAACCGATACCAACTGCTCGTCATTGTGACACGAAAGTAAATTTAAAGTTGCTATCCATTTAGTTGCACAGAGATATAAAACAATATTGGAATTAACTTTTGTCCTACAAGTAACCTAACCTAACCCATACGGATTACATTTAAAGTGATAGCTATGGCAAATATGGATAATTTAGTTGCATGTTGTATATGGCTAACTTTTAATCCGAGAATTCATTATTTTTATCACAATTTACTAACCTTTTTTTAATTTAATTTATTCAGTGTGTTTGAACTACTAAGATAATATTACCATTGTATGTAATATATTAAAATCATCTCATTTGCAGTCTATCAATAAATCATCTGAATTAATGTTGTTGAGAGTAGTCGTATTGAGATAGAGAAACAATAGAGCGTGTGGATTTTACGTCCAACAGATGGTGCTGTTTTTTGAAAAAGCATGTTTTTACCTACCTGTGACTTCTATATAATATAGGTGTATATTTTCACACGCATTTTCGAATGCAACGTTGAAAAAATGTCAAAATTTCGAAGCAATCGGTGAAGATTTTTTGGAGATTCAAGATTTTGAAAAAACGTTTTTATTTATATAGATAGATTATTTTTTTACAAATGTTAAAATGTCAATGTAATTTTGTAGAATAAATGTTTTCCAAAACTATGAAATTTGTTTACATTATTGTTATTTGTTAACACTCTCACAGTCATAGTCCCACTGGCTACTGGCAGTTGGGACTCTTGCGCAGTAAAAGAGAAAGAAGAACACCTGAAATTATGTAGAATAGACAATATCGGTGGCCTAGCGCACACATGTGTTGAATGCAGTTTTAAGCTAAAGCAATTACATACGTGTTTTGTAAAGCATTTATCAAGATTACTCGCTGTGGATTACATATCTAGATGGCAAATTTACATACTTATTTCGTATAGAGTGGATACATATTCACATTAATTTTGTTACTTTACATTTTATAATTAACCTGGACTATTCTTATATATTGAATTTTCAAATTGCACTCAACACGTGTGCGATCTAGGCGATCAATATATAGTAAAGTTCTTGTTATATTCTAAAAGAATTACACACAAACCAAATAATTTTTATAAAGAAAATTTATTCAATATCTTACTTTATAATTTACAATATTTATTATAGATAACATTTTGTTGCAGTGTGCAAAACAAACAAAAAATGTTTTCACCATCTTCTAATCAAACTGCAGGTAAGTTCATTTAAATCAAATTTTGATTTAACTGAAATCAATATCGCTATATGCTTAAACATACTTATTACTTCATCAACATACGATACATATTATGTACACTTACATCAATCAAATTAACAAAAATAAAAATGACACTATGCATAAATACAAATATAAAAAAACATTTTTTTAGTATCCAATTCTCATGTTAGATAATGTTCCGAAGAAATGACTAAGACTAATTTGTCATAGTTGTTTTAGTGTCAATATATTGGGGAGGTGCAGATTCAACTATCAGGTTTGATTATAATACCCTAAGAGTGATGGGTCGATCTCTGATGCACTGCTGATTCAACTGTTTAAATGCGCGTTGGGCGTCAAAAGGAGTTCTGAAGGAAACTCGGGCGTCTCCTGTTGGATGTCCGTTGTCATTGAACCTCCTGATGACGTCGGATTGAGCAATGGAGAAACCGTTGAAGAACTCCAAGATCTCGTCAATGCCAGATCTGAAAGGGACATTTTCGAGAGATACGACGCAGCCGGGTTTGCCAAAGTTGTCGGGACCGACGGGATTTTCGTTTTGATTCATATTTTGCGGAGGACCATTGTTGAACCTTCCGCCTCTTCCTCCTGAGAAGTCGCCTCTTCCGGAGAAGTCTCGTCCTCGCATACCTCTTCCCCGACCTCGAGGGATGAATCCACCTCTACCGCCGCGGAAACCTCGCATCGGTGGACCAAAGTGGTTGTTCGTATTCTCTTGGGGGATTCCTAACGCCTCGTCCACAACTGATTTGGGTACAAGATCCACAGTCACCGTGTGGGTGTCTATTACCGTTCCATTTTTTGTCATTGCTTCTGCAGCTTCTTCGGGCTCCAGGAATTCGCAGAAGCAATCCCCAGACGGCTCGCCTTGCAGCGTGAGCATCAGGTGGATCTTCACCGGCACGACTCCAATAGGTGAGAAAAAGTCAATAATATCTGTGTCGGAGAAATGTAAAGGTAGACCTTTGAGGATTACGCAGTCTAATCTAACCTCGTTGAACCTCCCGTTATTACGGTCAAAGCTATTGTTGTGTGGCATTGCGCCCATGGGAGGGCCCAGATCCATTCCTCTTGGCATCATCGGTGGTCGGCCATCTCTGTCTCCACCGGGAACATAGTGATTCGGGTTGTTGTTCCTCCACTGGAACCTGGGATGAACGGCCGGAACTCCTGCATTGGGGAATGCTCCACCGTTATTGAATGGCACATTATTCTCTACCCTCGGGTTTTCAGATCTTCTCTGACGAGGGTCCCTCGATTGGACAACCGGTGTTTCTTCCTCTACTGGCTCAGGCTCCGTTTCAGCATCATTACTATCCTGAATATTTTGTAAAGCTTCTATCTCTGTTTTGGCTTCCTGATAGGCCACTTCCGAGCATGGTGACACCCGGATGGTTTTATGGCCGATAAGATGTTTGGATTTATTGTTCAAGGCTGCTTTAGCATCATCAGCATTGACAAACTGAACGTACGCAATGTACTGTTTGCGGAAATCTTTGGTAGCGGTCAAGAGAATGGAAAGCAAGGAATAATCTGAAAACATCTTCATGATGTCGTGTTCTTTGGCAAATGGTGGTAAGTCTTCCAAGAATAATACTTTGAACGGAGAGTCGAGTTTATCCTCTTGTTCCACAATAACAAGACTCTTCTGGGACTCTGTATCTTCTTCGCCAGAGTCAATAGAACCCTGACTTCCTCCAGGCTGGTAATTATCCACTCCGCTTTCAAATTCCTCCTCGTCCATATGTTTGATGGTGATGAATTCTCCCTTTAGGGATTTACCACTCTTTCGCAGGGCGTCGATTTTGGATTCCGGTTTGATGAATTTAACAAAAGCAGTTCCGGTACGCCTGCCGGATTCATCATTGATCATTTTCAGCCCAAGACCGGATATATACTGTCCGACGAAGAATCTTCTGATGTCCCCGTAACCAGTGTGGGTAGGCAGGTTGGTGATCTTGACGCAAACCCCTTTGTTGACGAATCCGCGTTTCCTGTGATCTTGCTGGAAAGGCTGATGCTCATCTTCAAAATTATTTTGAGGGGGAGGTCTGAGGCTATTATTGTTCTTTAGAAAGTTCATGTCATTGTAGTTGTTGAGTCGTTGCCGGGGATCTTGTATGTTGGCCGGAGGGCTGTGGTTCTGGATGGGCTCGGGATTTTGGAAAGCGTTGGGATTCCGTCTCTCTGACAAGTCTTGCAGACGATGCATGTCTTCAGTCTTATTCCCTTTGTTGGGGAACATATTGATGAGTGGGTTACTGGCGGGAGGAACTGGGAACTTGGGGTGGTTGGGCATCTGCATGCGAGGGTTCATGTTTTGTTGATTCTGCGGCCATCCCATCGGCGGATTGATGAAGGGGGGTCTCTGAGAGAGCATATTGGGCATGTTCATCATGGGGGCGGCACCCACGCCAAACTGCCTACGAGGGTCATTGTGTGTCAGGATGGGACCCGGGCCTGGTGGCCGGATTCCGAGTATCGGCTGCTGGAACATCTGTTTTGGTATTTGCTGCAAAGGAATGTTTGATTTAGGCAGTTCCACAGAGATGTCCACCTTCTTTTCTTCGTTTCTGAACGAGCTCCTTGATTCGCTCTTTTCCTTGCTGCGCTCCCTGTCACGACTGCGCTCTTTTCTGGTATCTCTCTTTCTCTCTCTCCTCTCCCTGCTGCGGCTGCGGTCTCTGCGTCTGCGTTCCCTTTCCCTAGACCTGTCCCTGGAGCGAGACCTATCTCTCTTATCCTTCTTATCTCTTCCCCTGTCTTTCTTATTTCTATCCCTTGACGAAGACCTGGATCTCTGCTTCCGATCGCTTCCCTTACTAACCCTCTTTGAATCCTTGATTTCTATGGGTTGGGCTTCTACTTTGGGAGGTTCGATGACAGTAGGGACTAGGGGTAGATTTGGTGCTGGCAGGCCCATGTGCTTGAAGTTCTGGGCCAGCAGGCCAGAGAGGGAGGTAGGAAGAGAGTTGGGTAGAGGGGTGTGGGTGTGGGTGGTGGTGGGCTGTGCAGGGAGTGCAGGTTGCGAGGCCAGCTGCATAAAGGAGACAGCCTGGCGGGCCGTCTCTATGACCTTGTGCATCTCGGAGCGGGAGCTCAGCAGCAGCTTGACCTGAACTTCCTTGATTCTTCCTCCTCCGGTGTTCATGGCCTGGCGAGCATCCTCATCAGTACTGCAAATTGAACACATCCTATCTTAGTACAACCTTCATTGTTACAAATGGCGTCTTTGAAATCCCTTGACAAAAAACAGTTTTTTATTATTATTGTGTTATGTGATTTCCAATATATGTTTATAATTTATAATATTTTATGATACAACTATATTGTATCATAAAATATTATAAACTCTCCAAACCAAGTGATTCCTTATAATTTTTTTAAGCAGAAAAAAACAAAAAGAAATTCCTCAATAAACTGGTGTCGAAAAGTCTGGTGCCTAATAAAGGTACAAAGTGCATTCTCTACCCAAACAACATATGCACAGGACTATAAACAATTCTTTTAGACCAGTGGTTCTCAATTAGTGGTTCACATCTCCCAAGGGTACGCACACGTACTGTATGGACATTGTGTGGTGCGTACCATGTGGACATTTTAGCAATAAGGGGTATGTGAATTTGGGTTCTTTCTCGAAGGAGTACTCAAACGAATAATGTATCCGTAAGAAAGATGACGACAGAGCTCTCAGCAGCAGGATCATAATAAGTTTTACTTCTCAACCAAAAAATTGAGAATTATTATGAACTGACTTTTTTTTAAATGAATAACAGACAAAACGTCTGTTTTTTTTTTACATTTTCAATGTCATTCTGTCAAATCAAGAAGGCATTCATTTACTTTGTTCCGGGCTGCAGTCTGCAAGGTGAAGATTGCCCTGATGATGGCCAACCTCTGATAGGATAGACCACCAGAAGAAGGTAAGGCAGAAACTGCAACGATTTTTTCTTTCCACATTTTCATCATGCCCTACTTTTCAGTTATTTTGTCAAACATGTGACACATCTATGGTTTGCGGAGCAAGAAATTTTTTAAAGAAACGTTATATTAAGATTGCCTATGGGTGCCTTTGACATCTTGGCCGCAATCTTGGATACTTCAGAATGCTTATTTGATTTTGCCATCAGTGACATTTCGGGGTCTTAAAAAACTGGTGTTTTGAGTTAAGCTTGGTTTCGGTAATGCCGTATAAGTGGTTGATGCTCTATCCCATCTCGTACATACAGCCGTTTAAGAGATACAGTTGGAACAAGCACAAGCATTCCAATCTTTATTTGCATTTATCTCAAAACTATGTTTTTGTAGATAGGATCCTAACCCTGTGATCCTAAACCCTCGATTTGTTATATTTGATTTTGACACTGGTGACAAAAATGTTATTAGTTATTGCATGTTTAACATTGGGAGTGGAGATTTAATTAATTTTCACTTTTGATGTCCACTGCCGCCATCTTGGGTTTTACAGATTTAATTCTTTTGACTTCCTACTTTAAATTTTAATCCTGTTATAACCACATTTTAAAACCCGTTGCATGCAGACGTCACAGCAGTTGGGTTACGGACGGCCATGCAGCATCTGCGTGACGTTTCTGCTGCCGCACTTCGCATCGAAACACCATGTATTTAAAGAGTTAATAATAAATATTTTTGTTGATACCAAGGCCCGGTATATCAGTCAGTCCGTATCCTCACTATGTGCGAAATTCCTCAATCAAATTTAAGCAGACTAAATCGGCCGCTTAAGCCTTGGTAAGCTGCAGAATAGTTCCCTTTTTAGACACCCGAGGCTCTACCAGTAACAAATGTCAAATATGACATTTACGTGATTAATTACGTTCTTCTATCTCACCGAAATATATGTAAATTGCATAATTTTATCAGTACGGACCATTACTATTATATTCATAGAGCGATGAGGGATGTCGATGTTATTAATTGATAATATAATCAATCGAAAATAGTCAGGGAATGTTCTGACAGAGTTTTCAGCGGTTTGTTCATCATAATTATTTTCTTGAACTCCAGTAAATTACTATTATCCAGTATAGTAATATACTACATACTATTTAAAATTTAATCAACTGCCCACATTCATGCTGATCGAAGTAGAGAATTTTATCAAAAAAATTAACTCGCAAATTAATCCCGCCTAAAACATTTGACATTTTAAAAGCTCTCAATCTCCCGATGACAGTACAGAGCACAGATGTACCACCCGTGTACACAGTAATTTGATTTTACATAGAAAAAATTAAGAAACTTCCTCTATTAAAATCAATGTAATATTATTAATATCTAGGCTTCCGACCTATATACGGATTATGTTGCAAGCTACGCTAAGCTTGACATTCTAACCAAGCCTACCTTTAAATCAATACTGGGCCTTATTATGTTTTCCATGTCGTGTCCTTTATTATTTCTTAAGATACATTCAGACGGAAGGAAAAAGCAACCGAGCCTCTTTCTAGCTATTAAAAAGGCCTCAAATCGTTGTGGAGGTTGCATTTTTACTGCTGTCTAAATGCGGCTATACTCATGACCAGTGCCGGTTCGTGACTTTTTGGTGTACTAGGTGCTAATATTACAAAACAATGGCATTATTGATGTTGTTATAACTGAAAACAATTTATTTTTTCCGAAAATTAGTTTTTTGTATGAAAATTTTCAGAACTGTTGATTTGTTTGACTGTTTCAGTGCTGCGCAGATTTCCTGGAAATCCCCATGCAAAAAATCGAATTTTGGAAATAAATAAAAAATCGTTTTCAGTTACAACTACATCAATAATGTAATTTTTTGTAATATTAGCACTCTAGTACATCCAAAATCACGAGCCGCCACTGCTCATGACCACAAAATATTTGATTGTCTCGGCAAAATAATTGGGAAACTTTCGTAAAACTCCTAGTGGAATATTATTTGCCAGAAAATAATTGTTGTGGATTTATTGATTTTTATCAATCTTTCTACATTCCCATTTCCCAGTGATGAAACAAAATATTTATTTCATATTATATCAACCGGCCATTTAAAATAATATCTTTAACAGTCAGTTAATTACAACAAAATACTTTACCAGCAATCAGGTATCATTCCCCAAACAGAAAATCACTAAAAGTGTGATCTATACCTACCGACTTACATAACCGACCTCTAGACTTTGAGGCCGCAGATAGAACGTTGAAATTGATTATCTGTTAAAGGTTAAATCAATTCTAAGTAAGGTAAAATTGATCTTACTTCAGGTACACCAGACATGCCTACAAAACAGTTATCTTGGTGATAATACCTTCAGTGATAGGATCCCTCTAATTTCAAAATTTACCATTGTGCCAAAATTACTAGCAAGAAAGCTGAATAAAATTTATTTTTATTTTTTATGTGAATACCGCACATGATTCCCAACTGCTCCAAACTGTCTGGAGCCAGTGAGACTATGACATCCCCAATTGGGGCGTGTTATGAGGCTGAAGGTATAGGGCAGAAGGAGATAGGGAACATAGTACCTGTAGTATGCAGATTGCTGGTGAATGAGTTTGCATTATGTACTCCCACTAAGAAAACCAAATTGAGGGACAATCTTTTTGTCAAATAGAAAATTGTAATATTTTTTTCTTCTTTTATCTTTTATAGTTCGTTTTTCTTAGGGTGTGTAGTTTTTCAGCATTTTTCAACTGCATGCCACTGGCCAGGTCGTTAGTTGAAGTCATCCTCTCTGCTTGCTTGCCTCTACTAGAATGCTGTGGTGCATAATAATAATACCTAATATTTGGATGATTTGTATAGTGCCGTTTTTGTGAAAAATCACCTCAAGGGTGTTGTCCACTTTTTCCAAGGCTCTATCCTACTACATACTAACTATAAACTACTTATAACTTAATGCAAACAGATTGCATCCACCAGCTCATCAGTCAACAACATTAGAACTAAACTGGAAGGTTGTCATGATTGGACTACTTTGTATACTTATGGACTAGTATATGAATAAGTAACTTTGTATATGTATACTAATTTATTATATGTAATTCAAGTCTTATCCATTTGAGCGATGGGGTATTATAAAAATAAAAGCCTTGAACGATGGAGAATTCCGAGCATTTGGTTTTGGATTCGGCTGCGCTCATTCAAAACAATCGTACCTCTGATAATCAATATGGAAACTGATTACTGTGGTTTAAGGCCAATGAATCCACCTATATTTCATTGTTTATCACAAATTTGTAGGTTTATAATTGAACTAATTGTAACCTAAATTTAGGCAGCTATCGCTCAAGGCCTAGAGCGATGAGACCTAAACATGGGTAACCATCGTTCGACTGATTATAGAGTTCCTCTTCTTCTAAGATAAGTGGTTACTACCTGACTTCACCAGAGTTTCTCTTTTTCAGAACCTTCCAACAAGTAAATGGCTATTTCAAAGCTCCATAGCTCACTACGGAAATGAATGAGGAAATGTCAGCTGAGTAAAGTTTCCATCATCTGCACACAGTTTGCTAAATATGTATTATCTATTTTATGGATGAGATAATCTTTAAAACACAACATTATCATCTTGGTAGGAAAGTTTATTTCATCACAATGAAATATGTACATAATTAATAATATACAATACAATACACATATATTAAATTGGAATTAATATATTAAAATATCACTTTAACCAGAGTTAGGATGGGTTGTTCCACAAAATTTGAACAATTCATCAAATTTCAAAGCTGATTTTAAAGTTCTGTGAAGGTTTTATTCAAGTTCTGTTATTGTATCATTATTGGCCAGTTGTTTTTTCAAAACTAAAATTAAAAACAGAACTTGAATACAACCTTCACAGAACTTGAAAATCAGCTTTGAAATTCGAAGAATTGTTCAAATTTTGTGGTACAACCCGTCCTTGGTTGCGAACATCCAAGTCAAATATGAATATAATTCAAATTTTAGGCTAAAAACAACAGACAGAAAAATGATACAAGTATTAGAATGGAAAGTGTAGCTTATATATTTGTGTTGTTAGTCATTTTATATTTATTAGGCTGGGAATACACGGATTGCTACAAGCAGCCAAAATCGACAGCTGCAAGCATTGACTGCATAGTTCTCACAGAAAAAACGTAACAAAATGACACAGTAGTTGGTGCATTCCGAATGTGGACTGTTTGAAGCAGTCTGTGCGTTGCCTGCCTTAGAAATCAATAATTCCCCGTAGGTTTAAAATAATAATTGATGGTAATAGTGTTTATATTAAAACTTTTAAATTTATCGAGATATTTTTTATGAGAAATTATTTCTTTAGATGATGACTTTACAGGAGATCAAAAATATAACTTTTCACATAGAATTTTTTTAATTAGATATAAATATAAAAATCCCTACAATATGTGGACAACAGGTTAATCGAATTTTTTTATCAAAGACAAGTAGATGTTCATGTAGTGTTAGTGCTATACTCCAGTACTTCTGTTCAGTGCATGTAGATATAAACATGTTTCTTTGGAAAAAATCAATTGAACTAAAGGCATACGATTTTGCCATTGACAGCGCTGTTTTAATCTATCTCTTCGTCTTAAATGTACAATGTAACAATTGAAATCTCTTCGTCTTAAATGTACAATGTAACAATTGAATGAGGTTAAATCAACATCTCCTTATACAGGGTTTTCCAATAAGAGGTGTTATTTTGAATAGCCCGCTATTTCGGTAGATGTTATTTTTGAAGCTGTCATTTTTTGACATTTGACAAGTAGAAACTACGCCATTAATAAAAATGGAACGATACACGCTTCAACAACGCATTGATTGAAATTATTAAAATTCACTTGAGTGAATCAAATGCAAATCATCTTGAGTGATGAGGCCCATTTCCACGTCGGTGGCTTCGTCAACAAGCAAAATTGTCACATCTGGGGCTCGGAAAACCCAAGAGTTATTGTTGAAAAGCCTCTCTATCCTCAACGTGTGACTGTTTGATGCGGTTTATGGTCCAGCGGAGTCATTGGACCTTACATTTTCGAAAATGAGGCTGGAGCAACAGTTACGGTGAATGGATTGCACTATCGAGAGATGATTAATGATTTTTTATGGCCAGAATTGGATGGTATTGATCTGGACAACGTTTACTTTCAACAAGACAGCGCTACGTGCCACACAAGCAACGAAACCATTGATCTTTTACGGGAAAAGTTTCTTGGAATATCAAAATAACACCTCTTATTGGAAAACCCATTATAACATATATTTCAAAAAGAGAAGTTGTAAGCTATTTTCCTGTCATACGCTCTGTAGAAGATATGCATGTTTATTTTTAGGTTACAACGGAGCTATCAGTGGTATGCCTGTTCACCAAGGTGTGCCAGTTTTTTTGACCCAAGAAATAAGGAAAAAAATACTATTACAAATTTGATAACTTATATAAACAATTGCCATGTTTTACATTAGTCTTCTTTTGGAGGAAAACTTCAAAACCTCTGTGAAATGCACACCCCTTCTACAAAGGATGAAAATCAGATGCATTCAAACTACCCCTCAGAATGATTTGTGTATGTTTCCAATTGAAATATTTGTATCTCATTGCTACATCATCTTATAATACACCCTAAATGAAATGTGATGTTATACCTGAAGGCTATAAAGGCATCTCCTTGCTCTCCTCCCACAATGTGTACGCCCCCCTCTGGGATGGACAGGCCCCGGAAGAAGTTCCGGATGTCCATCGCGTTGGCAGACCACGGCAGGTTCTGCAGCCGGATTATGACACTCATACTGGCGGCTGATGATGCGTCTGCTCTTCTTCTTCAGTCCTACAAACGAAGGAAAATGTCTTTCGATATTGCGATTCGCACAGCATTCAATTTGAACAGTTGTTGACTCTTTAGGAGATCAAAAGGAATTGGGAGTCTTATGTATAAGGGATAAATTAAACTAGTTTGTTAATTATTTGGTGTTTTATTGTTTGATATTGTTACATAGCGTAAATATAATATAAGTTCATTATATAAGAACATTTGCTTCATAATATCAAATGACGTTGCAATACATCTAGACTTCACACAAAATTAAAAGAAAATGTTTTCAGTAGTCTTAATTTAAACATTATTCATGTAAGACAAAGAATAAATGTGTAATAACGAAATAAACAATATCGGGTAGTGTTTTCCTATCTAAGAGTTGCCGCAGAGTACTACATTCTATATCACAGGCATGACGGAGATAACAAGATACACTTACTTGCTTACAACAAGACGAATACGGAATGCTGTATGAGACGACCTACTATCCTAAATTGTTCTTCTTATACTTATGTGTTGCTACGTTTGCTATCTATAATCATTAGCGAAACAGTCAAAGTATATATATTTTTTATAATAATAAATAATTTGTTCATATTTATTAATGAAATGTTATTCCTTCTCCTATAGAAGTCGACAAAAATCAGTAAAAAATATAAAATGATATATAGGCTACATACTACTGCAAACATAACTTCCCTGTCCGTGGTGACGAATCATGCCACATCTCCTTTAAAACCACATCAATAGACTTGTCCGTGAAGGTGTTAATTACGTTTAATGCACTTAATATTAATAATATGTATTACAGTAAATCATCAGGTTTCGATAATTATCCCTGATTTGGATTAATCTAGGTCTTCTGTTGTTTTACAGTAAATCTCTAAATAGTAAAAAAATAAAGTCGTCTGCCTGTTTGTGCGCTTAGTTTTTCTAAACTAAGTAACGGAGTTTGATAGGGTTTTCAATATCATTTATATTATTTCTTCCGAAAGGAGAGAAAATTAATATTTATAGAAAGTAGAGAGTAGTCAATGTTTATCCTAGAATTCACAACCTCAAACTTAACTCCAAATCATTCACAATCTCGAGCAATGCCAGATACACGTCAGCTAGTTTTGCTATAAAATCTTTACTCTGTAGAAACAAAAAGATTTTGAACTGTTGCAAAAAAAAAAAAGTCCAGACAAATAACAAACTTTCTACATACGTCTTTTATGTTTACCGAAACATTTTTTTGTGTTTTAATGCATTTACACAAGTTTAATTTTTTTAAATCACACGATTGTGTGCTCATATCTCATATGCACGTAAAATTAATACTTAATGTTACTGCTTACAACTAATCAACTTAAAAATTTTAAATATATTTTATTCCACCTCACAAAATTTTTGTTTATTGTGTGATTTTTTCCCCGTTGGCACGCCTTAAAGCATTCTGCCTTTTAATTCAATTGCTTAGAGAAGTAGTTTTATGTTGTCTTAACTTAACTAACAAGTTAAAGTAAAGAAGAATATACGATAAGGATAGGAGATGCTCCTGATTCATTCTACATTCATACATTAATTTGTAAAGATTGTTGTATGGGGTTCCATGATAACTCAAACATATATGTAAACATTTCTTTGAAATTTCATATTTTATTGTTTATTTCATGAAAACATACATATTATGTACATTGCTACTTTTCCTGAAATTCTGCTGGATCAAATAACAAAGTAATTGGATTGCTCTGAATTGTTTTTTGAATGGATTGTTTTTTTTTCTATTTAACATAATACAAGGTGTACTACAAGGATTAATTTCCATATAATAGAAATAAACTACTATCAATTTAATGCATCCTTTGACACCATTTAAATTAAGAGCATGCTGTGCCGAATACCAATATAAATTGGAATAGAATATACATTCTCATATCTATGTATTTGATTGTGAGAAAAATAAGTAGTAAATTGTTAAAAAAAGCAAGGCTAAGAAATACCCAAGTCGTAAAAGAAACTACCAAAATCACCATATACTGTTTTAAGTTATAATAAGGAAATACGGGATTTATGAATCTCGTTTTTATCACCTTTGTGCATAGCTTTCAATTGTGCGAGGATTTGGTCTATTAACCTGTTAACCGAGCGGGACGAGTAAATACGTCAAACGTAAACAGTATCGGGTACGACATATGACTAAGTCCTTGAAATATGTTGCACCCTGGAACGGACGGGACATATATTTCCGAGCATATCACACGGAAATTGAGTTTTGAATTTTTACGTATTTTAATTTTTTAAACTCTATGATTCTATTTTATTTGTGCACTTTTGTTTATTGTTCTGTAATTCTTAAATTTTTAATATTGTAATCTTTATAATTGTTTGAAAAATTTCTAATTTTTTAATTCGATGTTTCCATTTTTACAATGCATAAATAAATAAAATAATAATATGAAATTACATCCTCCGGGCGTGACGTACTGACACGTCCTAGTGAAAGAGTTCGCACCCGTTGTATGCTGCGTAATTCAAAACGGAATTGCCCGGTTAACAGGTTAAGGAATAACTTAACTTAAACATAGACTACACCAGAAAAATCGACTTTGGCATTTTTAGTACAAAGGCACAGAATTAATGAGACTTCACTTTTTAAAGCCCGTCACACATGGCGATTTCGTAGCTGCTATTTGAATAGTGGCGACAAAATCACTTCATATGAATTACTATCCGTCATTGGTTTAAATGTTCCAACGAGGCGTACCAGGCACACTACACTATTTCATATTGAAGCCAACAATACCAATGCAGCAAACAACTCAGTAATTACTCGCGCAATCACAACATACACCCATTACGAAAAATTACTACATTTAGACATCTTTCATGATTCCTTTCTAACATACAAAACTAACTTATTAAATTTCTTAGCATGACAAATTTCAAAAATATTTTCACATCATTTTTCAAAACTCCTATGTATTAACAGTCAATTACAATTCGTGAGCTTATTATAATTCTTATTTTCAATTCATTTATTATTATCTATCCACACACTTCCTTCCTTTTATAACAATCTCAGGCGAAATTACGTAATGACATTTTATGGACATACGTAATAGGTACTACAACTATGTAATTACTAAAAAAAATTCTAACTGTATCTTATTGTACTGTGTATGTCTTAACAAATAAATAAATAAATAAAATAAAAAGTCAATTATGTAGAAGCTTTTAAACATAGGGGCGATTCGATTAGGATATGTTCAGTACTAATGGAAATAATCGCACGATTTTTAGGTTCATATGACCTAGTTGCCGATCATGTGACCTCTTCGCCACTACACGGCGCTAATATAGCCTCTTCTGACATCTCAAATCGCTGGCTGTTGCAAGGTTTTTGGTTTGTTTCGTGTATTTTTCAGCGTGTAGAACATTTCACTCGCTACTTCCTTGACAGTTTCTGACTACTAGCGAATATAACATGTGGTGATCACTTGCAAACTCGGCAACAAAACAGCAACGAAATCGCTCCGTGTGACCCAGGCTCAAATTTGAAGTAATATATTATTATGTTCCAAAACCTGCTTTAAAATCATAATTTTTTTTCAGAGTTTCAGATTTTATCACAACTGGCATGCAATGGCAGCTTGTGACTTATGGGTGTACTAGAGTGCTATTATTACAAAAAATGCCATTATTGATATTGTTGTAGCCGAAAACGTTTTCTTTTTTTTTTTTTAGAAAATCAAATCCATGCGGCCGAACTGAAATTTCCTTAAAATGTTCATACAAAGACTCGAATATTCGAAAAAAAAAAATTATTTTGAATAAACATTAATGTGTCGAATTTTTCAAACATATCACTCTATCTAACACACTCAAGTCACGAGTCACCACTACTGGCAGGTCTAAAACTGGCACTCGACAGGGCCGGCCCTGTACAGGCGCAATTAGAGCAGTCCGCTACAGGCGCCAACTTGCCAGGGCGCCAAGGAGCTAAGGCGCTGATAATACCTGTGATGTCCTGTAGTAGTTTGAGAGGTCACTCACAGATGGCACTAGATAATAGTTTAAGAGGTTTATAGTAGTTTTATAGATGGCACATACTTAACATACCTAATAAATACTATTGCAACCTTAATAGGAAGGTACAAGCCAAAAATGTGTTTATTCTTGATATACAGTTATATTGGTTTAGGCCAGTGATACTCAACCTTTTTCTTCTGCGGGCCACATTCATATGTTTGTAAAGCTACGCGGCCCGCTACTGGTCGGTGTTGCCAAAACGGTGTGAGCTTGATTCCCCCTTTTATTATTCGAAATCCATGGGGGGGGGGGGGGTTGTTAGAGCCAAAAACCAGCCAAAAACATCATGTGTAATTCCCCACAACAATTTTTCGAAATCCATGGGGGGGGGGGGTAGCTACGGAATTCCATTTTCGAAAATTTCCAACTGTCAAAAATTTATGTATTGCCACGAGCAAAATTATTTGCGCGCATATTTGTCTGTCAAATCTTTGTTTTTTAGAGATCTAGCGTGTGCAGTAATATTATATAGATAGAATATTATACTTGTACTATCCTCTTCGGGTTTCAATGTCTGTACATCAAAGTCGCAATTAATCTCAAATTAACGTGATATAGAATGCCAGATTTTGTAAATGTTCCTGATATTAAATGTATTGAGGGCCGCACAAAATAGCTCGGCGGGCCGCATGCGGCCCGCGGGCCGCAGGTTGAGTATGACTGGTTTAGGCAATAGGCAAATTGCTCGACACATGGAGTCTAGAAACGGTTGATTTCAAGCACAAAACTGTTTATAAGAAAGCAAAAAAGTTAATCAAGTGAAACTGTCACAGATAATCTTAGCAATAATACTGTATTTTTTTAAAGTTGTTTCCTCTATGCGTTCATACATTTCTATTGAAAAAAAATTTTTTTTAGTAGTTTACTATTATATTTTTTACTGAGTAATTTATTTTTTTATTTGTTTTCTACTCAAGCGAAACGATAGGAAAACCTTCAATTTATCTAAAGCATATTTTTGGTATTCATAATGTACACAAATTCTTTATAAAGATTAATCAAAATAGTCATTTGGCATTAAGCTTCGCCTTAAGGTCGAGGTCCAGAATAATTTCTACCGCCAGCTAAAGAAGCCATCAGAGCTCATTGCATCTATCACAAATGAAATGTTTCGTTGACCCTGGAGTTTTATTTAAAGAGTAGACAAACCCGTTGTTACAACAATACCTAACACAAAATGCAGCGCTCTTGAGGTCGTTACTAACGCCAGGCGCTATTTTGACTCAGGGTTGGGTCAAATATTTAAAACAGCCAAAAAATAGACATTAATTTAGGACCTGTGTGGAATAACCCACAAAAAAAAACGAGAATCTAGAACTGTTTTTAAGTTTTTCTAAATTATGTTTTAAATATTTGTTAACCATCTCGTTATCGAGAATATTCTACATTCAAGCGGTCTTGATGTGATTTTTTTTCTCTTGTCTCAGCTGTTTTTCCATCTCTAGTCAAAAAATAATTATATTTGCTAAAAAAAACCATGGGGTTAAATATAAAAGAAAAAAAAAATCACTGTGATGAAAGTCCTGAAAAAAAATCTTTAAATCTTTAATCATGTTTTTTATTGAATAATGTTAATTTATCTAAATTCATGGAAAAACCTTGTTCGTAGAAACTCAACTATCATTTCGAAAGCAAAAAGTTGGCTGGCTGCAGGTTATCTTTTCTCAGCAATTTATTTATTATTTCTTTTGTCTTTAAAATGAGTTTTTGTTTCAAACGTTTGTTTAGTGATTGTAATTTTTTTTACATATCTTTGTCATTTTCGAGTTTGTATACACTTATAAAGTTCTTTGTTCACTGGGGTGAACATTTTCAAATCTTTACAAAATAACCTTTCACTCATTATGTTCTCCGTGGTCAAAATTGCCAAACCGGGTACGTCGTAGTAATTTATTTTTGCCAACTCGATATTATAACACAAGGACGAGCCACGAAAATATTAGCCCTTGTATCAAGAGAACATACGCAATCCAAAACTAGGGATATTTCCTATACTGGCTATGCATGGACTTCTCTCCCTTTGGCTAAATTTTCTTCTACTTCACAAACTCTGAACTATTTTATAGAACGTCTTTACCTACTAAGCGGTTCCAGCTCTGATGGTGCTCCAGATGATCAAACTAAAGTTCACGATGAGCCGAAAAATCGAGCCAAAGACGTTCCACTGACTATAATTTTACAGGAAATTTTCCCAACGCCATAACCCAATTATGATAATATTCCTACACTGTCATCTTAACCATGTCTTCCATCATTCTCTTCTCAGGCTAAGATGTATGAGTTATACCATCAGCAAGGAAAACTAGGTTTAAGATTGCTTTGACTGTTAAAAAATGGTTTGTGCTGAATTACAAATGGAAAAGGGCTGAATTTTGTCACAATTTCTACTATTGAAGAAAATTCCAATGGCTTGCCTGATGATGATTCTACTCTTGAATATTTTTATAAGTATTTTTCTCCCAACAGAACAGATAACAATTTTACTCTCAATTGAATTGATCGAACACGAGTTAACACAACACTTAATTTTCTAGCCATCCATATTATTGAGTATTGTTGAAATGTTTTTATACCTCGCCTACTGGAGTCGTAGATTTTGCTATGTGCAAAGAGAAAATATAATGCCGTTAAAGCCTAATTGGCAAATTCTGAAATTTTTCCTCTTTGCCAAAAATAATTTAGGTGATTAAGATACAACAAAATAAGATCAACCATAGGGGAAAATAGAAGGAATTGCCTGCAGCACGAGAACGAAAATAAATTTAGCATCGATGATCCTGTCTAAATGAAGAAAATTAGGGAACAAAAAACAGTAAACTATGAAGGATTAATCTAACATGTGGTTTACACATTTTATAAGAGCTGCGATTTTTAGTATAATCTACAATTTTATTCGAAAAAACCAAGAATTGTTTTTTTACTCTTTTATTCAAAATAAAAGATAATACATTCGCATTTTTGTAATTATTGGTAATAAATATAGATAACTACTTATTGTTTACAATTTTTCATTTATATCTAATTTGACCTCCTGCATTGTTCACCATAGTGAACATTTAAAGTTGATGCTCTATTATGTAACTTTAGAAATGGTCACCGTGGTAAACAATGTTTTCCTGAAAATGGCAGATTTTTTTTCTATTTTTCCTCTAACTAGTTACGACCCAGAAACCCAATACAAAAAACAGTCAGCATTAAAATTTAATTTTTGACATCTTTGCCAAATTATGATTATCTGCAAGACCTTGTAAGACGAAGGCAGATGGTAAGTAATAGCGGTAAAGGCGGCAACACAAATGTTTTTTATTACAAGAATGGAATAAAAGCTGGGAATTAAAAAGAAATTACAAAAATTATATTGAAAATGTCTTTGTGCATTGGCAGATAAACTGCCCAAATGGACATTAGATTGATATTCTAGAATCCCTTCTACGGAATCAGTAAAGGATGGAACGCAACATAACTGTCTTCGCACACATGCATCGTCTCATACTCTTCTGCTATAGGAACAATTGAGATAAAGTAATTTGATTCACTTGATCTGTGAATTATTCAAAGCTGTGCATCATATCACTTACATTGGATCTCTGATTTGTATGGTAGAAATGGTTTTACCTGCTTTGAACCTAAGGGACCATTATTATGAGGAAAGACTATTAAATTAAATCTTGCACATGGATATCAAAATGCAGATACTTATTTGCAGTGGAAATTTCACATAAATACTTTTGTCGAAATCAAAATGCGGGTGCCTACTTATACAAAAAATTTCTCAAAAATATTTCTACAGAATTTGACCCAGGGCCCTATGAAATCATAGTTCATATTCACATCACATGTTTATCGGCCGGCCGCAAATATGAACCTTTTTGACGGCTCATACCTTTTCGTAATATTCAGTATTTTCCAAATATTATAGAAGTTCTGCCATCAGCATGCTCAAATTAATACAATAAATTTATAAATAATAACAAATTTCGTAGCAGGAGACAACCTCATGGAGATTTCGCCATTTAGATGAAAATTCCCAATATATTCTCCAAATAAAAATTCCCCGTAATTTACCCATCACTACTCTCAGCAATTCCACAACAGATTTTGGGCAAAGATTTGTAGTTGCAACTACTAGTAGACGTTCGGCTAATTTCAGCAAGGTTGAAGGCTGGAACCCCTTTCCACACCAAATGAAACACGGCTTCAACTCTTGTCTGTTTAGGCTGACTATTTCATAATCCCTCACATATCATCAAAAATCTAAAATTTTCAACATGGATCTTTCAATTTGTTATTATTATATGGAAATCGTATTATTATTTTTATGGAACTTTATTTTTTTATATATTTTTAAAGTTTATTGTGGTAAACTTGTGGTTCAGATTCCACCAATTTCATCTGTTAGTGATGCATCTGTACTGTTGTCATGCATGGTATATTTAAAGAGGTGGTAAAAAAAAATATGGGCAATCAGTTGTTTTGATTAAGAATTATCGCTGACTCGTCACTCAGAATGTGTAATATATCGTTGTTGTGCTTGCAAAAAAGGATGTTTGCCAGATTTCAGCAAAACGTTTTTACTCCAAAAATATCAAGGAATCTCGGCTATGTGCATAAGTTTAACCGTTATCGCACAATACTCATTCAAATGTCATTCTTTGACACATTTGAATAGAAACTTTGCTTCCCTGTAAAATTTGGTAAAAACTCACATAGCCGGAAGTGCAAGCTCAACGACGATATGTAGATTTAACATTCCAAACCCTATCAAGTTTACAAAATTACAACAGATTTGAACAACAGTTTTTGTTATACCATGTATTAACTGAGTCTAAGCATAATTGAAACCAGGGAGGTCATTCACATACAAATAAATTTATCCTGATGCAGGAGGAAGAGGTTGTCTGCACTTCGGGGATTTTGAATATCTGAAAAACATTGACCTACTTTCACATATAATATTTTTATGTTGTCGCTAATTTTTTTCCAAATTCACTGATGATTCGTCTATTTTAACAGCATTCGTATTAAATTATAAAATTCTGATTTACTAAAAATTAATTGTATTGTTTTTTTTCCTTAGAATTTAATTTGATAATAACTCTAAGCGGATTTGTGTTACTTAACAAATAAATTTAGGTAGTGCAGCCGTTTCTTGTGACACTATTTGCAACTATTTTTTATTATTTCTTGTCACACTACTTGCAACAAAACTAAATACGTAGATGAATAAAAGAAAAGTGAAAATTGTCAATGGTGAACAGATAACCTAATGCTTAGGAGCCGAAAAAAAATAAATATATCCAATTGGGTAACCCTGCTTGTGTTCAATCTTTCTAGAATACAAGTGAAGAGAAAACACCTAGGATGGGTTGTTTTTATAGAATTTGAAAAATTCATAAAATTTCAACATTAATTTGTGAGTTCCGTGAATGTCCTATTCAAGTTCTGTTACTATACCATTATAGGCCAGTTACTTGACAGAACTTGAAAATAAACATTGAAATTTTAAGAATTGTTGAAATTCTCTGAAACAACCTGTCCTAATCTCTGAATAATATTGAAAAATCATAAGGATCATTTCACTTAGTAATATAATCCATATTGAGTCCGAGAGTAAATTCATGTGTTTTTTTTTTAAAGCTTATTTGTATTTTATCTTAAGTATAAAAATAACGTACATTATAATTTACAAATTCATAGACGGCCCTTAAGCGCCCCTTAGCTGATATCTCACAAAAGCGGCACTATAAAAATTGTCCAATTATTATTATTATTTATTATTATGGCGTTAATTTAGTCATGCTTTAAAATATTAAGACAAATTATTGTTTGCGCCTGTACATAACTAATATGAACATGAAGAAGTAGTAGTTTTGTCAGTAAAAAAAAACTCAATTCTTTCAAGAAAGGCATACAAATAATCTAATTTTGGATTAAATCACGGATACAATACTGTATGTATGCCTTTTCTTTAAAGAATTCAGTTTTTATACGTACTAAACTATTTATTCATATTAATTTTGTGTATCTACAGGAGCAAACAAATAATTCGTCTTAATATTGTACATCATAACATACAAATAGTGCTTTTAAATAAAATAATTAAATTAACGCCATCTATGAATGCATAGATAATAACGAACTTTACGTTTAACCTTAAAGCATGAATTCTATATATTATTGTATTATATGAAGCCGTGGGGTGTGAGGTAAATTAATCACCGAAGAGATGAACTAATTAATATCTGTGTGTGTGTGCATGTAAAGCTCAATTTCTCCTTACTTCTTACATCCATATTCTTTCTTGTAATTTCAATATAAAATTGACACCAGTTTTCTTTCAAATTGGTATATAACAAAATTCTAGGTATTATCTGTACAGTGTTAGAAGCAGTGCGAATTTGCTGACGTGCATATATTTGTTTGTATTTAGTTAAATACTGAAGTATGCTTCAAATGTGAGCTATACTTCGGTGACATAAGACTTCTTGTACACATGTTTTGCCAACGCAGGAAAAACATGAATACTCGTTAACACCTGCAAGTCATTGAAATTAACTTTACTAACAATGCCGGATATGCAAACTGTTTACTTTGCATTAGAGCTTTTCAAAAATATTTTCTACACGTTGAAAGTTTATCATCACCAATTCATTAATTTTTTAAATAAATAGTCTTGATATTTCACATAAATCCCCCATTACATTGGCATTAGGTCTAAGTTACCAATTTGTACACGCGACTTTGTTAATTGAGACAGTCAAAATAATTAACCGTATAATTTTATTTGTATTATTATAATGAATAAAATAATGTAAAGGAGAAAATATTAAAATGAAATTCGATTCAGGAAAAATGCAATTCATAAAATGCTTTAGTTTATTAGGTCAAACCTCTCTCTTTGATCACCCGACTGCAGTCATGGCATATCATCCAACAGCACGCAAAATGGTACAACATTTGGCCAAATAAAATTAGGTTAACTTCATGTCTACCACCATCTAGTGATTATTCAAAATTTTGAGTGACCCGCTCAGATTTGTTAAACTTAACAATCAATAGTTGGTTTAGGTTAGGATAACTTTGTGTTAGATATGTCTATGTAGCTTTATGTTGGCTGCCTGCTCATTGACGTTGAAACTCCAATCAATGTCCAGGGATTCAGGTGGGATTTAAATGAAATTGAAAAAATACATAGCTTATAGCCTACATTTTATAATCTAATAAAGTTTGTTGTGAGTGCATTCATCTTTGATGTTTAGAACAATGTAGGATTTGTGTCTTCCCGATTCAACTACAGAGAATCTTTATATGGGGATTATAGAAAGGAAGAATAATAATTATTATATTCATGGCATGAAATTCCTTAACTAAGCAATCTCAGTCGTAAATAAAACCGGTATGTTGTGAATATTCTGATATAGAGCATGATATGGCTTCATCAATCCTCAACGATTGTAGTATTGGTGACAAGTGGTTAAAAAAAAAAAATCAATGTTTCGCAATTGAGGAAATTGTGCCTACTTTGCTATGCACTAAATTTTAAGACAGTTTTCACATACTTTAGTTGTTTATCCAGTCAACAAACAAAATTACATATTGGTTGTTTTCTGGGGCTAATCGATGCCACGATGACACCCAGTGCAGGGATATAAATATGCAGGAATCATATTTTCAAGAATATAATGTAGGCATACAAAGATAAAGAAATATGTCCTAGCTTTGAAACCAAGATTTATTTTTTAGCTACCGACTGCTTAATTTTTTTTTTTCATTTATCTCATATCAATGCGATGTAGTCCTAAGTTTATAAAATCTACAAAACTAGTTCACACTTACTTCAAATACATAAATATCTTTGGCTGAATAATGTCTTTCTTTTTACATTTTCACAGAAATTATCATTTTCGCATTCATTGCATAAATTTAATTGATTTCTCGATGCAATAAAAAGATTTCTCTGACTTATAAGGCTGCATATAAACAGGACAAGATTTGAGCAAACCGAACTACGAACGGTGGGAAAGGAACGAAACAACCGCAAGCAGCGTTTTACGTTTCTTTCCCGTAATTTGTGGTTCGGCTTGTGCAAATTTTGTCCTGTTTATATGCACAATAATGTGTACACAAGTCAAAAAAAGGTATTTCTTTAATGGTTGATGATTCTGCCATAAACCTCTATCGGAAACAGGGGCATCTCAGACTTGACCAAATAAAATAAGGATAGATATGACAACATTAGCACTTGCATCTAAAGTAGTCCACAAAGAATTTGTAATATCATTTTTCTAGTATATTGTCTTTTCATTTTAATACAAGACTTGCGAGAAGGAAGAGGATGGTCGTCGATTATGTACTTATGACCTCTCTCTGGGAGTACTGTAGTTGGGTCCTTTGGTTTTCAAGCGATCACTGCAGTTAAAAGAGTGAGCGTATAGGTACACACGCATGTGTACCTATTTTACATTTATTACAGTAAAATTATTTATATACATGTATATTTTTTTTGGAGAAAGAAAAAGACCGGTTACATGAAAATATTTAAAATCTCCTACTATCAGTAAGTGGAAAATGCTGCTTGTGTCATGGAGGACTTTGCCAGCTGAGGAATTGAACTCACAACCTCTGTATGAGGAACCAGACGCTGTGCCAACTCAGCCACTACTGACCGGTCGAACATACAATGATGAAATAGATCCATACACTTTCTGTAAATGTTACCTCCGTTCATGAACATTATCTTTTAAGGTGGATTTTCATTTATTACAGCTGTCGAAACAAGCAGTTAATGTACACAGTGGCAATCAACAGTTAATGTATACGGTGGCAATCAAAATATAGAATAATAGGACCATGTCTAATTTTAGTAAAATATTTTTTTTTTTTAAAGAAAGACAAACATTCCCAGGTTACGAATAACCTGACAATGTTTGAAAAATCTACTACCACCACAGTAAGTGGAAAATGTGGCTTGTGTTGTGATGGAGGACTTAGCCAGAGCACACTACGCATGGGTAGGACCCAAGCACAATGTCAACTCAGCCACCGACCAGGCACACATTTTTCCACAAGATAGTGATAAAAATGAAGAGGCTAGATTAGAATCTTTGTATACTAAGTTAGTTCATAACTCTTTTGACTGTTTTGAGTTTATTATAGAATTAACATTGTTACACTTAATTCTGTTTTTGTACGGCGGATACACAAATACAGATTAACTCTTTAACGAGATGACCATACATACCGTACATCATTGTGGATTTGGAATTTAGTTACTTAATTGATTTTAGCTTAATTTTTGTTTGTTAGAAATCTGTGTATCATATCATCGCCAACCAACCTACAATATGCATTATTGAGATACTGCAAATTTGAAAGATAAAATATGTTACGTAAACTTTAAAATATGGAAGTATATGCAACAGAAATTTTAAAAAAAAATTCTGTCCGCATAATGGAACAAAAAAATTAAAGGCATTCAAATAACAAATCTCTAGAATCCAAATTTAGAGATCTCAAAACTTGTGCACGAGGATTGGTTACTTGCCTGAATGGCGATGATATTTTGATATTCCTCCTGATGTGATGAGATAAATATATTCAGTCAATTATTTCTTACATAACACTTACGTAATGGGCGCGTATGTTATGGGGATCGAATCTAGATAGAATTTCAAGTGATAAAAGTGATTTTGCACCAAACAAGCGAAAACGGGAGCATTTATTTTCTGACATTTACCTATGAATACCGGTACTGTCTTTTGTATACATGGGATTAACTTTGTATTGAATTATTAAGAATTGAGCCCCACTATTTGGGTGCACATAGTGATATGCATCCAGGAATATTCCCTGACCTTATATAAATTCCCCAAAGTCATGATTTTTAGTAAGAAAGTTCTGAATAAATTTGTCTTTTTTGATGAAAGTGAATTAGATTTGAAGAGTCAATAACGACAGTAAAATTAGTTTTTCGATATCTCCAAAAATGACGAAGTTATGAGCTTCAAAAAAGTGAAATCGGGTATAGCATATACAATTGTGTCTAGTGACATCATACGACAGTTCGTAATTCGAATGGCAGTGCTACAGTACTGCATAACAATACGAAATGGAATTTAAAACCTCATGGGGAATTCACCATTTAGATGAAAATCTCCACAATATACCCTGTTTAGGGAATATTTCCCAGGAATGAACCCATCACTGGGTGCAACTATTGTAAGCTATCTACCCGTGCTTGTTCAAGCTCCATGGTTTAACGCACATTCGAACATGTCGCAATGCGTGTACCTTCTCGTTCGATCCTTTATTGTTCGATAGCAAACGGCTCAATGCAAAAAAGATTCAAGGACCGTAATTCTTGCTCGATGTTAGATAGAAATTTACAATTTGACTGAGCGTCTTGGTGGTATATCTATAGGGTCTTGTGTCGAGCGTGTGGAAGCAACGATGAGCATGGTTACAAGTTAACATGTTCGATGAAGCCAAACTGTCGGGTATGGATTTATGTGGGTACATAGCTTACCCACACTTATGCGTCGGGTTTAAAATTAAAACTTAACAAACTGATTCAATTACCTTATTGCTATGTCAGACTTCCAAAGATGTCTCCATCAACTTATATTGTCAGTATTAATCCATACCAATCTAAACTATGAGAGTAAAATATATACTTGTTTAATTCCGCCTCAAGCTTAATATACAAAAATTTTTAAAATAGCACAGTTTCAACTTCACTACTATAGGAAACAACAACTATTTATGTCGGGGGAAATGACAAAAGATGAATTAAAATTCCATTTTTTCTCAACGACAGTTATGTTTGAAGGTTAGGAAATATGCATAAATTATTAAAATAACCCAAACAACCTATTTTATGCATGTATTACATCTCCCTCGACTTTAATAGTTGTTTAAAGTAGTAATTAAGTTGAAATCAAGTGTTATTTTTTAAAAAAATGCGTGCAAGAGGCGGAATTCGATAACCCAGTAAAAAAACGACAATTTCGAAAACAAACGCTTTATCATAGATATTGAAGAAATAAACACGTAGGTATCATTCCATAATTATTATCACTTGATAAGGAATCTATGTTTGTAAAAATGAAGTTGTTTCCTCATATCAGTGAGAATGACCTTCGGACTAAACATACATATTATGAAATATGTACAGGTAAGTACGGCATATATTCAGTTATATTATGCTATAATATCAGTATGGTATCAGTAGCACAACTAAAATATTTCAAATTCGAAGCGCAGTCACGAAACATCGTAGGAAACAAACATTTTGACACCATTTATATAAGCTTCAATCGTATATTATTACATCGCAAAATCTCACGTTAATAAATAAAAACATGGCAAATCACAATAAAAATTTAAATTATAAATACAATTTCAATGTTGTGTTCCACAACAAAATGCGTATTTTTTGGTAAACAGTAAAAATTCATTGGAACGCGTCCATCGGAGCCGCCATTTTAATTTACGTAGATGACAGAAAATCAAATCCGTCCCTGATAGTTCCAGGATAAATTAATTAGGTGAAAGAAAACTATATTATACATACTTGAAAGGGAAAAATAATTCCAACTACTTTCACAAACAATCGAAGCAATTCTCCAGGCAGCAAACGAATAATTCGCGAAGACAGCAATGCGGGAACCGAGGACGCCCGGGGCAGCATAAAAATTTTGTCCGGTAGGATTTCCTTTTGATAAACTCACCTTTCACAACTTTCTCATGGATCTGACGGTAGAATAAATCCTGATGTTTGTCTCCCCAGCGATCTTGTAATGTTTTAAATGTTTACGATTAAAATCTATTATTGAAAGAATACGCGTCACCAATCGACCAATACACATTCGGAAGTGAAATAATAAGGAAACAAAATGGCTGGCGTTCAGCGTTTATCAGGCTGACCACAATGATAATGCGAGCGATCAGAGCAGCCAACTAGCAAACACAAAATTTTTCGAGTAGGTACTAATTGCTACTAATATTGTAAAATATACCACACATGCGACGACAAGAATAATAGGTAAACTTTCAGAGTAGCTGAATACGAATATTTACTACGCAGTCTACGCACACGACTATATTTTTTTAAGTGACTTTTCGGTTCAACTTAATTACTATAAAATACGACTGCTTACATCGAGGCAGTTTTAGGTATTTATTTTGCAGAAATAGTATAAAAACCAATACATTGCAAAAGCTGTAAAGAAAATTGCAAAAAAATAGTTTGCGTAATAAATATAAGGTTGCTTGTGAGACAAAAAACGATTACATGTAGGTGGTACACACAGATAAAATTTAAATAATACTTTGTGCTTAAATTCGATCTAGGACTTGTGGAAAATACTAACATTTCCCGTAAGGCAGAATGCGACATATCTCCTAGAACTGAGTTGCATATTTATATCTCAATGTACCCAGCATTTCCGAGATAAATGCTGTTGGAAACAGCCATGGCCATTCGGATAAACACCAAACTCTCGTATCGTAAATTTTGGATATGATAAAAGATGCACTAAAATTCAATTTTTGTAAATTAAAATTCCATGTGTTTTGACAGTTTCGGCCACGTTTTATTCTTGTTTGCCCTCAACGTGACCAGCGATTATGAATTTTCTACGAATAAAATCTTAGGCTTTTTTTCATGATATCTATTTGTTTTAATTTTATTGCCGGTAAATATTCTGAATAATTTTTTAATAAATCCTTCTGATTTACTTTAATTACTATAAAAAGAAACTGACTGCATTTGGGATTTTTTTTAATGTTAGAATTTTTATTTTTAAGTACATAAAATGAAATTCGCTTTTGTTATATGGGATGACAGCCAAAATAATATCTGTTGATCACATTTACTTATGTTTGTGTTCGCGATGCGAGTGGCTAGAATTTTTATCATTTACTCTATGCAAATTAAGTAGGTACTATTTTGGCCGAACTCGAAAAATAAAATAAAGGTAATCAGGTTTGTTTTATAAATAAATAAAAAATATTAAAAGGTTAGGTTAGGTTAGGTTAGGTTATACCTAAATAAATAGTTCAAGCTTTTTAGGTAGGCACTATTTTGCCGGCATATTAAATTACATTATATATATACATTTATATTTTTTATTTTTTTTATTTACGTTTTTCAATTGCCTCTAGCCGGGTTTTTAGCCACTTATGCAGAATCAGACATACCATTGACAGAAATTATTTGAAATGGCTGTCATCTCATACAACGAAAACGAATTTTCATTTTACGTAATTAAAAATGAAAATGGTAGAATTAAAATATTCCCAAATGCGGTATGTTTCCTTGTATAGTAATTAAGGTGAATTAAAAGGTTTTAATTCAAAATATTTCGTATGAGCCGTGGCCAGCGATCCCGAATATTTCTCATTTCCTGTTAATTAGCAAACATGAGTTAATTTTAATGGTAAACTTATCGCATTTCGCTATATGCAAAGGCTCGTTAAAAAAACAACACTTGATTTTAAGTTAAATATCTAATGGCTATAACCATTTCAGTTGGGGATAGTAAACGTGCACAATATAGGTTTTTTGGGTTTAGTTTGGGTTATTTATAATTTATGGGTATTTCTTAACCTTCAGTCTTAACTTCGATTAAGTTCAACCACATAAAATAGTTATGTCTTGTTGTAATAAAGTTGAAACCAAGTGCATTTTTTTATTGAATATATAAACACATTACAATAATTTATAAATGTAGATATTTCGAGGCTGATTGCGAAAAAATTAGAAATTTGAAAAAATTGCCCAACTCAATTGAGAAATTATTTCTCGTGTTTGAGTTGGGGAGTGTTGTGAGTCATTATGGTTTATAGGTTGTAAAATTTCACTAGTTGATGTAGCTAAAAATTAACAAATAGCTATAAAACTAGATGATAAATTTGATAACTCTATATAATTAAGAAAATAAGAAATTTAATTACCAACTAAAAAATAAAAAATATAACTTAAATAATATAATAGTTATTAAACTTAGAAAAAATAAGATATAAAAATAAAAATGTACTTATTAGGTACGAAATAATAGTAGGTAGGTACAGTACTGGTAGTAAATTGTTCAAAGACCGAGCTGGCAATCTTGTATGAAATGGGTACTTAATAAAATGCAACAACAATAAACGCATATTAGCACATATTAGGAAGCGGATAATATAACTTTAGAGGATATGTATTTTTTTTTAAATATTAAATTTTGTTTATATATTTTTTTTTTATTAATCATTAATCAATTTTCCTAAATTCATAACGTGAATTTAGGAAAATTTAATTAATAAAAATTACAAATGAGTTCATATAAACAATTATTTGAAAAATGTATCCAATGAAATTAAAACTTGTGATTACCGTTGGGTTTATCTAAAAGTTGTTTGATTTGTGATTTGAAAGTTTTGTAATTTTTTTCAGTTTTAATTTTATCCGGAAGGGCATTAAACAATTTTATACCTTGATAATTATAATGGTGTTGACCAGCACTAGTATTACATTTAGGAATTTCTAAGTTACCACGTGATCTAGATCGGTTACTTATTTTTGTAGAAATTGTTGAATTGAAATGGTCTTTATGAATTTGTAACAGTGCATTCTTTTTAAAAAATTTGTTTAAGCTAAGAACCCTAAACGAGTCAAACAGCTCCGTGGTTGGAAATATCGATGGTTTTCTTAGGATGACTTTCAAAATTAACCTCTGAACCTTTTCTACAGGTGAAAGGTTAGTTTTGAAAGTCCCTCCCCAACCGATTATACCATATTGTAATATGGATTGGGCAAGAGAAAAATATATAATTTTAATCATATTATATGAAAGGATGTTTCTCAATCTAATGAATAAGTAAATAAGTTTTCTTACTCTGGTTGCCGTATTTTGGACTTGTTCGTTCCATTTTAAGTGTCTATCTACTATGATACCCAGATACTTTATACTATTTTTGCATATTATTGGTAAACAATTTACATTACCGCATTCTTTTTTATTTTCACATTGTGATGAATGGATTTTAATGGTAATATTGTTTTCAAAATTTTTTTCCTGCAAAGAGAATGGGATGAAATATGTTTTCTCGGTATTTAGTGAGAGACAATTTAGGTCGAACCATGTTTTGAGTATGTTTATATTGATATTGGCTATCCTCATTGTTTCCTCCCATGATTTTCCTTTTGTGATAACTACAGTGTCGTCTGCGTAAGATATGATATCTCCAACAATGGGAAGAGTGAAGATTTGATTTACATATATAATAAAAAGGATTGGACCACAGACATATGAATATATAGACTAGAAATTAAAGGTGAGGGGTAAAATCAACTGTTGAAGAACGAAGGGGGTAAAGCTAACTGTGATTCGTCAATAAATCAATCTGACAGTATATAGGCATCTCACATTATAATATCACCATTTAGTTCTTAAAAGTAAAATCTGCTTTTGAATGAATAGACATTTTTACATGAGAGGGCAAATTACTCGCCACGTTATGAACAAATTTGCGAAGTCCAAATTTGGCAAAATAAATTTCTTCTTTTTTCAGAGTCGAATATTTCGTTTACGTATTTAGTTAAGACACTTTTATAAATGTTCATAATTTACTTCCCAGCAACCAACCAGCTTTGTGTTTCGCGTCTAGACGTATCTCGATGTGATAGTATATGTTTCTACAACTGATCCATATTATACGATGTGAATATGCTTAAAATAAAGTAAAATAATGCTTATTTAAGGAATGTAATACGACTATACGACAATTGGGTTTATTCTCTTTTTCACATCTATTTTTACAAGTTTTCATACCACAAGCCACCATTTTGCCGTGTTATTTCGTAAAATGAACCGATGATGCCTCGACCATAGTTCGCACAAGAATGATGACGTCACGTTTTCTAAATTCACTTGAGGCCATACGCGAGCACAGCCGGCTCCAATGGAACCGGTATGGGGAGTGGGGAATAATACGCTTTTAATCACTTAGGGCAGGTCTACTAATATTCATATGTCTATGGATTGGACCGATGACAGTTCAATATATAGGGTTTTCCAATAAGAGGTGTTATTTTGAATAGCCCGCTATTTCGGTAGATGTTACTTTTGAAGCTGTCATTTTTTGACATTTGACAAGTAGAAACTACGCCATTAATAACAATGGAACGATACACGCTTCAACAACGCATTGAAATTATTAAAATTCATTTGAGTGAATCAAATGCAAATCATCTTGAGTGATGAGGCCCATTTCCAAGTCGGTGGCTTCGTCAACAAGCAAAATTGTCGCATCTGGGGCTCGGAAAACCCAAGAGTTATTGTTGAAAAGCCTCTCTATCCTCAACGTGTGACTGTTTGGTGCGGTTTATGGTCCGGCGGAGTCATTGGACCTTACTTTTTCGAAAATGAGGCTGGAGCAACAGTTAAGGTGAATGGATTCCGCTATCGAGAGATGATTAATGATTTTTTATGGCCGGAATTGGATGGTATTGATCTGGATAACATTTACTTTCAACAAGACGGCGCTACGTGCCACACAAGCAACGAAACCATTGATCTTTTACGATTGAATATAACACCTCTTATTGGAAAACCCTGTAAATATAATGTGTATATTTCTTTTTTGACAAGTTTATCATTTTTGGTTGTTATTATTATTGTGACACTGAGACCAAACGTGGTCGTAGATGATTATGGAATCAAAAATTTACAGTTTTTGTGCCTACACAATATTAATGTTAGAAATGAGGTATTCCAAACTTCATTTGCAGTTGCCGTGTTCAATGAAAACAGCAAGTAATTGTCCTATAAAACCCATTTTAAACTGTCACATAATAATCCTCTAATTACGGATTCAAGTGCCCGCGGAAAGTGAAGATAACGATTGTCGATTACCCCGTGCGGTTTTACTGCAAGAAAGATGACACCGTATCATTATAGATAAACACTAAATGTGAATAATTATTAATTCTTCGACTCGCCTTCAAAGTGTGAGGCGTAATAATTAATGTATACTTTTGTGGGTAGCAGGGCTGCCACACTATACTTATTGATCAATCCTGGATAGCTGGTTAGGTACTTTTCGATCTCACCTCCCCCCTCCCCCACTTCAAGCGGTCAGTCATACAACAACACGACAAACTCCCACCAGGAATGACATATATTTCGGAAGTTGAGACTCTTATGCCGATGGTATAAATAATAATACCCTTAATATTAGAAGAAAAAAGTTTCGCCCTAAACATGGAAAAATTTTCTTTGCATAAAATAACACCTCTTATTGGGTTTTCCAATAAGAGGTGTTATTTTGATATTCAAGCGTAAAAGATCAATGGTTTCGTTGCTTGTGTGGCACGTAGCGCCGTCTTGTTGAAAGTAAACGTTGTCCAGATCAATACCATCCAATTCCGGCTATAAAAAATCATTAATCATCTTTCGATAGCGCAATCCATTCACCGTAACTGTTGCTCCAGCCTCATTTTCGAAAAAGTAAGGTCCAATGACTCCGCCGGACCATAACACCGCACCAAACAGTCACACGTTGAGGATAGAGAGGCTTTCCAACAATAACTCTTGGGTTTTCCGAGCCCCAGATGCGACAATTTTGCTTGTTGACGAAGCCACCGACTTGGAAATGGGCCTCATCACTCAAGATGATTTGCATTTGATGCACTCAAGTGAATTTTAATAATTTCAATGCATTGTTGAAGCGTGTATCGTTCCATTTTTATTAATGGCGTAGTTTCTACTTGTCAAATGTCAAAAATGACAGCTTCAAAAGTAACATCTACCGAAATAGCGGGCTATTCAAAATAACACCTCTTATTGGAAAACCCTGTATTTTATTTTCTTGTCTCCAACGATTAAATGTTTTCAGAACATAAAACAAAAGAAATGTGGTCCTGCCCCAATGTTTCACGTTTGCGCAAACATTAATTGGTTCAATGTCTGAGGTAAAATGTCGCTGGAGATGCGGTTTTGCACAAATATTTTCAGAATATGCAGAATATTAATAGTTTAATACCCTTCTAAAAAAAAATTCTAGATGCTTTAATTTGCTAAAACAGCAACTGCAAGAATACATAATTTTGCTGACTTTCATATTATGTGGTTACGTATTTACACGCATGTGTTTTTTTGTCTACATAAGACCTGTATTATAACGAAACACAAATTTGTGAAACATTGTCAACATGTTATAAAAATGGTAAATATACCTACAGAAAATAGGGACACACTTAATACGCACATTTTTTTTAAACATACTTTCTAGTAATTAGAATATAATGAGAAGTATTTTAGTTTCTGGAAATTGAAAATAATACATTTAGGTAATAGTTATTTCGTTAAAATGAATACCTATTTTTATTTGGCGGCCATTGTTGTTGATGTCAAAGTTTTGAGGTTAGTTTTTTTCTTCTCTTTTAAACCAAAATGTGAACCTATGTCCCTAAAATAGGTTCTTAGGTTGTCAGCTTAGGTTTAATTAATACATAAATAAATAAATAGGTAAAAAACAATTTAATATTATTATTTCAAAACATGGCAGGAAGAAAGACGCTTTTTTATGAAGTAGCTACTAAAATCCATTATTTTCTATTTTCGTAAACTGAAAAACTTACCTACTTCTCATTGTTACCTAACTGATACACGGTGGTTTTTCCTATGTCCCTATTTTCTGTATATTATTTACCATGGAAAAAACAAACAAAGACATTGTCATCAAAAATATTATTTTCGATTTTGGGTCTGTCTATGATTGTAATTCTGGTTCAATGAACTCTGATTAGTTTTGAGTTACGTTTTAAAAATTGCAACTGATGTGTCAGTAGTTCAGACGAACGATAAAGTTGTTTTCTACTCTGTATTTGGAATGTGTTTTTCTTTTGTTTAAAATTCTTAGAGTTAATCTTGACAAGTCTGCGTTTTTTGGCTAACATCATCAATCTTACAAAAATTATAATATTTCGTGATTTTTCACGGGTCTGCGCTAATCTCTATCTCTTCTCTAAATAGTATAAAATAAAGCCATCCGCACTGTCTGTTTGTGCGCTTAGTTCTTCACTATTTTGATAGGGTGTTCTCTATCACTTAGAGAATTTCTTCCGGAAGGTTTATATATAGAATACATGTAAATTATGTTCATAGAAAATAGAGAAAAGTCGATGTTTTGAAATCAAGTCTTAAAAAATATGTTCGTGCGCTTACATTGCCAACACTGGCTAAACCTTATGAGATAGATCAAAATAATGCATTACGGAATTGTATGTCTATTTGTAAATGACTCATAGCATCGAAACCTCCGTGACTAGTACCTACGAATTTCTCTGACGATAGCTAACCTCCGATAGGAGATGATACCAGAAAATGAGAGTAATTAATCCATAACAACAACAACAATATTACATTGACTCGTTAATCTAGTATTTCGTACGTAATAATACGAGTATATTTTTCCAAGATTTCACCATAGAGTGAGCCCGGATTGTCTAACTGTTTATGTTTTATTTTAAAATGATGATAGTCAACCTCTGTTAGTAGAAGCCACCAGAAAAGAAAAAGCAGTAAGTACTCATGTTCGTATTATTCCTTCTAAGATCAATTTTATTGCCGAGCATTACAAAGGGCTTGATGGCTTGACAGTTTGAGAATGATTGAGAAGACAATGAATCAATTATTTAATTGAGCTATAAAGACTTCATTTTGCCAAAAATAACTACATCAACACATTAGTCTATTCTAGTCGGTACTGGGTAAGACAATAACCTTATCCAGTCGAGTCGTCAGCCATTTTTCGTTTTTAGTTAGTCAATTTTCCGCTGTTTTCAAAAATGGCGCTAAACTCTGTGTTGTCAGCCGATAAAATTGCTCTGGCCCTACTTATCCAGTCGAGTTTTGTAAATTGCTGGTTTTTCAACAGTATTTATTCTACTAACCACAAGTTGTTAGGTGAGGGGGACGCGGAAGGAGTCTATCCGATTCCTTATGAAGCCCCAGAGGATAATGAGATCAATGAAGACAATCCACCGGAACCGCCTAGAGAGAGAATCATTATGACGTGGCCAGGTCAGTATATAATACATATATATTTTTTTATATATATAAATAGCTGACGTTTACCCGGCGTTGCTGGGGGTTATTTTTACGAGATATACGATCAGACAAATACTATTTGAGACTTTTCTGTAGACCTGTTCAAGACGTACAATTCCGTAATGCATTATTTTGATCTATCTCATAAAGTTTAGCCAGCGTTGGCAATGTAAGCGCACGAACATATTTTTTACGACTTGATTTCAAAACATCGACTTTTCTCTACTTTCTATGAACATAATTTACATGTATTCTATACATAAACCTTCCGGAAGAAATTCTCTAAATGATAGAGAACACCCTATCAAAATCCGTTGCGTAGTGAAGAACTAAGCGCACAAACAGACTATTTATTTTATATTATTTAGAGATATAAATTTAAATGGCAAAAAAAAATTGTATTCACCACTATTTAATCAAAAAAACCGATTGTTTTTTTCCAAATGTTTCTGTCAAGGGTGTTCTAGACCATCATTTCAATTTATTGAGTAATTTATATAATTTTGTTTTAAATTGGCAAATTTCTAAATCATATGAAAGATTGTAGTCTAATTCAGACTTAGAAGAGATGTTGAATGGATGGGAGGCAATTTCAGACAAGGCTTGATAGAAGATAGGATATTTGTTTAGAGAGGGACAGTAAAAAATGTGGGATCTAAAGTTTCCACTTCTAGACCACAGAATGTACAATCTGAGGAGTCAAGCACATGAATTTTAACAAGGTGAGAAGGAACGGAACAATGTTCAATATTCGTCAGGATAAACTTATATTATATACAATTTTTTGTTGGAATATTTTTTTATTTATTTATTCAAACGCCTTAAAATGGCTTTTACAATATAGTGATAATCGAATTACAAGCGTAAAGTGGTAAACAGGATAATAATAACAATAAATTAAATAACAATTAATGTGTACACAAAAACACTATTGCAAGTGATGCAGTTATTAATATAAGTGCAAAATGCAAAATGCAAAATGGGTATTTTCCATTTTGCATTTTAAATGCTTTTCTAAAAACCATTTTGCATTATGCATTTTAAATGCTTTTTTTGCAACATTCTTCCTACTATCTCCTCTCATCTTTTTTTCATAAGCTCCAAATATCAGTCGGTCCTCAACCTCGCTATGAGAGATAATTTACATTTGTCAAGTTGCTCATCCCCGGTAGGAGCCCTGGCAATTGAGTGATACAATTACAAAAAATACTGATTTAAATACATACTGAACATGGGGCCATGACGCTGTAATATTAAATGTTAGATAGCAGTTTCTATGTTTTTAAGTTGGCAACATTAGTCACGCGCAAATTTTTTGTGGTTTCATAATCTGTAGTCGTGGTATTTTTGGATTTACCATCATGTAATATGTTTGTTCTACATTGATGTCCATTATTAAATGACAAAATTGTTTAAAAATTCTATAATTATTTTGATTGTTTGATCTGAGAAACCATTTAACATTTTCAATGTATTTTGAAAATAGGTATTTTGCATTTTGTATTTGAAATGCTTTACTAAAAACCATTTTGCATTTTGCATTTTCAAATGGAAAAGTTTTGACCCATTTCCATTTTGCATTTCAAATGGTTTTGGGTACACATTTTGCACATCTCTGAGTAAGACAATGCATAATTCAAAAGAAATATATACCAGTGTAACAATAGTTGAACTAATTTATACTAGGATGTTTAAGTAAGACCTATCATAAGTCGAACTATGAGGTGTCTATGATCATAGTCAGGTTTTGAAGGTTGTACCCATCAATTTAATATGATGAAGAAGATGTTAAACAGTGACCTTTTTATTTTACTGTGTGTTTTTTTTTACATTAACCCAACACGGGAGGTCCTGAATAAAATTATTTTCCTCAGGGCCTGTGTCATCTTTTGGGATGCTGTGTGAAGTGTCTTTTTTAAGAAAATGAAAGAGAGGAAGTTCTAGGAAGGTAAAAAGTAGGAGGGTTGGGTAGGAATCTAGGGATCAGTGTCTCCAGGAGTGACGGACGTATGGATATATCCGTCCCACTGCAGCGCAAGGCGTAAGGTACCCCTGCTATATCACCAAACGTAGCGAACCAGTTGGAGTGACCTATGGCAGAGGTGTTTCAGTACCAAAACCTCCCAAATTGCTTACGGTACGGGGCTACTATCAACTGTTTATTTAAAAAAAAAGTTCTCTATGCGATGAAGATTTACGGGTTTCCCGATTGTACCACTAGTTTCCAGACACCGTGTATACGCTAATAGGTATTCTGTATACATTAAATGGATGTAGGCCTCTGCGAATCAACATAATAATCACATCAAATTCCTCTTCGTAGAGGTGTAAGCTATTCAAAAAAAAAACTCGAAATTCTTGAATTTTAAATACCTATTGAAATTCGCCGTTCGAATCTCCTAATGATTGGACTAGTTGATTCAGTTCCCAGTTTGTGTTCCTTCAAAATGTTGATATTTCTTGGTCGTTTTAGTTATTCTGTGGTAGTTTTATACTTTATAAAGAATTCTCCATCATGGAATCCTGCACATATAACAAAAGGTAATTACTTCAATTATTTATTTATTTATGTACGCCCTTGTGGCTTTAAAACAAAATAAGTCTTAAGGCGATACACTACGTCGTGTAATATTTTAAATTGAGCCGCTATCAATAACAACCCTTACGTAGATGGCGATAAGGTTTAAATTCCCGCTTATCACCATCCGCCTGTTATGATTTATCCAAGAAAAAAAACATGGCCAAAAAATGCCTTTTATTTTATTTTGTGGATGTTCAGGCATAAATATTTAATTTTTTTTCGATCATTTTATAAATAACTTAATTTTCCACATTATACAATAAAATCATAACCAAAAATGGGTTTGTAAGTATGAGATTTTGAACTTTAAAGCAGTTTTCATAGGCCTTTACATTATTTTTTTTCTGGGCTTATAAAAAGACTTATCTAAAAATACTCGATTATTTCAAAGGCCAAGATGTATTCTACTCGCAGTATTTAATTAAAGCATCTGAAACATTTCTAAGCGACCAAATTTTCAAACCAAAAACACATGATTTTGCATTACTACGTATGGCATAGCCTTAAGAAATTACATTTCTGCATTAAATATACCATAATAATAATAGTTCAATTCCCAGCTACATGAATGTGATATGCAATTCAATGTATCTTATTTCCACTTTTGCAAATAGTTGAATATATTGAAAATAATAATTTGGGAACAAAGTAAATCAACGTAATAGGTCGTAGGTACAAAAAATACAAATAAAAAGGGTATTACTATACCTGCCACTACCAAATAACCAAAACCAACATTAAAAGAAAAATTAGGTATTTGGTCATAATAAATATTAAAAGAAAAGTTAGGTATTTTTTCATAATAAATATTAAAAGAAAAGTTAGGTATTTGGTCATAATAAATATTGAAAGAAAAGTTCGGTATTTGGTCATAATAAATATTAAAAGAAAAGTTAGGTATTTTTTCATAATAAATATTAAAAGAAAAGTTAGGTATTTGGTCATAATATATATTAAAAGAAAAGTTAGGTATTTGGTCATAGTAAATATTGAAAGAAAAGTTCGGTATTTGGTCATAATAAATATTAAAAGAAAAGTTAGGTATTTTTTCATAATAAATATTAAAAGAAAAGTTAGGTATTTGGTCATAATAAATATTAAAAGAAAAGTTAGGTATTTTTTCATAATAAATATTAAAAGAAAAGTTAGGTATTTGGTCATAATAAATATTGAAAGAAAAGTTCGGTATTTGGTCATAATAAATATTAAAAGAAAAGTTAGATATTTTTTCATAATAAATATTAAAAGAAAAGTTAGGTATTTGGTCATAATAAATACTAAAAGAAAAGTTCGGTATTTGGTCATAATAAATATTACAAGAAAAGTTAGGTATTTTGTCATAATATATATTAAAAGAAAATTTAGGTATTTTGTCATAGTAAATATTAAAATAAAAGTTAGGTATTTTGTCATAATAAACATTAAAAGAAGCTTACAAATTATTATAATATTAACGAAACAAAATGTTACAAATTTCTGATTTAAATTTTAGCTAGGAAGAAATGAAAATATTGACTTATTTATATTATACGCACGTACGGGCTTTTACAAACGTGTGATATATTTTAAGGGCCTCCGTGGTCAAGAGTTAAGGCTCTCGACTAGCAAGCCGAATGTCGCGGGTTCAAAACAAAATTTTATTTGATTATTTTGTGTTATTTAACAATTTATTATAATAATACATATATAATATACTTGCGGTACGTTCCAGAGTGGAAGATGCTCTCAATATCGCCCTGGTGTAAGACCACCATACAGAATTGAAACGTCGCTTGAAGTGGCTTTAGACGTGTTTGGTGACCAGGTCTGAATATCCAGGTACTCCCCCAACTATCCTCTTCCCCATCTCCTTCCCCTCCCCACTATCTTCAGTCTCACAACATACCCCAGACTCACTGGCTCCAGACGTTTTGGATTTGTTGGGACTTTTGTGCGGTATTCACATAAAAATATATGTATATCATAGACATATGAATATTAGTAGACCTGCCCTAAGTGATTAAAAGCGTATTATCCCCACTCCCCATACCGGTTCCATTGAGCCGGCTGGGCTCGCATATGGCCTCAAGTGAAATTTGAAAACGTGACGTCATCATTCTTGTGCGAACTATGGTCGAGGCATCATCGGTTCATTTTACGAAATAACACGGCAAAATGTTGACTTGTGATATGAAAACTTGTAAAAATAGATGTGAAAAAGAGAATAAACCCAATTGTCGTATTACATTCCATATGTAAGCATTATTTTAAGCTTATTCACACCGTATTATATGGATCAGTTTTAGAAACATATACTATCACATCACAATGTAGCGATTCTCAAGTGTGCTCATCGTTGTTTACTGGGGTAAGTAAATTATGAGACATTTGTAAAAGTGTCTTAACTAAATACTCTGAAACTAACTACGACTCTGAAAATAGAAGCTGCCTTACTTTGCCGAATTTGGACTTCGCAAATTAGTTCATAACGTGGCGAGTAATTTGCGCTCCCATGTAGAAATGTCTATTCATTCAAAAGCAGATTTTACTTTTAAGAACTAAATGGTGATATTATAATGCGAGATGCCTATTTACTGTTAGATTGATTTATTGACGAATCACAGTCAGCCTTACTCCCTTCGTTCTTCAACAGTTGATTTTACCCCTCGCCATTATCTTCTCGTCTATTAATTCCTATGTCTGTGATGTATATTAATTTAGTGGTACATTATTAAGAGAGATGGAAAGGCTAATAGAGATATTGAAATAAGAATAAATTCGGCAAACTCCATTTGGAGGACTAAACGCGGTTGGGGCTAGTAAAAAAAATGTCCAAAGAAGCGAAGCTAGCAGCCCACACTGGAGTTCTGGTACCTACCCTGAAGTGTGGCAGTGAGGCATGGAACTGGCAGAAGAAGGACGAAAGAAAAATGTGTACGAACCATGTATAATCGTGTGAGAAATGTGGAGATTCGCAAAGAATGCAAAGCTGATGTAAGCGTAAAGAGTAAGTTTAAGAAAGGGACGCTTACATGGTTTGGGTGGTGACCAGCTAACTCATCAAAATGACAATTCAACACATCTTTAAAAAGTGATGTAAAGTCATGAAAAGTGATGAAACAAAAACTAGGTTTAAATAGGTTACGTAGGTTTACATGTTATGGCTTTTATTGACATTGTCATCGTGTTGAGCTATCATGGAACTACGTATGAATGTGAATAAGGCAAGGAGTGCGTGCCAAGTCCGATTGTTAGCGGTCCATCCTCTCTGCCTACCCCTGCGGGGAACCGGCGTGGTGGTTAGATAGTTAGTTAGTTATTGTAGCTTTCTTGTAACTAAATTCTGTGCGGTTAAACACATCTACTATTTCTGAGAAAGTATTGCCAACTGCATGCAATCTTTATCTAGGTACATAGATTATGACTATATACGACTATCTAAATGAAAATTAAAAATAATTTTCGGTCGAGCATTTCTAGTTGGTATATGAAAGATAATAAGGCTAAATAAATCATAGCTGTCTGTAGTAACAAAAACAATTTTTAAAATAACATTCAACGGAACTGAATTTATTTCCAAGCCTATGAAGCATTTGGACTCGGGAATGAAATGGTTTGTTTTTGAAGAATCGCTGGGGGATCCATGATTATCTACGTGACGTTCGCCTGTGATATTTACCAACTATGTTAATGTGCAAGTCAACAATCCGACTACCGACCCCCGCTGAATTGCTTTATAAACTTTGGGCATTAAGTAGGTATCACAGGTATTCATAGGCAGATCGGATTAATTCTCTTTGACCTGTTGGGTGAGACGAGGTATTCTCGTCATCTTACAACATACTTAGGAATAATGTGTGTTTATGATTGTTTCAGGAACAAAGTGGTGTGGGCCTGGCAACATCGCCTACAACTACCACGACCTGGGCATCTACAACCAGACGGATAAGTGCTGCCGGGCGCACGACCTCTGCAGCGACATCATACCTGCCGGACACACAGCACATGGACTCAACAATGAAGACTTCTACACCAAGTAACTAGCAAGCTTATGATATAAGATTCAGGATTAATTGTCCTGATGAATCAGGAGCCTTCGCTCCTCACGATTACGATTTACGTGCGCAGCAGTCGTTCAGGGTCCTGTGACACTAAACTTAATCACTGATCAGTGATCCGTGACCTTCTCCTGCCTTCATCTTTGTCAAGTTTTTAATTCGGCGATCGATGTGCCGAAATCATCTCAGGATAAGTTGTAGTCAGGCAGTTGACGGCTAATGTTCTAATGCCTACCACTTCCAGAAAGGATAGGTTGGTAGCATCACATTTGGAGGGCGTCTACCCATTTTATCTTGTTGGCTCTAAGCTTTGAATGTCCTTTTTTCATACTATATATGAACGTGGGGTAATTCAGGGCCCTCCACTTGTCAAATTTTTAATTCGGCGAGCAATGTGTGTAAATTAACTCAGGATAAGTTGTACGCAAGCAGTTGACGACCTATTTGAATGCCTACCACTTCCAGAAAGGAAAGGTTGGTAGCATTACATTTGGAGGGCGTCTACCTATGTTATCTTGCTGGCTCTAAGCTCTAACGGCCGTTGTTCCCAACTTTTCGAAGGATCAATCTCAGGCTCCGATCAGCCAAATAGTTTGTTCAATAACATTCGATTCGTCTGTTTCCAAACAGCTTTACCATTGATTATCCTAACTGGCCCCGCCCACTTTCATAGACAATAAAATGACATCAAAGTAAAAACTTTCAATGTTAAATTAATATTGACGAATTAATTATTGTGTTTATTATTAATGCATAGATTATTTTTTACTTAAACATAAACATATATAATATATTAAAAATAAAGTGTTTGCTTGACTTTAATGCCATCGTGTCTTGGCGTCGCGAATATTTTTCATTCTGTCGACACTTTTTATAACTAGTCATTTACTGAGGTAGGCTTCATCCAGTAACTTGCCTTCCTTAAATTTGTAGATCGCTCAGTCGTCACCTTTCCGTTGGAAAGAGCGTAGTTGTGCCCTTGAGCAGTGTTGAGCCAAAATTTCGGCTTGACTGTTGATCAGTAGGATTGGGAACAGCGGCCGTAAGTGTCCTTCTTTTCATATAGAAACATGGAGGAATTCAGCCTCCAAATCAGTCCCATATTAGTGTTTTTCGTTAAGCCATGTCACACCATGTTCATGGCGTCTTTTTTCGTGAAATTCTTACATTCACATTTACTTAGAAGCCTCCTTCGCCATTTAAAAGCCGCTTCTAAGCCTTAGTTTTGTTTTTGGCTGGTTGATCAGTGGGCTTATATTACGGCTTTCATCCACTTCTTTAGCGAGGAGGTGTTTAATTTCTTCTTTAGAAGAAGCAATGAAGGTAGTTTATCGAAGATTTGCGATTATCTCGCCATCAATGTTATTTCCCACCTTCCCGACCATAGGACCTTACTTATTATTTATTTATTTATTTAACGCCCAGAGGGCTTTTACATGGTTGGTAGTATAATTTTAATTTGACAGATACTTTGAAACATAAAAAATAAGAATAAAATTACATTTGATAAAAGCTATGCATCAAGTCATACAAATACAAGAAACAAAAACAGAAAATTACAGCTATTTGTAGGTTTACATGATGTGTTTAGGAGTATTGTTGAAATAAATGTTTTAAATGATCCACAAAACTTGCCAAGTTGGTATTGAATATGTCAACATCACCCAAGTAATGATTTCCCATGGTGTGAAGTCGTTGTATCGGAGAGTGGGCAATATAGTTACGCTTATGTGTGCTGCTGTAGAATATTGTATTTTGTCGTGTTGTTACTGTGGGTGTATGTATGTTTATAAGTTGCAGGAGTTCACAACAGTCGAATTTAGAGTTAAGTATTTTGAATAAGAACGTTAAATCGTTTATTTTACGTCTATCTTCTAATGTATGTATTTTTAGAGTATTTAATAAGAAATTGTATTTTAAGTCTTCGACAGGGATATTTAATTTAAAATTTATAAAACCTAGAATTTTTTTTTTGTATTTGCTCAATGTTGTTAATGTGAATTTTGTAAGATGGAGACCAAACTACTGAGTTATATTCAATTAGACTTCTTACTAGAGATACATATAATAGTTTAATGGCTTGTAAAGAATTAAAGTTTTTAGTTGTTCTTAATACGAAGCCTAGTGTTTTCATACCTTTGTTCACAATTTGATGGATATGATTGGTGAAACTTAGTTTTTCGTCCAAAATAATTCCAAGATCTCTCATTTCCGTGACTCTTTCTAAAGTTATGTTATTGATGGAATATTCGAATAAAACAGGATTTTTGTTTCTGAAGAAAGTCAAGGTTTTGCATTTTACTACATTTAAAAATAAATTATTTTGAACACACCAATCTCTAAACTTACTAATATTTGACTGTAGTATATGGCAATGATTTATATCAGTTATTTTCTTGTATAGTTTGATGTCATCTGCAAAGAGCAATACCTCGACATCGTTGAAGCAATTGGTTATATCATTGATGAAAATGAGGAACAAAACCTGGCCAAGGTGACTACCTTGCGGTAGGCCACTGGTAGCCCGGAAAGCTTTCGACATCCAAGATTTTATTTTAATGAACAGTTTACGATTTGACAAATAGCTACTAAACCATTTTAGCATGTTATCCCTTATTCCTAGAGCAAATAGTTTTTGGATTAGTAGTTTATGGGATACTTTGTCGAATGCCTTCGAAAAGTCTGTATATATACAGTCGACTTGTTTATTTTCTGCAAATGATTGTATAATGAAGTTTTGAAATACCGTTAAGTTAGTTGCGGTGGATCTTCCTTTGATAAAACCGTGCTGTTTTTGATTAATTAATTTTATTAATTTGGGATAGATTTTATTATAAATATAATGTTTTTATATAATTTTTTTTATATAATGTTTTCATCATAAAATAAATGGAATCTAAAATAAAATAAAGACTAATCAAACTAAACCTATCGTTTTCCTAATTCCAAAACCTTTTTTTGTTTACTCATTTGCCTTATTGTTTTCAGACTGAATTGCAAATGCGATGAAAAGTTTCACATGTGCCTGCACAAGTCCAAAGATGGTCTGGGAGACAATATTGGAGTTTTGTACTTCAACATTATAGGAACGCAATGCTTCCGTAAAGATTTTCCTATCGTCAAATGCATTAAAACGAGAGGGTAAGAGAGATAATTTTACTATAATGAGATATACACTAATAAACTGTTCTGGAAAAGTTACACGTTTCAATGTTTTTGTGAGAATTTTTGCGTGTCGTTTGAAGAACTGCAATATTTTTAAACAATTTAAGGCTAAACCAATTTTTTAAATGAGGTATGCAGATTTGTTTCGTCTTGTTTGTTATGTTCGTTATCTGGATATTGTCATGTTGATTGCTTTTATTGACAGGTAAAAGTTGGATAGGTAAAAAAATAACAGAGGGTTTACCTTTTTTTGTAAATTTGAAATTTTACGAACTTCCAATAAATTAGATTATTGATGTGTAACTTTATGAATATTAGATTATTGACCCATCACTTTATGAACGTGGAATAAAATAGATTATTGATATGTAACTTTATGAACATGGAATAAATTAGATTATTGATCTGTAACTTTATGAATATAAGATTAATTAGATTATTGATCTGTAACTTTATGACCATGGAATAAATTAGATTATTGATCTGTAACTTTATGAATATAAGATTAATTAGATTATTGATCTGTAACTTTATGAATATAAGATTAATTAGATTATTGATATGTAACTTTATGAACATGGAATAAATTAGATTATTGATCTGTAACTTTATGAATATAAGATTAATTAGATTATTGATCTGTAACTTTATGACCATGGAATAAATTAGATTATTGATCTGTAACTTTATGAATATAAGATTAATTAGAATATTGATCTGTAACTTTATGAACATAGAATAAATTAGATTATTGATTCGTAACTTTATGAACGAGCAATACATTATGGATGGGTGAAGTGCGTTTATGTGTGTTTATCGCCGGCTTACTTTCAGCAATTACATCCATAGATTGTCTGACTCCATAAATTAAAACAATTATTGAAACAATCGAACTTTTATTGTTCATTTAAAGTTACAAGTTTTACCAGTAAATTTGTCGTAAATGTGGGGAAAAGAAATAAATGTCAACTGTCAACTAGGCGCGCGAAATCTCGAATGAATTCAAAATGGTTTCGTCGAACAGCTGACGGCACGAGGTAGAGTTGCCAACTTTCAAAGGTTGCCAGCGGCCAAAAAGAATATCTCTACAACATTAAATTATTTATGTTTATAATTTAGATTATTTTTCTGTTACATTGTGTAATAAAATAGTTTGTTTATCTATATCCAACTTTATTTTTACAGATTATTGAGGCCAAAATGTGTGGAATATGAACTGGACCACAGTAAACCAAAGCTATACCAATGGTTTGATGTCCCCCCATTTAAATAAGCCTATATTTTAGTAATTATTTATCAAGCTTTAATTTAAATCTTCTTCTTTCGTGTGGTGGGAAGTCAGAGGGGGTCAGAGGTTTGCAAACCAGTCTAGGGCCGCAGGAGTCACCCGGTGGACCCCGCCAATCACACCGAGGAATGAATTTGAACTTAATTTAATTATTCACCAATATAACCAATAAAGTATTATTATAAAAAAGATATTTTTTCACACTATCCCACACGGAAAGAAAGGGAGGAAGTTCTGGAAGTGAAAAATGTATGAGAGGTGGGGAGGAATCTAAAGATTGATGTGTCCAGTAGTGACGGACGTATGAATATATCCTTCCCGCTACGGCGCAAGGCGATGGGTCAAGAGTCAAGAGACCAGTTGAAGAAGTCAAAGGTCTCCCCAAACCAATCTCTCCCTATCTGACAGCTGGCGGGGAGGCGCATCCTGAACACTCTTCACCCGATGATTCCGAGCACCCCTGTTAAATCACAGTTAAAAATAATGACACCAGTAAAAAAAAATGATTTGAACCCGTTGTCATCAAACCTAAGGCCCTTGTATTATAACTCCAGTTACATTTGATGTCATCACAAATCGACGTTCAGTTTGATTTTTTGTCTTTTGAACTGTCACCGCATATTTTCAAGTCAAAACTCACCTTTTAAATCTTAAGTTGGATTGTTTAAACCAGTGCTCCGCAACCGGTGTGCCGTGGCACACTGGTGTGCCGTGAGCCGGACACAGGTGTGCCGCGGTCAAATTCAATGTATTTGACATTTTACAATATTTCATTATGTATTTAATACATGATGACAAAATATTTTTCATAATATTGTCTATTTTTCATTGTCTGCAAATACTGTTAAAAGACGTATTCACAATATATTAGAAACACTGATTAGAAAACTGTTATTGGCTAAAAAATTTGCGCTTCAGATCAACGAAACAACCGATATTAAAAATAAAGCATAGTTGATAGCTATTGTACTTTTCGTTGACGAGGACTTTATTAGGTCATTATTTATTTTGTAAGGAGGTTCCAAAGCGACCTACCGGTGAAGAATTTTTTCAAGTAACCGATGATTTCTTAAAAATATACAATAATAAATGGAGCAATTGCATTGCTGTTTGCACGGATGGCACTGCGGCAATGACGGGTAGTAAAAAGGGTTTTGTCTCTTGTGTAAAACAAAAAAATCCAACGTTACAATTTACACACTGCTGCATACATCGAGAAGCATCGATGGTCAAAACTTTACCGGAGGAACTTATGAATACGAGATATTTTAGCTTTGGTGTGCCGAGGAATTTTAGGAAGAAATTTGGTGTGTCGTAGGTGAGAAAAGGTTGCGGAGCACTGGTTTAAACCATGGATCAATATTGATCAGTCATCAATTAAGGCACAGTTATTTCGCAGAAATTCATGTGTGACAAAGTCATCAAATGGCCATTGGCGCCATTTTATTTTTTTGATATTTGAAATTCTAGGTGCGTTTCAGCTTTCTATCGAATTTTAATAACAACCGACTTAAAAACATGAGCAAAATGGCGCTGAATGACAAAGTTACGTTTGAATTTCTGTGAAACAACCTGCCTTAAATCATCAAGCATAACGGCCATACGTTGACGGGCCGAAAATTGGCGGATAATTGCCGATTTGGTGATGACGTCAAATGTGACAGGAATTTAAACAACTAGGCCTAAGTAATTTATTTTGCAGGTCTACGAACTTCATAGTACATTCACCTAGATTTAATTGGTTGATTACCTTGAGTTACCAATTATTTTCTAAAAATGATTTGCACTCCAAATCTAGATGACTCTAATTAGAATAATTACGTTTTTGGTCGTGACACATAATATAATAAATAAAACACAAAAAATACATTTCACGTTCAAAAAAACACAAAATAAAAAAATAAAACGTATTTCTTGTTTATTTGTATTTATATTGCGTGTTACATTATTACAACATAATGAAACGAATTTTAGAATTAACTTAAAACTAACAAAAATTTTATTACAACAAATTTTCTTTAACTTTTGAAGGTTATATCCATCAATGTAATATATCATTTAAGGCGATGCCATACGTAGTAATTCAAAATCATGTGTTTTTTGGTTTGAAAATTTGATCGCCTAGAAATGTTTCAGATGCTTTAATTAAATACTGCGAGTGTAGAATACATCTTGGCCTTTGAAATAATCGAGTACTTTTTAGTCTTTTTATAATCCTAGAAAAAAATTATGTAAAGGCCTATGAAAACTGCTTTAAAGTTCAAAATCTCCTACTTACGAACCCATTTTCGGTTATGATTTTACTCTGTAATGTGGCAAATTAAGTTATTTATAAAATGATCGAAAAAAATTAAATATTTATGCCTGAACATCCACAAAATAAAATAAAAGGCACTTTTTGGTCATGTTTTTTTCTTGCATAAATCAAAACAGGCGGATGGTGTTAAGCGGGAATTTAAACCTTATCGCCATCTACGTAAGGGTTGTTATTGATAGCGGCTCAATTTAAAATATTACACGACGTAGTGCATCGCCTTAAGAAATAAAAACGATTTTACGTTTTATTGTGTATGTAGGTACTTGAAATTATTCTTTAAAAAAACTGTAAAAGAATACCCAATAGCATACTGGATCTTCCTCGAAATCCTAAAAATAAGTTCTTTGGGAGAATACATCAGAAATTTAATTTCTCCCAGACTCCGCGCAATACGACTAACATAATACTATTTATTAAATGAAAAAAATACCTTTGTAATACACCACTTTTATTGTACTAATAAATGACGGCTAACCAGATGTCTTAGTTAATATATAAACCCTGACGAAGCTTGAAATAAGCGAAACCTGGTTGGGTGTCATTTATTAATGCTTTAGACATATTACGCTTTATTATGCGCGCATAATTTGGGCGTGGTATATACGTTTTATATGTCGGGGTGACACACTACGTTATAAACTTCCTTAGGAAAGGGGGTCAGATCTATTGGGGAACTGCCGCGGAATATCATTTTTTGTGTGGGATCTGTTACTTTGGCAGATGACGGTCATAATTTTCAAATATAGCTTGACTAGCAGATCACGGCGCATATCGTCGCCACACCCACACTTATAACACATCATCTTTTGGGTGTGACAGGTCTGTATGGGATTGTATGGTGAGTATTATGGAGTTATATAAAACGCTTAGAACTTATACGTTATCTGTCACCCCCTAAATTTAGTAAATGTGGTGAATTATAAAGTGCGTTTTTTTTCATTTAATACACAATGACACCCTAAAGTTATTGCTTCATACGAAAAAAAGTATTATTTCATTGCGTTTGGCTATATCAACGCACTGTGTGTAATTCGTAACATAAAACTTCAACTACATTATCTAAAGAATATAATAATACTGTAAATTATAGTAATATCCTCAGATATTTCACACTGCTCTATTACATAATATACTAATCTAAAATAGTTCGCCGTTGGGAATAGAGTTCATGGCTTGGAATTACAATTCGATGGCAGCGGCTTTGTAGACGAATTATTTCCTTCATCATTTACTGTCGTTGAGAAGTGATAGTATTGGATCGTTTTCTCTATCAAGTCCTGAGTAATATGAAACGGTGAGAGGATCTGAAAATAAAAGAAAAATCATATTAGATAATCGGTTACAGTATAGCTTCCAATAACTTCCAATCGATTCCCTTGGTGACAAAGAGGGTTTCAAACACAGATAAATTTATATTTTTAAAAGTACAATCAATGTCCATTTGAAAGGATGCTAATCTTGTGAATTTAAATAACTGCACGGACGATCGATCGATAGATAGTACCTGTCAGTAAGCCATATTTGCAAGCACGGTCAGAATATGATTCCGACGGTCGGTAGACAAAAGCCGCCACTTTTAGCGCGCTGTCAATATGCACAACTTTTTGGATAATGTCGTTCATTATGTAAAATAACTCGCAACATTAATAAAATGAATGGGTGTGTACTAATTGAGCTCTTAGAACTGAAAGAAATCGTATACACAACACTTAGACCTCATTAATGAATCTAAGACGCGATCAATTGAATCCGTTTCAGCTTCGAGAAACAAAAGTTATTGGTTATGAGTTATGCATAGTGGCGGCTCGTGACTTTTGAGAGTGATAGAGTACTTGTTTGTAAATTTTGACATAATTGATGTTGTTTAGTCCAATTTTCATAAAATTTAAGTTTGGCTGTGGGTGCACAGATTTCCTGAAAATCTTCATTTAAAAAAATTTCTAAAAAATAAGAAACACTTTTTCGGCTACAACAATATCAATAATGCCATTTTTTGTAATATTAGCGCTCTAACGCAACCAAAAGTCACGAGCCGCCACTGGTTATGACTAATGACCTCATTTAAATTTATTTATTTCATCAAAAAAATTACAGAATATATAATATATCATTAGTAAGTAAAATACCTATATGTAAGTTATTAACAATGACATTGTTGAAAAACTAATGTTACATTAATAGAACAGTTTCTGATAGAAGAAAAAGTAAATATGTATATAAGAGTGCTATATAGATATGGCATAATATACTCATATTATGAACTTATTAACTACATTTTTAGTGTCAAAAAGTACATGCGTACTTCCAATGAATATTAAATTTAATATTTCAATTCGACATTGTCAATTTATTGGTATTGTTAACGTTTAGGAATGTCAATTCATAGAGAGGTGCACCAAGCCGGCGAATATCGAATTCTGATTTATTGCATTATCAACATTGGTCTGGGTATCAACAGCGCGACCGTGCTCGATAAATCGGTAGTTAAGCCAATCAATTCGATAGTGTAAAGTCATCGATTTCACTGTGCTAGACCCCCAGATAGGCCAATGAAATTGATTACCAGTTCAATAAATAATTTCGACTTTGAGAACGTTTGCCGGAAAATTTAAATCTATTATGGGCATGTTCGCCATTCCAAAAAACAGTTTTTTTTTTGTTTAAATAATCAACTTTTTATTGTAGACAAATTTTTAAACTTTCTTGAACTAACCATCAATTTATTACAAAATGGTAATGTGGAAATATTTGTTAATTCTTACGTCTGTTTAGAATATTCATTTTGATTTAAAAAAGCTGGTTTTCATTCATAGTGTGGTGTTGAACAAAGATAAACAAATAATAATCTTGTAACATAAGTGCTGAATTTAATGTTACAAGATATAAACAGGTACCCATGTTAACAGATTCAGAATGACTCATTCATATGGTATCAGTCATCAATGTTGTGATTATGGACATTTTATCATTGATCATAATATGATTGCCTACATCAAAAAAACATTTTTGACTCCCCGCCAAGCTCGAAAACCGGATTCTCGTTTATGGTTTTATACATTATTTAGGTATTAAATAAAAGTTAATAAATTATTTTGCATAACGAAGGTGATATTTCTCTAAGGCCCGATATGTTTGGCGATAGAAGAAAACCCCAAATAACTTGATCTGTTGTACTGTGGCAAAAAACGTACCCAACACATTTGAAATATTTGCTACATGAGAACGGAATAGGGAGAGTACTGCGAAAATTGATTATGCACGAGCGAATAGAAAAAGCAGTAATCAAGTGATATAATTGTTTGAGAGTTAAAATGAACGGATTTGATATCTTACCAGCGCATAGACCACCATAAGGACAGCTATTATATCCTTTAGTATACATCCTCGCTCCGGGATACAGTCCAGTTGGTCCATAATTACAAACGTAATACTCAAACTCCTTCCCTGAAACTACCGTGTGGTCTGGTTGGAACGAATATCCCTTCTGGATGTAAGGATTTAACTTCTTGGTTCTTGCAATCTTGTCCTTTAACCTCTGATCGTGGTACAAAACTCTGGTATGGATGTTTGACAAAAGCTCGTGCTTTTGTTCAAGCTCTTTGAATAATTTGTATTTATTTTCGTAACTAAGGTAGGGAGAATCCAATTGTTTCATTTGGTCCAAGTAATTTTTGTAAAACTTCAATTGCTTCTTGTGGATATCAGAGGTTTGTTGAACAGGCTTTGGTGTCTGTGGTTCTTCTGAATAGTAGTATTGTTGGTTATTTGTTGCCGTAGGTTGTTGTGCGTAGTAGTTTTGTTGATATTGATCACTGTTTTGGTACCCTTTATCTTGTCCAAATTGGTTTCTGCTGTTTGATTGGTAGTTACCGATTCTTCTGGCTTGTCTGATGTTTTCTTCTTGAGCCTCTCGGAAGTGCTCGTCCAACTGCGGGGTGGATTCTTCAGCGTGGCTAATGTCTCTTTTGTAATAGCGTTTTGGTCTTTGGGGGTAAGTTCTCTTGCCACAGCCGATACGACGAGTGTTTCCCCAAACCATTTGAGCGTAGTGTCCAGTCACCTCATCAAAACTAGAAGTAAAACAAAAACGCCTTTAAAACAACCACGAAAAAAAGAGATCTGTTAAAAATATAAGGTTTTCAGACAAGTTAAATGATATATTTTTTTTTTTTTTTTTACAGTAATACCGCACAAGAGTCCCAACTGCTCCCGTCTGGAGCCAGTGAGACTATGGCATCCCCAATTGGGGTATGTTGTGAGGCTGAGGGTATTGGGGAGGGGAGGGAGATGGGGAAGAGGAAGGTGGGGAAGTACCTGGCTATTCAGATCTGGTCACCAAACACGGCTAAAGCCATTTCAAGCAACGTTTCAATTCTGAATGGTGGTCTTACACCAGGGCGATACTGAGAGTATCTTCCACTCAAACTGATATGTTTGGTTTTGACAACTATAGCTAGTTAACATAGAATTATAACCTGCCGTTCAAAAGTCTGATGAACTTTTCTAGGGAACAGTTATTTTTTCGCAGAAATAGATGATTTTATATTAATCAATAATTTCATGAAAAATTATAAAACTATTCAGCCGCTCGCAAAGTTAAGCTGTCAAAATGACAAAATTTGATACTTACATAAAGTTGTCGACATTAGCAGCATCCATAAACTCCACCTCGCTGTACCATGAGAGAAGGGCTTGTTCCCAGGGAACTCCTCCCTCAGACAGGAACACGTTCTGGCCAACTGAGAATCGAGCTACAAAGGGAAATAAAAGATGTTAATACTCAGCAAGTTCTATTAATTAAGCACAAAGAGTTTTGTGTTGATGTGCTTACGATCCAATCTGCAGGCATCGTGGCCAAAGTCACATTGGTCTGCCCAGGCCTGTGCTGTGCGGGCTAGCTCATCGTCCCATGTCTGCAACACAATAAATATATACATAATGGATTAAAAAAACTATTAAAACGGTATTGGATGAAAATGTATACACTTGGAACGATTTCTCCAAACTCTTCAAAAACACGGTCTATCTAGCCAAACCTACTGAAACGCACAGATTTTATATTCGATCTATATAATATTTAGCTCGAATATATAATCAATCAAATAGACTCCATCTACGTAGATTTTAAAATGGATCAAATCATATGTCCCAAACAGAAGTCAAGCAGTTAGAGCTAAAGGTTTCTCCTCACGTTTCTATAATATACCATCAGGAATTCCACAAGGATCTTATCTCGGACTTTGGTTATTTTGTATATATCAGATGTTTTAAAAACTCTAAATCGTACTGCATCAAGGTTATCGAAATGATTGTAGGTACGACAATAAATTAGAGAATTAAAGAGTGCATAATTGTACCAGATTACAGTCATTGTTCAATAATGCAGGGTGCATGTATGGCCATATAACTGAAGTGTATTCGACTTACCAAGTACTGCATGTCAGTAGCGGAGGGCTGGGGGCCCGGATAGCCTCTGGTCTCGCCCCCAAGGGCCACTAGAGCGCGGAGGCTGTTGTGCGTGTCCAGAATCACCTGCTTCTCGGCCTCCGACAGGGAACCCCCCACTGAGGTGTATCCGCACTTGCTGCCGAGACCCTGAACAAGAAAAACACGATATATTTAAAATCCATTTGATCGTCAATACTTCAAACATATACAAAAGTACAGGGTTTTCCAATAAGAGGTGTAATTTTGAATAGCCCGCTATTTCGGTAGATGTTACTTTTGAAGCTGTCATTTTTTGACATTTGACAAGTAGAAACGACGCCATTAGTAAAAATGGAACGATATACGCTTCAACAACGCATTGATTGAAATTATTAAAATTCACTTGAGTGAATCAAAAGTAAATCATCTTGAGTGATGAGGCCCATTTCCACGTCGGTGGCTTCGTCAACAAGCAAAATTGTCACATCTGTGGCTCGGAAAACCCAAGAGTTATTGTTGAAAAGCCTCTCTATCCTCAATGTGTGACTGTTTGGTGCGGTTTATGGTCCGGCGGAGTCATTTGACCTTATTTTTTCGAAAATGAGGCTGGATCAACAGTTACGGTGAATGGATTGCGCTATCGAGAGATGATTAATGATTTTTTATGGCCGGAATTGGATGGTATTGATCTGTACAACGTTTACTTTCAACAAAACGGCGTTACGTGCCACACAAGTAACGAAACCATTGATCTTTTACGATTGAATATCAAAATAACACCTCTTATTGGAAAACCCTGTATTATGTTAATTAATTAAGCCGTGTTGTGATTTCTTCTCCTCTTTGAGCCAACGTTCGTTGCTTGAAATGACGTTAACCTTTTAGGTGACCAAATCTGAAAAGCACGGTACCTCCCCACCTTCCTATTTCCCATCTCCTTTCTCTCCCCTCTCCCCTCTCCCCTCAGCCACACAACTTACCCCAATAATTGCCTGCAGAAGTTGGGAGCATTTGGGACTCTTTATTTATTTATTTTAAGGAACATAAACAGTCTTAATTTTAATTTAATTTACAGCAGAGGATGGAAAATAAACATACCAATGATAAATGTTCATAGATGGTTGAATTAGTAATATACAACCGAGTATTTAGTGAATGTAGACTTAAATATAAAAAGAAGAATTAAATACGAAATTTAAAAGCAGAACTAAGTAACAAGTATAAAAAAAATGGAAGTAGAAAAATGTAATAAACTTATATAATGAATTATTCAAAAATATATGTATTTATAAGTATACAGGATGGATAGAGTAGGAAACAGATTTTGGCGTTGGAGCAGGATGGAGGAAGAAAAGGATGAGGGAATGTTGCCTGTTGAATATTTTTTTAAATAAAAAAATAATAAAGGAGCAATTTAAAGATAAAATGAGGTACAATTAATTCAACCATCGTGATTTTTTGCTATTCATACCTAAAATGAGATACAATTAACTTCTGTTACTATAGTAACTAGCAGTGAATATATCAGCATGTATGTCTATATTTGCAAGTTTTTTGTTGTACCAATTGCAGGTTCTGTTCATAAATAATAACTTTTGTACGATATTAACAAAAATCTTTATTCGTTAACGGATTAGTCAAAGTTTTAAAACTTTATCAAGATAGATTTTAGTCTAACATCGTTCCGAAAGACATTTTTTTAAATAGTAATCTTTTTACTTTTGACCAATATTTAACCTTGTAAGTTTTTAGATTCTCACGGCCAAAAGCATTTTTGTTGTTTGTTTTTGGGGTGTTATGCCGTGTTGCGCTAACTCCTTCTTTAGCCGACGTTTCGGACAGCGTTGCAGTGTCCATCATCAGGGCAGATCTGCCCTGAAAAATATTTAACCTTTCTTGAACTAACCATCAATTCATTACAAAATGATAATATGCAAATATTTATTAATTCCTACATCGTCTAGAATATTCATTTTGAGGAAAAAAAGGTTTCCATTCATGTTGTCGTGTTGAATAGAGATATTAAATAATAATCTTGTAACATAAGTGATGAATTTAATGAAACTAGAAATAAATAGGTACCTATGTTAACAGACAAGTCATATGTTCATATGTTATCTACTACCAATTTTTGGCTACCGCCAAGATTGAAAATCAGAAAGAAGCATTGAAATTTAATCAAGGATTGATTCGCCGATACAATATTTTATTTGTATGCCTTTCTTGAAAGAATTGAGTATTTTTTCAGACAAAATTATTTATACATATTTATATTACTATGTAAGGGCGCAAAAAAATAATTCTTCTTATTATTTTAAAACATAACTTGCACAAACTGTATTTTAATAAAACATCAACTCTACCGTAAGGCTAAGCTCGACGCTCGTTATATTCTACGTGTTCATAGATGGCGTTAATTAATTTATTTTATTAAAATACGCTTTTTGCAAGGTATTGCTTTACAATATTAAGATAAATTATTTGTTTGAGCCCGTACATACGCAATATCAATATGAATAAATAGTCTGTTCGTTTAAAAGCTCAATTCTTTCGAGAAAGGCATAAAAATATAATATTGTACCCATGATTCAATCCAATATTATATACATTGCAAAATGTATTTTAATAAAAATAAATCAATTAGCGCCATCTATGAATACGTAGAATATAACTATCGTCGTGTTTGTGAAATCACTATTTAGATCAATCGGTTTTACATTATGAACAAAAAAGTACAATTAACACAAAAGCATTAATTACTTTATAATATAAGCGTTAACTACTAAAAATGTATTTTCATTGAAATTTATAAAAGCATATAAACAACTTGGTTAAGATTATCTATTACAGTTTCCTCTAACTAACTTTTTTCTTTCTTAAAAAAATATTTACATAATCATTTAAAACTGCTTTTGTGCTTGAAATCGAGCGTTTCTAGGTTTTTGCCAAGCGGTTTTTATGCGTATTGTTCACGCAATATATATAAGAATTGGTGGATATGAATTCTCAAATCCTGTAATTGTCCTACCTACCCACAATTGCTGTAGCAAGATGTCAATAAATGTGACAGAAGGCTCAGTGAAGCTTGGTGCTCGGATGGTGCAAATTGACACCTCGGACTGATGTTTGAATTACTGCAGACCGCGGAATATTAAATATGGTGTGAATTGACACCTCGGACGGAAAGGACGGATGTTTGAATTACGGGAGACCCTAGGATTATTATATATGGTGTAAATTGACACCTCGGACGGAACGGGTGGATGTTTCAATTACTGGAGACCGCGGATTGTTAAATATTGTATAAAATAGTACCTCAAACAGGGAAGATTGACGTATAACATAACCACAACCTTGGAATAAATTATTGTTTATAGGATTGTGATTATCGCCAATTTTAATGGGTTGTTGGCTAAATGATTCTGTGCGTGATTACTCTCGGTGTGTAAAAATGAAAATTCGAATATTTTCAATTTAGTTTTTATTTTAACAAAACTCACGTTACAATAGTTTTATGAACAAAACAGATCGCGTACGTTAGTGGAGATTTAGGACTAATCCGGCGGCTTGACCACTGGAGAGAGAATGAAATGGTTTCAGTGTGAGGCATCTCGCGGGAGGTTGTAATGTTGCCAGTCGCACGTAAATGTGGGGAACTGTACATATTTTTGCTATTTTCTGGAGATGTGAACTCTCTATAAGTTACCCTACAATTGTGAGTATAATTTAATATTCATATTTCGAGTGCATCCAGAATTTGGCAGACTGGCCCCAACTGCGACAGGTGAGTTCCTTTTTGTCTAATAATCCAATCTGTGTTTTTCTTATGTTCCAGAAGCCCATGTTTAAAAATTTAGGAATACTGTCTGTCAAGTTCAGCGGATGCATTAAAAATAAATTGTCCTTTATAACACTGCAATTAACATAGTTCTGGGACTGGTCCTTCGGGCATGTTGCGTAGGGCTTATTCCAGCAACACTAACTAATAGAGTAAACACCACGTATTACTTATATTAGTGGCGATATATGGCACACTAAGAATTACATGTTTGACCTGTGGCTTCCTCTTAATTATTTAATTATTTTGTAAGAAACAAACAGCTTTTATATAATATACAATGATAGATATAAATATATTATACAAGTTAACTGAAGTCAAGCCACAGAAGTTTCTTATGTTAAAGTATATTAGAAATGAAGTTTTAATATCTTAAAATTAATTTGGTGTTAAAGGAAGGGGAGAGGAAGAGGAAAATAGGAAGAGGATAGGAGATGCTCCCGATACATTCCATACTCTCATATTAATAATCGATCGTACGCATTACTTCATATCGATATTTCTTTAGGTTATTACCAAAAATGTCAATGCTGTAAAATTTTGTATTATATTGTGCACATATACGAGGAATTGGGGAATTTTTTCGAATGTTTGTTCTACACGAGGGTAGATAAAATAAATCAGATTGTCGGGTTGATCTAGACGGAATATGAAGATTTATTAAATTGGTAAGTTCTGGTGAGTCCAGACCATTATTTAGGATTTTAAAAAGATTTGATCAAAAATTAGTCGTCGTGTTTGGAGGGAGTTAAAATTATGAAATTTAATGGATTCGGTATAATTTGAGAAGTGTAAGTTTTTTTTTAAATTTATGTGTTTAAATTTTTTTTAATTCTTTCTATTCTTTCGATATGGGCTTGGTATAAAGGAGTCCAGATCGGTGTACAGTGTTCCAGGTGCGGGCGAATATATGAGGTGTAAAGAATATCGAGTGTTTATGTTGTGGAAAGGTTTTGCTATGCGAATTATAAATCCCAGCATTTTATTGGCTTTGTTAATGATGTCATCAGTGTGTTGGATAAAGTTTAATTTAACATCCAGTGTTACCCCAATTATATACATACTCATACAGGACCCCACCGAGAGACAGCCTGGGTTCTCATTGCCTCGCAAAACATGGTCCGCCATCAATAGGTGAAGGTGCTCCCATAGCCGCTGTGCCCACATGATGCACAGATGGGGCCTTAAAGAGTCGTCGATGTGTGAATGTGGTGCGGTGCAGACCACCGAACATGTGGTCAACGAATGCCCGCTCCATTCATTCCTCGGCGGGATTGATGAGGTCCACAGGGCGACGCCTGAGGCCCTAGACTGGCTCGCAGACCTAGATGTCCCCCTCTGACCCCCCCACCATACAAAAGAAGAAGAATTATATAATGTGGATCAAAATCCCCGTGCACTTAACTGAATATTTCTAAAATATAATATGAATGACCCTGAAAACTCTACATGGTAACAGCAAAAGCGTTAATCTGGGTTGTTTTTACTATTCAGGCGTGAATTTACGAGTTTTCCCAACCTACTTTGCACACCTGACACGAAAGTTGATATTCGACTCTTGTTCTAGTTTATTTATTTCATTTAAGTGAATGGTGGGCAATATTTACATAATGTAAAGGTCCTCTGTTCGTATAAAAAAGAACTCGTAAATTATGTCGTTTAAACATCGAACAACAATATTAAATATATCGACGGTTTTAACCCATAAAAATAAAATTTCTTTAAGTCCTTTTGAGCAAATTCTGGTTATTTATATTTACATTGCAAAATTCTATCAAAATAAAATATAGTTTACTTAAACACATTGTAAGTTATTAAAAATGATAGAGATTATCTTTGCCGATTTAAAAAGTTATTATATGAAATTCATGAATGCTCCGAAAATTATGAAAACCACATCTGGTTCTGTTATTTAACATGTTACAGGTATGAAAAAAAACGTTGTTTCTTTAAATGCCATTTGAGATTTTGTCTATGCTGAAAGCCGTTGACTTATATGTGCCTGACAAGTGTAATCGTGGGAGATTTCACGCACTTTTGTATGCTCCGAAAGCGAGGACTTCTGCCTATCAGAACTAGGCAATCAACAGAACGAGTCAATTGCTTAACGATTCCGCATTGACCGTCGACATTTTCAACGTCACTTACAGACAGACAGTTCAGAAACTATCTTTTAATTTTCAACTTAAAACTTTACTCCAAAACCAACATAGCCCCGAGAAACGCCCTCGACTAGCAATCCGAAGGTCGCAGGTTCAAATAATGGTGTGCACAGTTAAAACTTAATTTGATCAATTTGCGATATATCATAATTTATTCATTTAAAATAATATAACTTGCGGCAAGTTCCAGAGTGGAAGATACTCTCAGTATTGGTCTTGTGTAAGACCACCATTCTGAATTGAAACGTTGTTTGAAATGACTTTAGCCGTGTTTGGTGACCAGATCTGAATAGCCAGATACTCCACCTTCCTCTTCCCATCTTCTTCTTCAGCCTTACAGATGTCATAGTTTCACTGGCTCCAGACGGTTGGTAGCAGTTGGGATTCACATAAAATCACATGACTGTATCAGTCCTTAAAAAACTGATTTATAGTTCAAAATCTCCTACTTACGAGCACCTACTTGTCGGTTATGGTTTTATTGTTTAATGTGGCAAATTAAATTCTTAGTTTAAAATTTCAATATTTGTGCCCGAACTTCGCAAAATAAAATAAAACCCCTTTTTTGGCAATGCTCTTTTACTTCAAAAATCAAAACAGGCGGCTCGTGTTAAGCGGGTATTTAAATTTATAGGTAGGTACTAATAAACTGACTGGTCGAAAATTTAGGGAAGCGGTCGACAGTGTTATGTATTATCTTATTGACTGTACAGTTTAGGAGTTTTGTAAACGGAAGTGGTGCCCTCTGTTATTTTCAAACGAAACCGTTGAAGTTTTCGAACAGCATTCCCGATGAGAAAATTTTCAAAAGAAAATATACAATACTTAGAATTTCTCAGTTTCAAAAACTTTTACACAAATTTTTAGACTCTGCTATCAGAGAAATTCACTCAATGGGCGAGGGCCATTGTTAGGAGCATTCGTGGCCTAGTAGCAAAAAATCCCCATTTAATAGAATAGAATTACCATCTAATTAGCGAAGGATTCAGTTGAAATTCGTGTCGGCATTAGCAAACCTAATCACAAATCAGTAAAGCCGTTCCATAATGTTGACAAACTTGATTTGCACTTAAAACTTTAATAAAAAATACTGGTTGGGTGAAAAAGTCATTGACATATTTTTTAACGCTTTTACGACTTTCTTCGAAGCCGAAGTTCTGAAAGAATCTATTGTTTTCTTTGTGTGAACTTCAGACATGCGCTGCGGTGTTTAGAAACTTTAATGAAAGAAAGAGTCGAGCTTGGTCTTTAATAGACCATTTTCGTAAGAGGGATGAAACACAGGAGCTGGCATATCATACAACAGTCGAGCGTAACAGTGAGCTAATCAAGAACAAATCGTAAAAACGACTTGTTCTCGCGCTACGCTTAAAAACGATAATCGTTGACTCTAGTTCCTCGCACCTTCAAATGAAATACCGGTTAAATTACGAAAATATGTGATGATTTATCCGAAAACATAATTATATAAAACATTTTTCTAGGATTTTATTGGGATTTAAAACATCACAAATCAAATAAATAAAAAATTATAAAAAACAAATATTGTCATTAATTAATTATTAAGGCGATGCCATACCTAGTAATGCAAAATCATGTGTTTTTGGTTTGAAAATTTGGTCACCCAAAAATGTTTCAGATGCTTTAATTAAATATTGCGAGTAGAATACATTTTGGCCTTTGAAATAATCGAGTATTTTTTAGATAAGTCTTTTTATAAGCCCAGAAAAAAATAATGTAAAGGCCTATGAAAACTGCTTTAAAGTTCAAAATCTCCTACTTAGAAACCCATTTTCGGTTATGATTTTATTGTATAATGTGGCAAATGAAGTTATTTATAAAATTATCGAAAAAAAAAATAATATTTATGCCTGAACATCCACAAAACAAAATAAATGGCACTTTTTGGCCATATTTTTTTCTTGCATAAATTAAAACAGGCGGATGGTGTTAAGCGGGAATTTACACCTTATCGCCATCTACGTAAGGGTTGTTATTGATAGCGGCTCAATTTAAAATATTACACGACGTAGTGCATCGCTTTAATTGTTTTTGTGTATAAATTGTGAAACTCCATAAATTTTTTTTTAAATTTAATGTAAATCAAATTTAATAATGCTAAGTTTTTACTTATTATTGTGATAGCTGTTTCGGCGTGCAAGGCCATTTTCAAACTGTGGTTAGGCCACGTTGAGACCACTTATTTATATTATTCTATTTACCCCCGTTCAATTTTAATTTTTTTAATGTCTTTTTTTTAAAAAAAAAGATTTATTACCGGAGAAACTAATAAAAAACAGAAAAACAAAACAAATATTATCAATTGTCTTTATAACGAAATTTGTAATTATAATTTTTGTGGCAAATAATAGAGATCCAAATTCCCTTTCGAATGAAGAACTTTATTAAACTTTAAAAATTATTAGTGTTTCTGGTGTAGATCTCTCAATTTTTGGATTATTTATTTTCGCGCTCAAATACTCACTACGTTTTCGAGATAATTCAAGTTTCTCGTTTTTTTTCGAAGATATTTGCATTGTCATATCTGAACTTCCGTTTTCCTAGTTCCGTTGCCTGTTACACCTTTATTTTTTCCGTTCATTTTAAACTACACTTCAAAGAAAAGGTTGAGGTTTAGTAAGTTTTACTCACTTGAAAACTTACCGATATAAAATATTGCTAATTTATTAAGAATCTCTTCAAACTCTTCGTAATACGGTTAAAAACTGGATTGCAGGCATTTAATAAATTAATTGTGGTTTCCTTATAAACATTAAGTTAAACACGAATGTGTGATCGCGTCTTCGGATTCGCACTTCGTCATTTAATTATATAATATCAGGACAAACATAGGTGCAGTTGTTTATTAGGAAACAGCCTGCAGTCCCGTTTTTTACAGGAATTTAATAAATCAGCCATACTCATTTATCTCCGTGTATGATCTTATGGATGCCATATACCCTCTGGATTCAGGTAGTTGTCACTCTTGTGTGGTGGTCACATAAAAATCATTTAAAAAAAATCAATTAATTCCAAAAAACTGCCATCAATTATTAAAAAAAATAATATCCATATTTTCTTGGCCCACCGTACATTTACATGATTAGCACATTACATAATGTATGTAAATGTTAGAATAATAATTCCTCGTGTATACATAACACGGCAATACTATAATTGAACACTAACTTTAACTTAATACATATTATGTTGATCTCTCAAGTGAATGATTATCCAGTTCTATTAAAGGTCAGGTCTTCTTGACCAAAACTGAAAATGTGCGGTCAATGACTCGATGATTTTGAATTTCTAGAGTTCATCAATCAATCCGTTTTATCACGAATTTAATAATATGAACTGAGTTTTTTTATTACGAAATTCGTGTTATCTGAATCACGAGTCACGAGTCCGTTTTTTTATTTATACTAAACAAGCTGTATTTATAAATATGTACTTATCTATTGATTTACCTACCCAGACTCCTTAATTAATTTGGAAATCGGAACCCTTATTAAATTTCATACAATTTTGAAGACAAAAATTATATTTTTTTATCATTTTAATTATTTGAGTAATTGCGGTATCTAGATATACTAGACCGGACTGGAAAGGGTTAAGCTGAAATCAAATGAAGAAAAACTGAAATCTCCACTTAAGGCGATGCCATACGTAGTAATTCAAAATCACGTGTTTTTGGTTTGATAATTTGGTCGCCTAGAAATGTTTCAGATGCTTTAATTAAATACTGCGAGTACAATACATCTGGGCCTTTGAAATAATCGAGTATTTTTTACATAAGTCTTTTTATAAGCCCAGAAAAAAATTATGTAAAGGCCTATGAAAACTGCTTTAAAGTTCAAAATCTCCTACTTACGAACCCATTTTCGGTTATGTTTTTTATTGTATAATGTGGCAAATGAAGTTATTTATAAAATGATCGAAAAAAAAATTAATGTTTATGCCTGAACATCCACAAAATAAAATAAAAGGCACTTTTTGGCCATGTTTTTTTTTTGCATAAATCAAAACAGGCGGATGGTGTTAGGCGGGAATTTAAACCTTATCGCCATCTACGTAAGGGCTGTTATTGATAGCGGCTCAATTTAAAATACTACACGACGTAGTGCATCGCCTTAATATTATTTTAATTTTCAAAAGTAGAATTTATGAAGCAAAATTATTTCTTCACAAAGGTAGATTCTTTCAACAGCGCTCTGGTGAGGGCCTTGCTTTAAATGCCTAAGTTTAGTGACTAAATTTGAATAGCCAGGTACTTCTTGATCATCCTCTTTCCATTATCCTTGCCAACTTTCTTTAGCATCAACTCAACACACTTTTAAAAATCGATATAAAAAGTCATGAAAATTGATGAAATCAAAACTTGGTTAAATGGGTAACGTATGTTTGCACACTTTGTCGGAGAAGGGTTTTTCTACCTTTTACGCCGGTCCTGCTTGAATGGCGGAAAAGGCATTGTTAGCCGATAATTTTAAATATTTTTTTATACCAATCTCTTTTTGCGGGTCTCGACTATATGTAGATGTGAATGAGAATTAAAAATGCGAACCAAGTCTTCCCATATCTTTAAATCCTTATCTTTTGTATGGAATATTTTATCAAAAGTAAACTATGAGATATTTAAACCCGTAGAACAGGTAATACTAATATTCCACATATTGCACCGGAAATACGAAAGTCTTTTGTTATTTTGTAATGATTAAAAAAAAACTTTTTTGTAAGGTAATTAAAGAATACGTATTTTTTTACAAATAAAACTTTACTAAATGGCCCAACACTGTTTTTTGTTTTTAATGAGTTTTTATTATTCACAATGTACATTTGTTACGTATAAATTTTTTATAAAATTAGCGACCGGTTTCGACACGTCCGTGTCATTAAATAGCTATTTTAAAAATTTAATAAAAAATTTATACGTAACAAATGTACATTGTGAATAATAAAAACTCATTAAAAACAAAAAATGTCTAGAAATTGTTACATAGTATATGCCAAAGAAATACAAAAAAAAAAAAAAAAAAAAAAAATGGCCCAACACTGACTTCAACTTCAGATTATGGAATCGTACTACAAACGTAAGCTTAATTTCAAACAACAATTTCATAGTTGGGTTGTGGTGAGTACTAGGTAAAAAAATTCATCAAAATATATGTATTATTTTCAAAGATATAGCTGTTTAAAAACTAAATACATTTTCTCGAACGGGACCCTTTCGCCCTTATAAAGTGGGTTATGTTAACACGATATTTTTTTCGTCGATTTTAATTACTTTATATCAGTTTTTAATAAAGGTGTGTTGAGTTATTATGGAACCCATAATTTCACCAACCAATCCATGTTACACGACGAAATTACACACACGTGAGTACACATGCGCGAAATTAAAAATGGAGAAAAACATCCTATAAAAATTACACCTACTGGAATTACACACATCAAATGAAAATTAATCTATCTTTTTTTTCCAATTCGAAATTTACTTAGCACAATCACACTCTAAAATTCAAAAATATTAATATCTTGTGATATTGTTAAGAAATCTAAGATTCAATCGAGAATCAAAGCTATAAGTGAATCAAAAAAGTATTTTTTTATTGAAATCGATTTGACGCATTCCGGGTGTTATGTACTAATGCATTTTTTTTGTATGTGATCGGTGAGTTCCAAGAACAGTTAATTTTTTAAATACATTGACTGTAAAGGCTCAGTATGAGTTGCCCAGGGGCCCGACAATTCTCGCTACCACACTGCTTATTCTCTATTATCGATTAGGAAACGGTAATATTTATCGACCCTACCATTCTTGTTTCTTGAAATATTTAAATAAATACTGTTACGCTCTCTACCGCTCTACGCTCGCATCTCTAAAAATAAAGCAGATAATATGCTTGTTAGATGAATCAGAAAACACGCTTAAATTATGAGCTCAGTCGTAATGAAATTTACACAGCTTTTACATTTTGGAATTTCTAGGTCAGTGCAACTATTTTCAATTCACAAGATCATTTTCATCATGAGATTGGAGTTTTGAAAATGATCTTGTGAAATCTTAATTTTGGATTTGAGGTCAAATACTCAACAAAACCAAAGATATTTTTTATATCAAAAGGTATAGCAAATTACAGATGTCAGCTATTATATTTATTTATGTTTTAAATTATAAAACATAAGCTATTTAAAAACGCGATTCTTTGTTATTTTAGAGGCAAATTTCGACAATAACTTACGTACTATATAAATATATTAAAATCTATCTAAATAATGAAGTTAATGTTCGTGTGTTCCAAATCTTAAATCTCTCAAAGTTCTTCACGGATTGCTTTGAAAGTTTGACACAACTTTGCATTCGAATACGTGTGTGTTTTTATACATCTATATTATATAGATATCACCTGTGACCAGAGAAGTGCAAAATGGGTACCCAAAACCATTTGAAATGAAAAATGGAAATGGGTCAAAACTTTTTAGAAAGGCATTTCAAATGCAAAATGCAAAATACCTATTTTCAAAATGCATTGAAAATGCAAAATGATTTCTCAGGTCAAACAATTAAAATAATTATAGAATTTCTAACCAATTTTGTCACTTAATAATAGACATCAATGTGTAACAAACATATTAGATGATGGTAAATCCAAAAACACCACGACTACAGATTATGAAACCACAAAAAAATTGCGCAGGACTAATGTTGCCAACGTAAAAACATAGAAACTGCTATCTAACATTTAATATTACAGCATCATGGACCCATGTTCAGTATTTGAATCAGTATTTTTTGTAATGGTGTCACTCAATTGCCAGGGCTCCTACCAGGGAGCAACTTGACAAATGGAAATTATCTCTCATAGCGAGGTTGAGGACCGACTGATATTTGGGGCTTATGAAAAAAAAATGAGTGGAGATAGTAGGAAGAATGTTGCAAAAAAGCATTTAAAATGGAAAATGCATTGAGAAAAGCATTTAAAATGGAAAATGCATTGAGAAAAGCATTTAAAATGCATAATGCAAAATGGTTTTTAGAAAAGCATTTAAAATGCAAAATGGAAAATACCCATTTTGCATTTTGCATTTCCATTTGAAATGGATTTATTTGAAATAAAGCACATCTCTGCCTGTGACACATAAAACGTGCTCTTTAAAAAAAACGGCGTAATCAGTTGGACAAACATGCTTTTTTTTTAAAACAGCATCATATGTTGGACGTAAAAGTAACACGCGATATTGTTTTCTATATGTTCAGATAGACTTAGCCACAGCTAGGCATGGCGGGGTATAGCTAGTATAAAAAGAAATAGATTGAAAAAAATCATTTTGTTTGGGTTAAATTTAAATTACAAACGAATAGCCAAAAAACGCCTATTTTACAATATTATTTTATTATATCATGGTAGGAAGGAAGACTGTTTTTCAACGATTAACATTCGCACAAAAAATTCCCAAAGTTGCGTCTGACATGTCATGGCGAAATCGAATTCTTTAATGGCACTATATTTTATAACTTAAAATACATTTAAATAAAATAGCTCATATCTATACTAAATATTTGTTATACTTTACTTAAAAAAGAAATTATTATTTTGGCCTGATATCCAAAATTAAGTTTTGTATGAAAATGGCCGCGTAGTCGTTCCTCTTAATTGGTCAATATTTTCAATGAATCATTGAACAAAGATACTTCAAATAACTGCATTGCAGAGCGGTAAGCTCCTTGTAAATATATAATTCGACACCATTTTCTTTGATTTATTTTTCTTTTAAAGCATTTATGGGAAAAAATATTTTGAAAAAACCCAGTTTAAGCCATTTATTTATTGGACAATTTGTACAGCGCCGCTTTTGTGAGATATCACCCCAGGGGCGCTTGCGTTATATTTAAATATAGAGTCTACATTCCTTTCAATATCAGTGTGAAATATTGTTCCCGTGCGGGAAGTAAGAAGGGGGTGTGGCGGCTGTCGATGTCACCCGAATCCTTCCGACCGCCAACAAACTCAACGAACGAGTCGAAAGGGCGTGTTCCACGAGTTTTTAACATCAATAAGTCAATTTACACAACTACTGATTATAGTAAAACCCTATTAACGGATGAAAGGTATTGATTTCCCAATATTTTTTAGAACGACTTGTACAATATCTCAGCGTGCATGTCGGAAATTTTACGTTATCGCCGGAGACCTGTAACGTGAAATTAACGACTTTAGAGATGATTTCGGTTCTATTTATGGATATGGAATTGTCCTTAACTATAAAATTAATGACTTCAGGGGCGATTCTGGTTGTGCTAAGGATATATAAGAGTAGTAAAGGAATATATAGGGTTTAAAACCGAGTGCTTACGTAAAAAAAGTATAAATGCAGTCTTTTCTCACATTACAATAAGTTCTATAGTCGATAAACCTTTCTATCCTAGCATTATATTTACAAAAAACACCAATAATGTTAAAATATATCTACTTTAGACTTAATAAACGAGGCAAGTTATAAATTTAGTAATAAAAAACCGTGGTATTTAAAATACAGCTGTCTAAAAGCGTCAATTATTCATAGATGATGTAAAAAACTATTATGTAAAAGACATTTGCTGTAAATAAATAGAAATAAAAGAATACAAAAAATTGTTTTTTTCTAAAAACGAACTTAATTAGTCTACTTTTTTCAAATCCTTTTTTATTTAAATTGGCAGGTAGGAACTTTTTTCATCGAAATATAAATGTTGCCAGTTGATATTCTTTTCAATACGAGTAGGTACTGGTCACACAACATTCTCAAAGATTATAAAACCGAACGATCTGATCATCGAAAGCTTTATTAAGAGGAAGCTACAAGCCAAAAATGTGCATATTCTTGGTACACCCTATATCGTAGGTAATAGGCATTAATATCGCTTGACAAACGGAGTTTAGAAACGTTCGATTTCAAGCAAAAAACTGGTTTTTATTTATTTTGTAAATAATTTTATAAGAAAGCAAAAAAGTTAATCAAGTGAAACTATCACAGATAATCTTAGCCATAATACTGTATTTTTTTAAAGTTGTTTCCTTTATGCGTTCATATATTTCTATTGAAAAAAAAAATTTTTTAGTAGTTTGCATTTATGTTTTTTATTACAAGCGAAGCTATTGGAAAACCTTCAATTTATCTAAATTATATTTTTTGATATTCATATAAAGCTTAATCAAAATAGTGATTTGGCACTAAGCTTCGCCTTAAATAGGGTAAAAAGGTGCGCAATAAGTTAAATCTAATAACTGAAGATGTACGAGTATTAATAGGAACACAAAAGCCAAAAATGTATATTCGTAATGTGCCTTATGTCACCACGATTACAGGTATTGCATAAAAATCATTTGGCAAACGGATGAAGAGTAATGGTTTTTACTTATTTTGTGAATAATTTTATAAGAAAAAAGATGGTGAAGAAGGGAATCTGTCAAATCTTTCCCATAAAACAGTTTTTTTTAAATGTGTTACTTATTTTTTTTTTTTTAACTAACGCTTATATTTTACATAAAGTTAATAAAATTTTTATTTTAATTCTACTCAAGGGAAACGATAGGAAGAGTTTCATTTTATACAAAGCATATTTGGTTTTTAAGATTTAAACTTATTCGTAGTAAAGATGAATCATAAATAGAGACTTCACGTTAAATTTTTTTCGCCGCATCGAAATTTATGTGACAAATTTGGACGAGTGCAATTCCTCAGCGTTGCTCCGGGCTGCATCCTGCAAGCTGAATATTATAACCCTAATAAAATAGCCAACCTCCGATAGGAGACTGCACCAGAAGCGGTAATGCTGCAACGTTTGGTTTACATAATGGATTCATAAGAAGAGACCTGAAAGTCACGTTTGCAATAAATTTTGGCATTTTCATGCGAAATTCGTATTTTCACCGCGTTTTTCTGATATTTGAAAATAAGAAAGTATTATTAGACATTCGAAATATATATTTGTTTATAGCTTGAGTATTCATAAACGGGACACAGCTCACTTCACGTCAGAAACTATATGTTCATTTTTCCATACATATAAAAAAAAACTTAAAAAAGGTGTATATACCGCCACCAAATACCAAAAAGTATAAATCACTTTGTGTGTTGCAAAATACCACCACTTTTCCCAAAACCAACGCGAATTTGGCTCAAAATAGCGAATTTGACGCGTACTTATTAGGTTTTTCTTAAGTAGTGCATAAAACATTGTGACAAAAATTCTATTACTGGAGCCAGTGAGACTAAGGCATCCCCTATTTCAGATTATTTGGGCATTCTGTGAGAATGAAGAAAGTGATGATGTAAATAAGAAAGAAAGATGAAGGTTGGGAACTACCTGGTTACTCAGATTTTAACTCAGTAACTGTAGTCTCTCACCAAGGCGACACTGATAGAATAACCTTACCTCTGATTTTTTATTTATTTACAGTGAAAGTTTCTTTAAATACATTATAAAACTTTTTTTTTTAAATGCTTACAAAACAATTGTGCAATGTAAAAGTACTAACATAATTAAATGTTAAATAAAACTTGACATATTTCGATATAATAAAAAAGTGAACTTACTCTGTAAATGCATCTTGTATGGTTGCTACACAACGCGCAATAATCTGTATACTGGGAAATAACTTGTCCCCATAGACACACTGCCAAAACAAATAATATTTTTATATTCCTCATAGTTGACACCTGGCCGAATAATCCATTCCCGCAAATATCGCCGGTACACATTTTAAAAATTATTTAAAAGTTCTTATTTATCTATGAAATTAAATTATTAAAAAAAGACGAAAGCATGAAACTCCAGTCTTTTTTATATTTTATCTGCGTATTCAAATTTTGAATTTGGAAAAGGGCGCGCGCTCGTGTCGGCCTTCTGTCAAAACTTTCCGAGGAAGTTCTCTACAGAATCGAATGGCGGGACATCTACTCGCGGCAAAAACTTTTGAGCGAATAACTTGAAATTCACAATGACTACGACTTTTATAAAACTTGTTAGGCATCACCCATTAGTCACCATTGTGTATATTGACTACATTGTGCCGAACAGACTATAATGAACAGCTGAACAAAATATTATTCATTTTCCTGACTTTTTTATGTTTATTTATCATGCATCTTCGCGACGGTTGATTAAATATTTATTGAGATGCTTGGAGTGTCTCAGTCCGACTTAAGTATTCGCGATTAGTTGAAGTTTGAGTAAATCTGGCTTCCGAAAACAAAAAATTGTTTTTAATTTCATTTATTATCTTAAAAACAAAACCAATTTAAGGTTTTGTTTAAGTATTGTGATTATCTGTGATTAAATGAGAGTACCTGCGGCGGCGTGACTTTGTTATTTGTACAAATCTGCAATTTTAATCAGAGATTGATGAAATTTTGAACACTTGACAAATAAGAGAAAGCTGTTTACATGAGAATAAATCAGAATTTTTTGATACTTCTTCGTGAAATTTTGTACATTTGATGTTTAAAATTACATGAAAATTGGTGTTTATATCTGATTTCAAAAACTTTCTGCAAGCCCGTGCAACACCGGGTACATCAGCTTGTGTGGTTATAAATAGAAATAGCGTACAAATAGAGATAGATGTTGGAGTAGAAATTAGAGATGGCGAGGAAATCAAATGAATCTATATAGGTAATAGAAATCGAAGTATTGTATATATTCTACGTTTTTTTTCTATTTTATTTATTTGAATGACGCATACAATTACCGACTGCGCAAAGCTGGTGGGACTATGGCATCCGCAATTTGAGTATGTTCTAAGGCTAAAGGATTAAAGTGAAAAGAGATGGGGTAGAAGAAGATCGGTAACGTATTAGTTAAGCTACCTGTTAGGTGCTTATTTGAAGAAGCTTTTACAAATGCATCTTACAGTGACATATTTTTCACAGTTTTTTTTTATGAAGATTTTTAGCAACTCCTGAAAATCCGTGTAGAAAAAAAATTTTTCAATCAAAAATCACGAGCCGCCTCTGAATACAGAGACGGTATGCACTTAGCTCTTTTGAGGTGTCACATAAAAATACAATATAAGGAAACCTCTACGACAATAACATTGGAAAACGAAATACGGTGCTAAATATTTTCTTTGTTCAATGTTCAAAGGAACTAATTAGAGCTACCATTATATTATATTATGTTAAGGAAAATGAAAAGGTTTGTTGATTACCATGCGTCGATGTATTTTCGTAAGAAAAATACATTTTTAATTATTTGTCAATTCTTTGGAGTTCCTTTGTTTTTTTTTGTTATTTATTTAGTTCAGGAAATGCATATTGTTAATTTTTTGAGTGTTTTGACTGTCCAAGTAGGAGGAATTATTGTTATTAAACTTAAAATAGATCCACTTCCAAAATATTCAAAATATAAATCAGAGAATTGTTTGTGTTAAAATGAGGACTACGTAATATTCTAATATTCATTATTATATAAATATTTTAATATTCATAATTACAAACACTAAATATTCTTAATCTTGATGCTTACCACTCTTCTAGACACAAGCGCCAGCTTCTATAGAAGAGGAACATTAAAAAATCAATAGCAGTGAAAACTAATTGTATGAATTATTTTAGTTAACATTATTGATTATACTCTGTAATACTATTATACTGTCAATTGAATAATTATTTAATAAATACTTATATAAAAATATATATATATTTTCACGAAAGTAGGGCTTTTACATAATACATTTCTCGATAAATTAAATAAGTGCGTTAAAATTTACATAATAATATTAATAGTTCAATTAGCAGTTACACAAACGTGATGATATGGAAGTGAATAGTAGAAAAAGTTGAGGATGATGCCATGGCACGATCAAGTGAAACAAATACATAAATAGTGCGCTTACACTTATGAATGGTAAAATTAGGCGTATGTGATGAAAGAAGAGAGCGGTGTACAGATAATGTATGACGTGGAAGAGAGATAGAAGTAGGTAATCGAGGATGTCCGAAGAAGACATGGCAGATCAATTGCAACAAAAACATACCCTTTTCAATTTTGCACCCAATTTTCCAGCTTCACTAGAATTCACGACCTCAAAACTTTGCTCTAAACCAGAGGTTCCCAAACTTTTTTGCCCCGTAGACCACTTGCCAAATATTTTTTTTTTCCTAAAACTATTAACGTCCCATGTGATAATCATTTATTTTTTAGTAAAAAGATTCCCTTCCCTTGCCTGTCCAACAACCGGGTGGCGGTATAGTTGCTCTGTCTTTACATTGTACAGACAGGGGCTTGTGAGGTATTACACCAAATGAAAATGAAGCAGGATAATCAACGGGAATTTCTTTCTGTAGCTAGCCCTACAGAACTGCCCCTTAAGTTCTTTGTCAGTGCTTATTCCGGTCAGTTCTTCTTTTCACATGGTATCCAATTCTTCAACGTTTTATTTCGATAGTCAAAATGTCCTCAACTTAGTTTTGAAGTCTGTGTGAAGTACATTTAAATGTTGAACGTCATTATTACCCTGGACGTTTTTCAAAAACAAGTTGGGGAACTAGGAAAATTCGCTGCTTCCAACGTGCAATGTTTTGCTTGAATATATTAATTTTGACGAGAAAAGGAACGTAGATTCTATATATACTCTCTTTATATACCACAATTAACAACTTTACGAAATATAAAAATGCAAATATCGAATAAGTAATTTCTCAGTCTATTATATCTGTGTTAGGTCGATTGTGTCATTTACGGAACTCCTAAATGTTGACTTGAGGTAAATGGGGGTCCGCTCGTATGTACCCCCATTTGAATCTCGTGGACCCCCAAATTTGTTTCTTGCTAACATAAACCCCCACCAAGCCAATATCGACCCCTGGGGGTCCATATAGACCACTTTGGGAACCTCTGCTCTAAACCATTCATAACCCTGAGCAACCCCGAGCAACGCCAGTTAGTTGTTTTATAAATTATTGAACTAGTTTTTTTATAGAAATTTTTAATAATTTTTGAAAGGAAAGACTTTTTTGCGGAATAATATAGGAATTTTCTTAAGGGCGTATCTTTGAGTCTAGAATTATTCTCAAGCACTTTATATTTAAACTTTTCCACGGTCTAACGCCAATCGTAATTTCGGTTACCAATGATTTTCTTTCACATAATCGATTTCTTTGTTATTTTTGTGGAATCATATTCATCTGTCCGCAAATATTTATTTATTTATTTGAGGAACATAAACAGTCTTAGTAATACAATATACATAAGAGGATAACAAAAAAACAGACCAATTATAATTGGTCTGTTTTTTTGTTATTAATAATTATTAATGTTCACAGATAGATATTCAGAAACATAAAAATAACCTGTAAACTAGAATATTTAATAAAAATAGGAAAAAAAAACAGAATAAAGCAGCAAATAAGAAAAATATAAATACGAATGTAAATTCAACAAACGATAATCCTATAATATGACTACCGTAAACAGCAATAAATAAAAGTGATTATAACTATACTTAAATATACTTAGGTTGGAACGGGAAAGGGGAGGAGAGGGATAAGGAAAAGTTGCCACGAAAGTATGTAATATTAAAATATTAGGTACAATCAATTTAACAGTCGTGAATATGAGTTAGAATTTTATACAATGAAATTATGTAGTGATAGTAACTAGCAGTGAATATGTCAGCATGAGTGTCTATATTTGCAAAAATATTATTATAGTAGTTACATGTCCTTAGCATAAATTCATTTTGATTGGAATTGGTATTGCATCTATCAATGTAGAAAAGGGGTATTATCACAGACATAGGAATTAATAGACGAGAAGATAATGGCGAGGGGTAAAATCAACTGTTGAAGAACGAAGGGGGTTAAGCTGACTGTGATTCGTCAATAAATCAATCTGACAGTAAATAGGCATCTCGCATTATAATATCACCATTTAGTTCTTAAAAGTAAAATCTGCTTTTGAATGAATAGACATTTTTACATGGGAGCGCAAATTACTCGCCACGTTATGAACTAATTTGCGAAGTCTAAATTCGGCAAAGTAAATTTCTTCTGTTTGCAGAGTCGTAGTTAGTTTCAGAGTATTTAGTTAAGACACTTTTACAAATGTTTCATAATTTACTTACCCCAGTAAACAACGATGAGCACACTTGAGAATCGCTACATTGTGATGTGATAGTATATGTTTCTAAAACTGATCCATATAATACGGTGTGAATAAGCTTAAAGTAAAGTAAAATAATGCTTACTTATGGAATGTAATACGACAATTGGGTTTTTATTCTCTTTTTCACATCTATTTTTACAAGTTTTCATATCACAAGTCAACATTTTGCCGTGTTATTTCGTAAAATGAACCGATGATGCCTCGACCATAGTTCGCACAAGAATGATGACGTCACGTTTTCAAATTTCACTTGCAGCCATACGCGAGCCCAGCCGGCTCCAATGGAACCGGTATGGGGAGTGGGGATAATACGCTTTTAATCACTTAGGGCAGGTCTACTAATATTCATATGTCTATGGGTATTATCGAATTGGCGCATGGAAATTTATTTTGTGAATATAGATGCTTTGTTTGCCTGCCCGTGACATTACGACGTGAAATTGAAATGAAATGATCATTCCGATAAATAAATATATTATTTATTTACATAATTACCTATGTATTAATCTACCTACCCAGTTATTGTTTTAAATGGAAACTTCTGTTCTTTTCATTAATTCATTAGCAATTTTTGTGATATTATTAATTATTAAAGATTATTAAAGATCAAATCAATCAAACCGTCAACAAAATAAGAAAATTAATTTATATATTTACGAAAATTCAAAATGTTCTCTCATTGGAAATTCTAACATCAGTCTACCACGCTTTAGTACAATCAAATCTCCAATACGCTGTCATCTGCTGGGGAGCTGCATACAAAACAAATCTACTGTTGAAATGGTACAACGTCTAATTATAAAAATAATATTGAAAAAACTAAGGACGGGTTGTTTCGGAGAATCTGAACAATTCATCAAATTTCAACGTTCAATTTCAAGTTCTGTGAAAGACTTTTTCAAGTTCTGTTTTTATTTCAGTTTTGTCAAGCAACTAGCCTACAATGATATAAAAACAGAACTTGAATAAGTCTTTCACAGAACTTGAAAATGAACGTTGAAATTTGATGAATTGTTCAGATTCTCCGAAACAACCCGTCCTAAGAGATTATCCAACATACCTAATTTTTGAAGAATTTAAATTATTCAAATATTATCTTGTCCAAAAAAAACATAATAACTCAAATAATAATTAATAATAGGAAAAAAAATCACAGCTTTTTCTATGAAAGTCGTACTCGTCAAAACGATATATTTCCAACACAAAAATGTAACACCACTTTTGCTCAACATCATTACATATATCTAGGGAAAAAATACTTCAACAGCCTACCTGAAAATATCAGAACAATAGAAAACGATAAACACCTACTAAAAGTTCAATGTAAAAATACCAAAATAATAAAACTATCTTTTTAATTAATTATAAATTTTAAAATTCATAATTACAAACACAAAATATTCTTAATCTTGATGCTTACCACTCTTCTAGACACAAGCGCCAGCTTCTATAGAAGAGGAACATTAAAAAATCAGAAGCAGTGAAAACTAATTGTATGAATTATTTTAGTTAACATCATTGATCTCTGTAATACTATTATACTGTAAATGGATGAATTATTTAATCAATACTTATATAAAATATATAAAAATATATATAAAATATATATATATATATATATATATATATATATATATATATATATATATATATATATATACAGGGTGTATCGGCACTAACCCGACAAACTTTAACCAGCTATTCCTTAGCACATTTGGAGTAAAAAATGTTATGTGCACTTTGCTGTCCGGTAACGTTTTTTTTTAATAAAAAATTAATTAAACATATTTTCACCACATGTCACCACTGTTTTATCCTTTGTCAAAATTTGAAAGCAACATCGCAACTCTCGCGTGTTGCTGCGAACGAAGCCCGTATTACATAATCCAGTACCAGAAAAGAAATATTTTATTTAACAATAATGATTATTCACATTTTTCGTATGCGAATCACTGATTGTCTTCTTGTATTGTACACATCAGTTTTATTTTTGTATCTAAATTGTTTCACCTCTGGAATGCTTTGGTTTCACCTCTTACGCGTTTCACGTATTAAATAGTCTAATTTTGAAACTAAGAAACTAATTAGTAGATTTCCTGAATTTATAATCGAAGTCCAATAATTCTGAGCACTTTTAAAAACAATTTTCCTCACTTAGGTACTTATCAATAATAATAATTGGATTATTTGAACAGCGCCGTTGTTTTTTAAATCACCGTAAGTGCTCTGTCAAAATGTTACTTGCTAGGCTATCCTACAACGTATATTTTTTAATAAATTTAGTTATTTACAACTTCGCGGAATGTGATTTATGAATATTATTGCTTATGTTAAAAGCCTTCCAGAATTACCGGAATATAACGAGCAGCTTGACACACTTAAGTTTATTTCCACTAATTTGAAGGTACAAAGAATGTATAGTTTTAAAAACAATCCCGATGAATCAAAAAACGGTTCATATAAAACTGCTGCGCAACACACTGAGACAAAGGAAAGCACTCACACAAACGTCATGACTGCATTGGATTGACCACCTGCAAATGAATGCTGCCAGATTGCTAATTTATTTAAACAATAATTATTAAATTTTATTTAAAATATCGCAATTTTTTTAAAAAATCGACAATAAATTACAACTATAATTTAAAAAAAATATTCTTAACCCCACGCTTTTTCGTAATTGATTAATTAATTCAGAATTTAAACGTTGCTTGAAATGACTAGCCGTATTTGGTGACCAGATCTGAATATCCAGGTTCAGAATTTAAACGTTGCTTGAAATGACTAGCCGTATTTGGTGACCAGATCTGAATATCCAGGTTTAGAATTTAAACGTTGCTTGAAATGACTAGCCGTATTTGGTGACCAGATCTGAATATCCAGGTTCAGAATTTAAACGTTGCTTGAAATGACTAGCCGTATTTGGTGACCAGATCTGAATATCCAGGTTTAGAATTTAAACGTTGCTTGAAATGACTAGCCGTATTTGGTGACCAGATCTGAATATCCAGGTTCAGAATTTAAACGTTGCTTGAAATGACTAGCCGTATTTGGTGACCAGATCTGAATATCCAGGTTTAGAATTTAAACGTTGCTTGAAATGACTAGCCGTATTTGGTGACCAGATCTGAATATCCAGGTTCAGAATTTAAACGTTGCTTGAAATGACTAGCCGTATTTGGTGACCAGATCTGAATATCCAGGTTTAGAATTTAAACGTTACTTGAAATGACTAGCCGTATTTGGTGACCAGATCTGAATATCCAGGTTCAGAATTTAAACGTTGCTTGAAATGACTAGCCGTATTTGGTGACCAGATCTGAATATCCAGGTTTAGAATTTAAACGTTGCTTGAAATGACTAGCCGTATTTGGTGACCAGATCTGAATATCCAGGTACTTCCTCACCTTCCACTCCTTCCCTTAGCCATAAAACTTACCCCAATTCAACATAAAAATTGTTTAAATTATCGGATGTAATGAAATGCATAATAATTAGACCCCAAAATACTTAATTATTCAGGGAAATAAACCCCTGAGTCATCAGTTGGAAATACCAACGACATTAAGTGAAATTAACAATGCAATAATCCTATTATTGCATTGTTTAAAATTTCACTTAATTATTAGCATTAGCAAATAATATTGGGATTAGCAAATAATAATTTACGACAATTTACTCGGAAATCAATAAAGCCAGAATAATAAAAAAAGAAAGTTATCACTTACGTCGTCTGTAAGTGGCTTTACCAAAGTTTGATAATGCCGTCAGAAGGTGAAACAGCTGTCACGCGTAATAATAATTACAACTAGCAGAACTTGTTTATAAACACACTGTTTTTATAAATTTTTTAATAAGACTGTTAAAATAAAAAAAATCTCTAAATTGAAATGGAGTTCTACAAACTAAACTTAAAATCAAATAAATTTATTGCGAAGGTTCAAAGTACTGTACTGTAATATTATATTAAATAATTTTTACGTGTTTAATTATTGTTTAAAGTCAGATTAAAGCGATTAAAAAACCCACCTGGCAATTCTTATTCGAGTTTCGTTGTTTTTACGTATTGGCGCGCTTACAAGCATCAGTCGTCTCATTTTTAACCATTAATATTTAGTGTGTAGGAAAGAGAGAAGACGCTTTTCGACACACTTGTCGAAAAACTTGTTGAATGCCGACGGGCATACTCTTCTACAGATTTTATTAAATATTGATATGTAGGTAATATTGATGTGTAAATGAATGACATTGTGAGAATTTTACCAATAAATAATAAATGAAAATGCGGACATGTAGTTTATGTTAATTTTTTTATTGGAGCATTTGTTCGAAGTGACTACCATTATTTTCGATGCAAGCGTGTAGTCTTGTTATATTTTGATTATTTAAGTTTGCAGGATTTGCTTTAATTTCTGCAGCGGCTTCCATCACTCGTTCGAGCAGTTGCTCTCTTGAGGCTATTGGCTTAGCATACACTTTTTCCTTGAGAGCCCCCCACAGGTAGTAATCCAGGGGGGTCAGGTCGGGTGATCTTGGTGGCCAAGCAATGGCCGGACTTCCACGGCCTATCCAACGACCAGGAAACTCGACATCCAAGTAGTTCCGCACGGCAATCGAATAGTGTGGTGGGGCTCCATCGTGCTGGAACCACATTCTCCGTAGTAATTCGAGGTTCACATCTTCCAGAATCTCGCCCAGTTGCACTTGTAAGAACTCCAAATACATCGGTCCATTTAGTCTGGGAGGCAACTCGATTGGACCGAGTATTTGATTTCCCAGGATTCCTGCCCACATGTTGATGGAAAATCTGTCCTGGCTCGACGACTCCCGAACAAGCTTGGGGTTTTGTTCAGCCCAATGGTGCAAGTTGTGCACATTTAGCACTCCTGTTTTAGTGAACTGTGCTTCGTCGGTAAACAATATGTTTTTCATGAAGTCTGCATCTCTTATGACATTATGCAGCATTCTTCTGCAGTACACGACTCTGGAAAAGTGGTCATTCTCCATGAGGCCTTGGCAGCGCCTATAGTGAAAAGGTTTGAGCCCGTGCTTCTTCAGAACTCTCCATACCGCCATGTGTTCCCTGTGTCCTATCATCAGAGCGACCCGACGCACGGACAGCGTGGGGTCTTCGGTAATTAAGTTCAGGATTCTCTCCTCAACTGCCACAGGAACGATGTTGTGTCCTCCGCCGGCGCCTTCAATCCGTCCGATGCCACAGTCACGCAATTGTTGATACATCTGAAACAAAACAACAAATAACAACTGCTTTTATTATTCAGCTCAGTAATAATGTCAAATAAACAATCGCGGGCTTTTTCACTCATTTTATTTTTAAAGAACACTTATTTTAGGCACATATCAGAAAACTTACGTTTTCTCTTCATTTATTTCATTTTTTTATAGTAAAATGTATAACAAAGTGTTTTAAATTATAATTTTCTTAACTAGGTACGGTTGATATCTTGGATTCACAGGGGTGAAATTGAATTCAAGTAATTTAAATAATCCCATGGTGAGAAAGGGAGTGAATTCAATTGCAGTGAATGATGCATTTATTAGAGATTAAAATTAATTAACTTTTTAAAACGCCGTTTAGTGACCACTGAACACAAATCACCTAAAGTACAATTTACATTTTTAAAGTTGGTGGCCCCTTGTTATGTTTTTAATGTTCCCAGTTTAAATTTCAAAAGCGCTTTTTGGCATTATCAATGAATGTAAATAGTTTCAATAAACAATTGATAGGGTACAAACCTGGACAAAGGTAGCATGGTGTGGGACGCGTCTTCCAGGAAACCTCATGCGATACTCCCTTACGGCTGCTCGTGAATTTCCATTGCAAAATCCATAAACAAAAACAATATCTGCTTGCTCGGCAGGTGGATAATTGAGGGGCATATTTCAACAGTAAAAACTTAGATAACAAAACAAAAACGAAACTAGAAACTTGATGACATGCGAACTCCCAAAACAGCACTGACCACTGATACGAGACGGGGTGGCGGGAACCACACGGGACTTGAGACAGAATATGTGTGAAAGAGATGACAGTAGCGCGGCGTTGCCAATTATTTTACCCCTATACTGTGGGCAGTAGCGGAGTGTGGAAATTTTATTTATTTTTTGTTTTTAAAAGAAAAAAAATGTTACCGGACAGCAAAGTGTACATAACATTTTTTACTCCAAATGTGCTAAGGAATAGCTGGTTAAAGTTTGTCGGGTTAGTGCCGATACACCCTGTATATATAGATATATATATATATATATATCTATATATATATATATTTGTAAGGAAAGTAGGGCTTTTACATAACACATTTCTCGATAAATTAAATAAGTGCGTAAAAATTTACATAATAGTATTTATAGTTTAATTCGCAGTTACACGAATGGGATATGCAATTCAATGAATCTATATTGGCACTATAGCAAACAGCATAATATAAAAAAGTTGTAAAAAAATGATTCAACGCAATACTCGTACAACATACAAGTACAACAAATAGAAAGAAGAGAAGAGAGAAAAAAAATTATGATACCTGCCTACAATAAATATTCAAAATCAACATTAAAAGAAAAACGTCAGCAGTGTGGTGAAAATAAATTTACGGAAAGGTAAGCGACAATTTTGTCAAAATTTATTTAATTATCAAAAGTATATTTTTAAATCATTTTTGACTAAATTGCCGCATACGCCTTTTTGCCTTTTCTATGAACTTTCGGACTGGCGAACGAATGAAATAATTAAATTTGTTTTCGACGAATAAACAAAGAACAACTATGGAAGACTTGTGTACGTTTTTGTACTTTATTAGCTTTTTGAGTCATGTATAGTAATTTTATTATTATTTACATTGTTAATGTGTAAAATAATGCAACAAAATAAAAAAAAGGAGTAAGGTCAAATAATATTTAACGTGACATCTAAAAATCAAAATATTTGTACAAATAAGTACGTCAACTCAAATGGTATTTTCAATTTAAAAATCAATGTTTACATAAAAATTCTTGTAATTTTTTATGTTGAAAAATAATAATCCTATGTAAATATTTTTGTTTGAATTATAAATGCGCAATATGTTTGTAGAACATAAAAATCCATTGAAAATAAGGTTAAAATTTCATCGACCTTAGTCAATATTTTGAACGCAAGAAATATAATTTATTATAGTCAGGATCGGATTTGATATCTCTAAATGGTTAAGTACCTCCATAGTTCTTTTTATTTAATCCGACAATAAGGCATAGAAAAAATGGGCAGACAATAATAAATTATGATAGATGCATCTTAGACAGGGGTATTCGAATTATATTTAAATTCAGCGATTCACCACCCGCGGCCCGCGGGCTGCAATCTGTCCACATAAATATCGGTCCTGTTCACTAAATATACCAATGAGAGATTATTGATTTCACAATAAGGGCCTTTCTAATAAACGTGTTTTAAATTTTAAACAACTGATAAAAAACCATTAATGTATCATAAATGATTGTTTATCAGTTGTGTAAAATTTAAAATACGTTTATTTGCAAGGATGTTAAGTCAGAATTATTTATTAATGTTGATAAAGGGACTATATATCCCAGGTACTGGAAGCCAAATCTCTATCGAATAGAATCGACATTTTTTTTGTATATTACCTGTTTTAATGTCATCTAATTTCGGATAAATGCATATATGTCCGCGTGCGTAAGCGTGATTGCCACCAACAGTTAATAGAATGCATTGTCATTGAAAACGAGTCTACCTGCTGAGTTTCAGTTCGATCGGATCCCGGGAAGTGGATTAATTTCCACTTCCGAAATATGCATTCGTTCACTCACGAAAAAAAAATTTCAAAAAGATGTATTTCAAAATATTAATTTATAATTACTTTTTCATTATCAGTACTTCAATTATGTTTACATTTATTAAATATTTCCCCAAATATCGAATTTTAACTCTTTTGCAATTGTCACTAACAGTTAACTCAGTTTTGATTGAAGAAGTGGTCGATAATCATCTAATTTGTTGAAACTCGAAATAGCTCTTTCGCCTCTGTTTTCACCTGAGTAGCTAAAATTTCCAATATTAACCTATACAAATGAAATAGTGAAAGATGATGACGAATTTAGTTTGAAGTGTTTGTTAGTTTTCTAAAAGCACTTTAAAAAATAAATTATATTTGTGTTTTTAATGATTGTCTCTAATGTATTTAAATATTATTATAAGTGTTTGCCTTTAGGTTTTCTATTGACGTCATCAGTGTTCGTACCTCGGCTATTTTTAGTAGGTAGAGAGGTAGTATATATAATATATGTAATATACATGTCACTCCAATCTTTGTCCTTTCACTCTGTGTGTCCAAAACCACCAAAGTGTTCAAGAGCTGTTAATAGCCAAGAAACCAATAAACAATCTACGATTGTTACTCCAAATAAGCTTAGGAATAACTGAAGTCTGTCGGGTAATTTATTTATTCAGTTTCGGTGCCGATAAATCGGCGTTTATTAACCCTTTGGAGACGATGAGTATACTACATGTTTTGTTAGTTTGGTCGTAATATTTTTCCACATCTTAAAACTTTAAGGCCCAGAGTAGCAAGCTTTCAAAGATTTTTTGAAGATATATGCAAATACGAATGTTGTAGCTAATATTAAAAATTTCTATAGTAACCAAGCGAAAATGGTGAAAATATTTAATACAATGCAACTCGTTTGAAGTAGAGCAAAAATCTCTTGACAAATGCTTTAGTTGCATTTAATGATACACTGCGATTTTTTTCATTCCTATAAAGTATTAAATAACAGAACAAAGCGTGTTTTAATAATTTTTGGAGCATATTGTTTTCTATTTGATATTATTAACGTTTCAGCATAACAAATGTATAGATATCAGCTTCAAAAATAACTTTTTTGGAACTTAAATAGTTAACGAGAAACGTGTTATAAATCGGTAGAAATTGGGTATGCGGGGCTTAAATTAACACTATAATAATATCTTTTATTCAACTTATGAACAAGATACGTTCAAGCTTTTGGGGTGACCATATTATTATTTGAAAGTACCGATAGTCCGAGGGATTCTTCATGATAGTACATTTTTCTAAAAAGTCTTGTATACTTCTACCATCGTGTAGAATCACTTCCCGAAATTAATAAGCTTTACCCCCGGACGGTTCCATGATAACTCAACACAGTGACAATTCAACACACTTTTAAAAAGTAATATAAAGTCATTAGAAACGATGTAAAAAAAATTTTTTTTAACCTAACCTAACCTACATAACCCAGTTAGTAAAGTTTTTGTTTCATCACTAATTATTGCTAAGTCCTCCATCACAACACAAGCAACATTTTCCGCTCACTGTGGTGGTAGTAGAAGATTTTCAAATATTGTCAGGTTATTCGTAGCCCGGGAATGTTTGTCTTTCTTTTAAAAAAATAATAAAAAAATGTAAAAAAATAAAAAAATAATAAAAAAATAATAATAATAAATAAAAAAATAATAATAATAAATAAAAAAATCACTTTCCATGGCTGTATATAACTTTTAAAGATGTGATGAATTATCATTGTGATGATTTATCCGGTTACCCCCCGGACACATGTAAATTAAAATATAATTATTTTTTCTGCAATCAGTATACATATGATTACCTTCTGGTATTGTCTCCACCCAGTTGTCATATAGTGGCATTAAAATCTTGAGAGGCAAATTACAAATTTGGTCGTGACAAAGCGTCCGATGTTAATTTTCCGTAATTAATATATGTACATATCCACAATCAAAATCAGCCAAAATTTGTCAATATTTGTACAATATTTGTCTCAAGATGTATGCAAGACAGTCTTACTTGTATACTTATTCCTCGAGCAGGTAGATAAATAAATAAAATATGAGATTCAAATAATATTAGGAAAATATATATTTTCGAGTCATTAAAATGGGGTAATTTTCATTTCCAAGGATTTTGCATTCCGGGCATAATCATAATTAAAGGGAGAATTTACTCTTGATTTCACAGAAAATGTGTTCAAACAAGCTGACGATACTGTATACGACCATTCTGGCTAAATATGGATCGTCCGGAAAGGGTTAAAATATTAGGTATTTTGTTAGGTTCTAATGTATTTACTGGGTGTGTAATTTGTTCTCAGGTATTTACTTTGACATTTATTTTTCCTTACTGGGTGTGTAATTTGTTCTCAGGCATTTACTTTGACATTTAATTTTCCATACTGGGTGTGTAATTTGTTCTCAGGTATTTACTTTGACATTTAATTTTCCTTACCGGTTGTGTAATATGTTCCGAGTTATTTTATTTTGACATTTGTTTGTCACATTTTATAATATTTCTTTACTTGATACGCTAGTTTTCGTCGCGTTGTAGCAAGTAGTCCACGACTTTATTTTGAGTGAGATGAAAAAAAAAATTAAACATGCATATTATTATAATAATGAAAACACTAAGAATATTGTTGAATAAATCAAAACAATAGAGGTATATAAAATATAAGACAGGTAAAAATTTCATTTACCCGTTATATTATATCTAGTGATTTCAAATGATTAAATGGCTAACTATATTATTAATTCGAGTAAAATTAGAAAAAAACGGGGATTAAAAAAAAGTTTTGTTACATACTGAAAAGAACGAATTAATTAAATTGACTTGACGAGAAATCACTAAATAAAACGTCTTTCTTAAATCTAATATTGAATACCTTTCGTAAACAAGATGTTTTTATTTTTGGTCTACCTTATTGTGTATAAAAGGACACTTTGAAAGAATATATAGTTTACAAATGTTTTTATTTGATAGTTTGATAATAAGTTTCCAGTTTGAAGCTTTCGAAAGGCGAAAAATCTATCACGCGTGATAATAATTACACAGCTGAACTTGTTTATAAGTAAACCGTTTTTTTTAATAAATAAACTGAACTTTGTCTCATCTCAATTCATTTTCGTATACATTGCGTAAAATGGGTTTAATTTTAACAATAGCTAGCCCAAAGTTTAAAAATAATACCCCAAAAATAAATCACGATAATTATGATTAATGTTTTTGATTTTGCTGACGGTCTCCGTGATTTAAGGGTAATGGTAGACTAGCAATCCGAGTATCGCGGCTTCAAATCACAGAGTGCAGAGTATTTTGATTTTTTTTAATTATTGCCCTCAATTCAATTCAAAAGACGAAGATATTCTCAGTATTACCCTAGTGAAAGACCACTAGGGTTATTTAGCCGTGTTTGGTGACCGGATTTTTTCCCAACTTCCTCTTACCCATCTCCTTCTCTTCCTCAATATATTAAGCCGTACAACTAACCCTACTTTTTTTTTTTAAAGAAAGACAAACATTCCCAGGTTACGAATAACTTGACAATATTTGAAAATCTCCTACTACCACCACAGTAAGCGGAAAATGTTGCTTGTTTTGTGATGGAGGACTTAGCCGGCCGAGGAATTGAACACACAGATATTTTCAAATATTGTCAAGTTATTCGTAGCCCGGGAATGTTTGTCTTTTAAAAAAGCAAAAAAAAAATAATAATTAAATGTATGATATTTGAATCTGTATTATGTTTTAACTGGTGTTATTTGGGATGCCATAGTCTCACAGAGCACTTGTGAAGCTTGTGCGGTATTAGCATTACAAAATTAACGATATTTTATCTCACCGTAGTCAAAACCTTTTTCACAACCCTTGACACAAAGCCTCTTCACAATCCAAGTATAATGGCTAAGTATTTTTAAATTAACATTTTATTTGCTTTTTGTATCGAGTTCATTTACATTCACCTCATGCATGTTTGGGAGCAAAATATTTCCATAACAAAGATTAAATTCCTTTTAATGCCATAATAAATCTCAACTGAACCTCTTAGAGTTTCTTCTGATGATGTTGGGCATTGTCCTTTTTTTCTGTTGAGAGAATTGATATAAAATAACAATAGATTAACCCTCTCATTTCTAATTTCAATCTGAACATAACACCATCTAAGAGTAAATTTATAATACAAGTCTTGATGTTTTTTTTATTTGTGTTTTCAAGTTCGTGAACACGAAGTAAGATATCTTCATATTGTTTACTCATTGTTGCTATTGTGGTGAGGATTTGAGTGTTTTGTTCTAGTATTTGGTTTTGTTTAGTCAATAGCTCGCTGTCTAATGATGATTACCCGTAGGTACAACATTTAAACATTTCTTGCATTTAATTTGTGCACTCTTCTCCTTGCTAAGGAGTCGGTATGTACTTTCAGCCACTCCCCCGCAGTGAAGATGAAAAGTTCCTTTGCATGTGGTGCACGCGAACACAGATTCGGCGGAGAATGTGGGTTCCTGGCAGGCGTTGCAGTTTGTCATGTTGATTAGTTACTGTTTATTATTGAATGGGAACGTGTATAGTAATGCAGAGCGCTGCTCACACGAAGTGAATTCACTTTTATATTTATTGGTATATTTATAATAGTCTTTGCACTTGTGTTTTTGTGTATTTAACGAAGGTACGAACTACAGGAACAAATAGTTGGGTTAACTTGACCATTTCAATCACTGTCAGTTCACAGATCTTTTATTATATTATAAATCACTGTAAATAGGCCGTTTAGGTTCAGCTAAATAGTGTTCACTTGAGTAATGTAAAGGTAAACATCAACCGACGGATTGAACGATTTTTATGATTTATTAACTGTGTAATAAGATTAGTTTTGAGGAGCGATTTTTTTTGCGTGCGCACTGTTGTATGTAGGTAGTTATTTCCCCTTGTTTTACAAGCTTCTAAAAACTTACGCGAAACCAACAAAGATCGTTCATTTTGTGGCAAAAGTGTTGCCGTAATTCGTTGCGTGACGTAGTTGTTTTGCTTGAAATAAGTGTGAAATTTTTTTATCAATTTTTATTTTAATCGATACACCGCATCGAAGCTATTTTTAAGGAATATATATTTTTTTATATTCATAGCTGATTGTTAATGATAAAGTCCCGTGGATCCCCTACCGAAAATGATGTTAACTACCTCAAATTCATTTTTGAAAAATGATCGGCACAGCTAGACTATTGAGCGTTAGAACGAACTTACATTCAAATGACCAGCCAATCGGGGAAAGGGTCACAAACCAAGTTACGCGGAGCGCGGGAGACGACGAGATCGTCCTCATTTCTTAACTAACTAACTAAACATCACGCCGTTTCCCCGCAGATGTAGGCAGAGAGCACGGATCGTCTTGGCAAACACTCCTTTCCTCATTCACATTAATACATACTCTTCTATTATTCTGACTCTTGACATGGCCCGAAGTATCTGATTCACTTGATCGTGCCATGTCTTCTTCGGGCGTCCCCTTTCTGTGATTTGTCAATAAATGAACCTGACAATATACTGGTAACTTGCATTGAAATATCACCATTTGGTCTTCTTAATAAAAATTTCCTAGTCCTTTTTACAATGGCACGCAAATTGCAGCCTGATTCCTAAATTTAATATTTTGTTGCATTATTTTTTAGACACTTTTACAAATATGTTATCATTACCAAACTCACTCAATTTTAGCTACGCAGGATCTGGATGCGTAGCAAAGTGTCATTTTTCTGCGAATGATCTGACTATTTCAAGGTGCGCTCTTCGGTACGTACGATTGATATCGTAGTTTATGAAAAGCGTTCTCGACCCCTATTGGTGCCAAATATATGGTCACGTGGTTTGTCTCCAGCTCGTCAAAATGATACCCTGATTTTATGTTAGGGCAATTCTATTAATTTTGATACATAATATGTCCATGGTGCAGACTGCAGACCAACAAAGGGTAAAAAGTGATGCTTCTTTCGATCTTTCGACAACGAATGTACAGGGTTTTCCAATAAGAGGTGTTATTTTGATATTCAATCGAAAAATATCAACGGTTTGGTTGCTTGTGTGGCACGTAGCGCCGTCTTGTTGAAAGTAAACGTTTTCCAGATCAATACCATCCAATTCCGGCCATAAGAAATCATTAATCATCTCTCGATAGCGCAATCCATTCACCGTAACTGTTGCTCCAGCCTCATTTTCGAAAAAGTAAGGTCCAATGACTCTGCCGGACCATAACCCGCACCAAACAGTCACACGTTGAGGATAGAGAGACTTTTCAACAATAATTCTTGGGTTTTCCGAGCCCCAGATGCGACAATTTTGCTTGTTGACGAAGCCACCGAGGTGGAAATGGGCCTCATCACTCAATATGATTTGTATTTGATTCACTCAAGTGAATTTTAATAATTTCAATGCGTTGTTGAAGTGTGTATTGTTCCATTTTTATGAGTGGCGTAGTTTCTAAAAATAACAACAATATTATAATTTAAAAAAAGATATAGCAGGAAATACAATATAGCTGTTAAATTGATAACACGCTAACTGATGAACGCCTGAAATAATAATTTTAATAAGATGTTATTAATACTTAAGCATATGCATAGATTTTGTTATTGACATTTACTAAAAAGTGATGAGTTAATTTGGTTCTAAAAATGTAACGAAAATTTCAGCTACATCTATGAATTAATTTGCAAGTCTGTGAATCTTTTCCATGGCAGAAATCAACACAAAGTTATTGTTGTGAAATAATATGTTCCATCTAGTGTGCTTAGTTATATCTAGTCACTTTCAACTATGGCTTATAACCAGTGGAGGCTCTTGACTTTTAAGTGTTCTAGAGTGCTAATATTACAAAAAATCGCATTATTGATGTTGCATGGCATTATTGATGTAGCAGTTTTTTAAATTAGATTTTTTTTATGCGCCGCACGGATTTCCTGAAATACCATATCATACAAAAAAATATAACTTTCGAAAAAAATCGTTTTCAGCTGCAACAACATCAGTAATGCTATTTTTTTATAACTCTAGAAGACCCAAAAGTCACGAGCCGCCACTGCTTACAACTACTGACTTAAAACTAGTGACACATCTCAGGCTTATTATTACTGACATAAAATATTCATATTCGAGATCGATGTGTGGATTTAAAAATCAGGATTATTGATGTCAGCTTTATTAAAACCGAAAACATCCAATTTACGTTAATTTATAAAAAAAAAAAATCGATGGTTAAATTAAAAGGGTTTCTTTGCCTTTCTAAATTAGGATATGAAGGACGGTTATTAAAGGACCCTTTTGGAATTAGGATAGGTGACACGTGATCAAATTTATCTGCACAGCAGTGGCGCTCGATGACTTTTTACAGAAAAGAGATGATGGACGATAATTAGTTGTATACCATGGAAGTAAGATGGTGTATACAAACTATCAAATATACAAATATATAGCCCACGGACAAGATGCACTTACTGACAAAAATATTATATTAATTTCGATTATTTTTCGAAGAGTCCCAATTGCTCCAAAGCATCTGGAGCCAGTGAGACTATGGAATCCCCAATTGGGGTATGTTATTATAATTTATTTATTTATTTATTTATTTATTACACGCCCTAGAAGGCTTTTCTTTAAAAAAAATACAAGCATTTTGTATCAGCGTAAACACTTAAAAATTAATACAATAAAGAAGAATGTAAACATAATGGCAAAAATGAATCCTCACGCATATAATTGAGTTTAAAAGATTCAACAAAACAAAATAGTAGAAGCGGAGAAGTTATATGGGTACATAGGTCTATTTGTGTCTAGAAGAATAAAAGTGATAGAATATACAACATTTATACTGATTAGTTTTCAAATGAAATACATAAAAAATGAGGCTGAATGTAGTAGGAAAAGAAAGGAGACGGGGAAGAGGAAGGTGGGGAAGTTCCTGGCTATTCAGACGTGGTCAACAAACACGGCTAAATCCATTTCAATTCTGAACGGTATTCTTACACCAGGGCGATACTGAGAGTATCTCCCACTCAGGAACGTGTCGCAAGTTTACTTTATATTATTTTTAAGGCGATGCCATACGTAGTAATGCAAAATCATGTGTTTTTCGTTTGAAAATTTGGTCGCCTAGAAATGTTTCAGATGTTTTAATTAAGCGAGCAGAATACATCTTGGCCTTTGAAATAATCGAGTATTTTTTAGATAAGTCTTTTTATAAGCCCAGAAAAAAATAATGTAAAGGCCTATGAAAACTGCTTTAAAGTTCAAAATCTTCTACTTACGAACCCATTTTCGGTTATGATTTTATTGTATAATGTGGCAAATTAAGTTATTTATAAAAAAAAAATATTTATGCCTGAACATCCACAAAAAAAAATAAAAGGCACTTTTTGGCCATGTTTTTTTCTTGCATAAATCAAAACAGGCGGATGGTGAATCTAAACCTTAATGTGGGAATTTAAACCTTATCGCCATCTACGTAAGGGTTGTTATTGATAGTGGCTCAATTTAAAATATTACACGACGTAGTGCATCGCCTTAATAAAAAAATTGTGAAATAACACAAATTAATCATCTTTAAATCCTTTGCGCTTAATCCGTAAGAATTAAAGTAGTTTTTTGTACGTTAGATGCTGTTGTCAAATACATATAAAACCCAGGAATGCGGATTATTGCACTCACATTAATTATGATGGGAAATCTTGAAGCCGAATTTTTTTCGCTACGCCACTGAACCTGCCCATGCTAAAATATACTACCAATAAAATTCACGTTGTAACCTGGCCCTTCAGGCGATTATTTATGCAAAAAAGATTTTTTTATATGCAAGTGTGATACCGTGTATTACCGACTGTAAATCCTCCAGCCCACATTACATGGGGCGTTATTTTGGAGTGCGGAGGAGTGTATGGGACCTTTAGTTACTAACAGGGATTTGGGAATATTATCAGTTACATTACATCTTTCTCCTAAATTCAAGGTTTTATTAGCATTCCAAAGAGAAGATGGGATCCCATATACAGATATTTATTTAAATATGGGATTATCAAATGTATTTATAAATAATTTTATGTAAAATATGTATTGCTGTCGTCATTTTTAAGCTCTGCTCTTTTTTTCTTGCTGTAAAACATTTCCCGATGAGTGATAAAATGAATTTTCTTTTTATAATCATTTTTACGCGTCAGATCTGTTTGGCTTTTGACTAAATTATATGCATTTTATTATAAGTGGTTCTAATGAAATGATAATGATAACTGCGCGAAAAGTTCACCGCCCGTAATTCACCGCGGGGAAAGTTCACAGAACGAAAATCACTGCGGGAAAAGTTCACCGCCCGCAATTCACTGCGGGGAAATTTCATCGATTATTGACTTTATTTTTCACATTTAAATGTGTGTTGAATTGATAGAACCATTTTCATAATAATAATTTGTATCTGGGTAAATCCCGAATAGGGGGTCTGCAGGCAAAATTCGACCACTCTGCCCCTCAATTTTAACCAACCGTAAGGTTCATTCGACCGGAATTCCTAATTCTGTTAAACCCCGCCCACTCTTACACGTCCCCCTCCTGCTACTTCTTCTTTCCAATTATAATCTATATTTAATTTTTGACTTCGGTTTATACTTACTCCTGATGAGGTGAACTTCGTTCATGAAACATGTAGTGGTTGTATATAATAAAGTGATGTAAACAGAGTTATTTGTGTTTTAATAAAATAAAGTTTAATAAGATTACATTATTTTATCTATTTCCGTTGTACATCAATGCATATTAACGCAATAAAATGTAAACATTATAAAGGAGGAAATCCATAATTGGTTTTATTTTACTATATAATACTTTTGTACAAACTGATTAAATGTAAACTGTCGATTTCCCGAATATGAATAAATAAATAAATATTTTAATAAACTATTATTTCATTCTTATTTGTTATAACTTTAAATTTTATTAGATACAGTAACAGTTGTAGGTAAAGAATTACCATCAGTTGGAGTAAAATTTAAACGACTGCTAATCTCAACGCACAATTACGCTGCTTTTATTCATAAACAAGGGTACAATTAATCAATATGTAATAATCTATTATTTCAGTCAACTTTGTTATAACTATCTTTAATTATTGTGACAAACTATACGATATTGATTTACCTTATTGACATTGACGGTTGTAACACATATTTAAGCACTGCAAGTCCCCTATGAGCAAATTGTATTAGATATGGCAACAGTTAATATCAGTTGTAAACATGTGGTGAATAATAGTGTTTCATTTGAAATAATCCATCACAAATACGTAAAATTTAATTTATTCAAACAACTGTCATTCTTATTATGCCTAAATTGAGCATTTTACTATCCATTAACTCCTTACTGTTCCATGTTTTAACAATATATACTCACCTTCTCTCTGTGAATAACCTAACATCTACTTATTAAATGTAACTGTTGTTAAGATCGCTTAAACTGGGCGAAGCCCAACCAAGTGCCCCTCGCAGGGCGGGTTTTTAACTGCTAGTAAATAATAATATCACAAATCGTAGTATTATTGCTATAAACCCATGGCGTTTGTCACACTTACGTGTAGTGGCCTACGTTTAAATACGCACATGAGACTAACTTTTTTATTGCGTTCTTGAGACATCGTGCTATTTTACACAACGCAAAACTAGGAAAGAAACGCCATTAATTAAGCAGGTGGCATCCAATACATAAGTTGTAGAGGTACATGTTACCTACATCACGATGCCAGAACTTGTATTGTGTGTTATTTAACCTGTGACCTCGCGCCATATTCCAAACAACAGATCCTGCAGAGACTGTTTAAAATTCAACGCTAAATCATAATAAAGTTTCAATTTATTAGGATTAACTTATTGACACCTACGAACCTCATTGTAATAGTTAATCTTTGAAGATGGTAATATCGACAATTCAGTAAAATGTGAAAAAGACAAATACAAAAAGTTAACAGTCGCAACATCGAATATTATGTACAACATATTATGATGTACCAACATCGCCATGTTTCATCTTCAGAAAAACGGCTGTGCGGACTTTGACATACAAAGCTTTAATTTGGATTTGAGGTCAAAATAAGTAAACAAACTGAAAAAAAAAATTAATCAAAAGGTATAAAATAATAATAGAACCCACATCACAATATTCATGTACAAACTGTTAAAATAATAGTAATCAAATTGTTACGTTTTCTTAAGATTTAAAATGGGTATTCCAGCAATTGAACTACAACACTCCTTTAAATTAAATTAATATGCTTAAAAATTGTCTGACAGAATGCTTTTCACTTAATTGCTGGACGGGTTGTTTTAAAGAATTTGAACAATTCATCAATTTTCAAAGTTGATTTACAATTTCTGTGAAGGTTACATTCAAGTTCTGCTATTATTTAAATATTTTAAAACAACTGGTCAGTAATTATATAATGACATAACTTGAATAAAACCTTCACAGAACTATAAAATAAACATTGAAATTTTGATGAATTGTTCAGATTTTTTTAAACAACCCATCCATAGTATTTCCATATAAAATTCTAAATGATACATTTGATAGTACAGAATTGCTTGCTTTGATCTTTCGGTAATAGTTACGATAGTGTACCTAATTCTAGAAGTCGGGATTTAATTCAGTGCAGAAATTCTGGTACTAACTACCATATGTATTCCTGATTGCCCAGAATACTTATGGAGGGTATACCGAGTCAGCGGACATCTTTAATTTATCACTTACCAAATACAAAAGATTGTTACTGAGGTAATTTTGTTATGTATAATAAATATATACTGTATTAATATATGGTTTTTACTATTCATATGTAAAACATACAAGTACCTACATTAGATCTACACATTGGGCCTGAGAGAAATTTCCTCAGAGCCAATGTCGTCTTTGGGGATGCTGTGTGAACCGCATTTTTAGGGAAAGGAAGGAGAGAATGTTCTGGGTCGAACAAAAAGTACGATAGTTGGAAATCTGGGGGTCAATGTGCCCGTGACGGACGTACGAATGCATCCCTCCCACAGCTGCTCAAGGCGATGGATCAAGACCTCATATGTATTCTAATATCTTTGGACTCCGGCTGGAGAAGTCAAAAGGTCTCCCTCAACACGTTAGATCCTAGTAAGGACATCATTCTATTTGTTTATTCCAAAAAAATAAGATAATTAAACACTTATAATTATTATTATTATTAATAACCAGTGTCTCCCGAATCGGCCCGCCACGCAGTAGGTGGTCAAATCCATCTGCCGCCAAGACATTGACAAATATCACTTATGAACCCGCGCACCCCTGCTAAGTCACCAAACGTAGCAAACCACTTGGGGTGACCTATGGGTCGTCGGTACCCATACCCGCCTCCCAAATCGTAAATAAATCTAGTACGCATATATGCCACTTAAGGCGAAGCTTAATGCCAAATCACTATTTTGATTAATCTTTATAACGAATTGGTGTACATTATGAAATACCAAAAAATATGCTTTAGATAAATTGAAGGTTTTCCTATTGTTTCGCTTGAGTATAATACACATAAAAAAATAAATTACTCAATAAAAAATATAATTGTAAGCTACTAAAAAATATTTTTTTTCAATAGAAATGTATGAACGCGTAAAGGAAAAAACTTTAAAAAATACAGTACTATAGCTAAGATTATTTGTGACAGTTTCACTTTATTAACTTTTTTGCTTTCTTATAAATTTATTTAGAAAATAAATAAAAACCAGTTTTTTGCTTGAAATCGAACGCTTCTAGACTCCGTTTGTCAAGTGATTTTAATGCCTATTACCTACAATTATAAGGTATTCTAAGAATATAAACATTTTTGACTTGTAGCTTCCTCTTAATACATTTGTGTTAATTAAAGAACATATGTAGGTCATTAAACAATTCAATTTAATAACAAATTTTCAAGAGAAAGTATCTCGATACAGATTGTCCGGAGATTAAAAAACGAATCCTTATATTTAAAAAAAATGCTTATGTAATGTAAATGACGAAAACTGAAGTTCAATGTTTGCGTCTCATCTTAGTCGAAGTATGATTCCGTTAAATATGACCGAAGGAAGTAAGGTCGGATTAGCTCAGTGGCAGAGCAGCGCCCCGGCAAAGCTAAATTCTGGGTTCAATCTTTTTTGTATCTTTTTTTCATTTTTCTGTTTCAAATTTTGTTTGAGAATCGCTAATATTCATCTACGATGATTAAATATTACAATTTGTGGTTTTACTCATTAAGTTATTACAAAAAATACAAATATATAATTTCAGTATTGATTTATATTTCTTAACATTAAAAAAAAAAACTATAAAAAATTATTAATAATTATACAAAACAGCACGTTGCATATAGTTAAGATGTTAAAAAAACTAAATTATGACATTATAGTCAGTAAGCAAGTATTGTAAAAAACTATATTATGACATTATTGTCAGTAAGCAAGTATTTTAATAAAATGCTAAACAGCTTTTTCATCAGTCTACATTTTTTATTTCTGTCCAAAATACTGGATCTTCTATTTTTCTTATGGAGATTCATGTGACTACTTATTTGTCAAAGCTTCATTTGATAAATACTTATTAATAAAATAAAACGGAGGGAAAGATTTTTTTCTTCGTTAGATAAACAGTTAACGCATATTTTTCATCAACTTTTTTACATTGTTTACAAACTGACAAATATTTTGTAAATTAAACATTATATTGTAAATCGTTTAATTATATTTATTTATATATATATAATAAATAAATAAATATAATTAAACAATTTACATATTGTTTTATGTTAACTCAACACTCTTGAGGAAAATAATTTCGCTCGAGGCTTATGTTAATATTTGGGGAAGCTGTGAAAAAGCTGTTTTTTTTTAGAAAGTGGGTATTTTCGCTTCTTATAGCTAAGATCTCGTTATAACCAAAAAAAAATTTTTGCTTAAAACTTTTCCATCTATTTCTTTATTAATTTTTAGAAAATCAACAGTTTTATATTATCATTTTTTTACAATTTTTGTAAGGTTTTATCTATGGAAGACCACGTTATGATGGGACATGTTTAACCTTTTTTTTAAATATTTAACACTAAAAACACCGTAGCCGTCATTTTGACGGCTGCCCGATGTAATGTGTAACGATGTAAATTTTTTGTTTAAAGTTTATTGTATTCATTTGATATGTTTTACTTTTCATGATTCTTGATTTAACAACTATGATAAAAAATAAACAGGTAGGTACGTATCTAATTTACATTTTGAAATAATTAAAACCTACAAAGACCGCCGCCGTCAATGTGGCGTTTAGTTTAAACTGAGTTTGTTTACAACATTTTTCCTCCCAGTTTACAACATACCCATTTCACCCCGCAAAATGATGTAATGAATGAAGTACTAATATGTCTGTCTCTTTTTTTCAGTATCACATATTGGTCACTCTCTTTTGATGTCAGTTGTTACGTTATTAGTATTCTATCTCATGATGATCTTTGCGCATGTATTTTAAGTGTCCGAATATTCATTTCGTTTGTGTTTTTGTATATTATATTCTACCAAATGTGTACATAATTAAATAAAGTAAGCAATTACATCAATTATTGATTTATTTATTTTGTATTATACCAAAAATTACACTCACATGTGATCATCCGTCAATATGACGGTCGCAGTCTTTATAGGTATGGAGCAGTACCCGGTCATTATCGTGTTAAAGGAATTGGAAAAAAAATAGAAACATGGATATTTATTTTTCTATTTATTGGCCCTTCCACATTATGCTAAACATCTACCGTGTAATAAATGATGATAAATCGAATAATAGTTGAGATATTCAATCGTGAGATAAATCAAAGAGAAAATGTCATTTTTTCATCTCTTTTTTTCTACTGAATACTTAGTTCTCCTATTTCAACGTCTTCATTATTTGAACCTGTAAACCTGAACAAAAGTTCATCGTAGCTGAAATATTTTTTCAATGTTGGTTTGACCGAAGTGCTTTACAGATGAATATAATAATATATACGACCGCTCAGTGGCTGAGTTGGCATCGCGTCTGGGTCCCACACAGACACGGTGAGTTCAATCCCTCGGCTGGATAAGTCCTCAATGGTGGTAGTAGAATATTTTTTTTAAAATGTCAGGTTATTTGTAACCTTGGAATGTTTGTCTTTATTTTTAAAGCTATAAAAACACCAAAACCCGACTCCGCCCGAGTTACAACTTTTTTTTAAATTCTCCAATAAAATACATTGATGAAAATATATTTAATTAATTAATACTAACCCAAGTTTTTTGTATCCACTTTATTCACAATACCGAATGTTTTGATGAGTTTGAAGATTTAAAATTAAATTGTTGAACTCAAAATTAGGTTTATTTTTCCCAGCATTACATTTTTTTAGAATAAAAGTTATATTTATCTTTGAATATAGTCAAAATATCAAACATTATAGTCGTTCCAGCTTCAAAAGAAAGTTACCTCTTTTAGACACAAATATTGGTTTTTACTTTATATTTTTAACAAACGCTTTCTAGAAAACGGAAAAACGCAGACCTTTAAAAAATCGATAAATTTGACATTACTTGTCAAGATTTTCGCAAAAAAATTAAAAAAAAAGAAATACGCATTTAAAATTAAGAATTGAAATAATTTTATCGTAAGTAATATTATGTTATTTGTAGGTACTTTATCGCTTGTCTGAATTCTTGACACATCAGTTCCAATTTTTAAAATGAATAACAAACAACCTAAATTAGTAGTTTTTTCATTATTTTTCAGGACTTTTAGTAAAAATCACGGGATAGTCTAAATTCTTGACAAATCAGTTCCAATTTTGAAAAACACGTTAAAATAATAATTTTCTGTTAAAATTATTATTATTTAGGTAGGTACTTAAATTACCCATTTCAATCTCTGGTTCAGAATGATGGACTTCTCTCCCCTGGGCGACACTGTCAGCATCTTCCATTCTGGATATTAAATCAAGAAGTCACATTTTTATAAATAATACCACCACTTTTTACAATTTTTTTATACTAAGAAATGATACCTATTACGGTTCAATAAAATATGGCAGTACCTACAAACAATAAATCTTCGTTGCCTAGTTATTTTTTTCTTACCAACACGTATCTTTTAGTTTATACGATTTTTAAAGGTTATTAATTATTTCGCCATTCTTATTTTATTCTCATTTAGTACTTGGCCTTGAAAACAGCTGCTAATTTTATCCGGTGTAGAATTTGATGAATTGAAATATTATTGATATAATTTTTCAATCAATTCGTAATGATTGTGTCTGGAAATATGCATTACCAGCTGACGGTACCCGGCGTTGCTAGGGGTTATCTTACGAGATAGACATATACCATCGTAGAATTTTCTGTAGGCCTTTTCAAGATATACAATTCGGTAGTAAATTATTTTGATGTATCTCATAAGGTTTAGCCAGCTTTAGCAATGTAAGCGCCCGAAAATATTATTTTTACGACTTGATGATGAAACATGGACTTTTCTCTACTTTCTATAAATATAATATGTGTGTTTTATATACATAAACCTCTTGGAAGAAATTTTCTAAAAGAAGAATTATGCGCACAAACAGACAGCCGCGGATAGATTTATTTTATACTATTTAGAGATTTGGTACTGGCTTTTACCAGAGGCTTCTCTCGTGTTAGGGAGAAATTACTGGACAAAGAATTTTCCCACTGGACAAAGTGTTTTTCCTATGTCACTTCTCAGTACTCCAACTATCCTTCTGCAAAAAGTCATGTCGATCGGTCGCTCCGTTGCGACGTGAAAGAAAGGACAAACAAACAAACACACTTTCGCATTTATAATATTACTTGGGATTGTGGCAGTTAACCTTTCCTTATCTGTGGTGTGTATTTACTACACATTGCTTCTAATAACTTTAATAACTCTATAAATATAATAAATTCTGGGTTCAGATTTTAGGTATTCCTCCGTTATACATTTATGCACTGAATTAAAAAATTATATTTTACATAGTTATCAAATTCAATTGAAAATCAGAGATTTTTGTTAAAAATCGGGAACAAATACACCAATACAATCAACCGTGTGATACTAATACGCGAAGAGTGTGCGAGGAAATGACACGCTATTGATGTCCCGCTTTAATTCGCAATGCTGGAACATGAGACATCCCCATGTCTTCAGTTGTATTTTGATTTAGACCATCTATTCCTACGAACCGTCGTTAGATGTGGACCTCTCGCACGTTTCTTTAGCATCTGCCGATGGTTTTTCATGTTTCAGCAATTAAATTACAATTATTATCACTTTTGATATAAAATATAATAAACATAATCGATTAGCTATGAATATTCATATGTTTCCTATATTAAATAGCTTATTTTGAGATGTGTATTGACTACACAGCACCGGAACGCGTGGATTTTTTTACCACAGTAAGGAAAAGGTTAAAGTCGGCGACGCACGAGGTATATTTGATAATAATAAATGTTTTACTATCTTCGTTTTTTGTAACAAATAGTTGTAGTTGGCGCTAACAAAAAAATTGTCCAAAGAAGCAAAGCTTGTAGTCCACAATGGAGTTCTGGTACCTACCCTGATGTACAGAAGTGAAGCATGGAACTGGCAGAGAAAGGATGAAAGTAGACTGAATGCTGTAGAAATGAGATCCCTGAGACGTATGTGTGATCATGTGAGAAATGTGGAGATCCGCAAAGAGTGCAAGGCTGATGGAAGCGTAATGAGTAAGATTAAGAAAGAGACGCTTAGATGTTTTGGGCATGTAGAGCGAATGAGTAAAGGAACGGAGTGTAAGGAGAATATATTACGCAAATGTGAATGGTAGCAGAGGTCGGGGACGCCCGAGGAAGACATGGCACGTTCAAGAGCCATGTCAAGAGTAGAATAATAGAAGAGTATGTATGAGACGATGTGTGAATGTGAATGAGGCAAGGAGTGTGTGCCAAGACCGATTTGTTGAAACTGCATGATGATTAGTTAGTTATTTAGAGATAATAGTATCCTCAGTGGGATCTCCCGTGCTGAGGATTCATGTACATTTTATTTAAAAAAGTTAGTATGGACAAAAGGAAGTAATTATAAATATATTATGTAATGTTTTTTTCTGAAAAATTATGAATATATTACTTGGTATTTTTTTAGTGAAGTTTGTGATTTTGTGTTAGTATATTTTCTATTTCTGATCTCCCTGTGTTATATATCCAGCTTTTTATTTGAGATTTAAATGTCATAATATTGTTGTGAGTTTTGAATGAGAGTGGGATTTTTTAAACAGTTTAGTACCATAGAGTAAGAAGCTTTTTTGCCCAAATGTTGTATGTTGTAGTTGCTTGTTGGATATGTTTTTGTCCCTGAGATCTAGTGTATCTAATATGTGTGTTAATTGTTATTTAGTATTGTTATAGAATATAGTTGTTTAAGTGACATGTTGTTAAATTTTTTTAAGATTTCGTCAGTGCTTTCTCACCGGGACTTTCAGTATAATTTTCATTATGCCTTTTTGGGTTTCAATTAGTGATTTTAGGATATTGTCATTTGCGCTTCCCCTCCGATAATACCGTATTCTAACAGTGATTAGTAAAGAGTCATGTAGATCTTAATTAAGTCTTTTTTTACCGAGGATATTAATCGAGTGAATTAGATAGCAGTCTATCCTACGTGCTTCTGAAACGGCGTGATAGTTTTTTTTACAATAACTCCACACCCTGTGTCACCTTTGGAGATGCTGTGTGGGGGGTATTTTTAAGCAAAGGAAAGATAGGAAGTTCTGGGAAGGGTATGAGGATCAATGTATCCACACGGAGGAAAATGTGTATTTCTTAATTTTTTAAATCTGTTCAAATTATTGGCAATCTGATCAAAAACGAGATGGCAGGCTGTTTCCTGACACACTATTCATAAATTCCTAACATATCGGAACACGTGTTCATGCAACTGAATTTGCCTTGATAATATACAATAGCGAAATGCTGAAATATTACGATTTTTATTTACACGTGTTCCTTCGTATTTTACTAAAAGTTTAGTAGGAAACCTATCAATTCATTTGTTAAGGGGCTGCAATCCACTTTTGAACAGGAATTCCAATAATTTGAAGAGCTTCTTAGGACAGGTTGTTTCACAGAATTTGAACAATTCATCAGATTTCAAAGTAATTATGTTATTAAATCATTACTGGCCAGTTGCTTCACAAAACTAAAATAATAACAGAACTTACATAGAATCAACTGAAATTTGATGAATTATTCAAATTCTGTGAAACAACCCATCCTTAATAAATTAGCAATATTTTATATCAAGTAAAGTGAAAGAATTCTCCGCGCAAGAGTAACGAACGTATTCATAGGTGCATTTTTCATTTTTTTAATTCGCTAGTTTTCCATAAAAAGTGTGAACAATTAACAAACGTACCAGAATAATTTTCTACGTTACTTATTTTCTATTTTTAAAAGTAAAAATGAAAAGAGAAAATTATGCACAAATAACCACTAAACAGAAATACTAACCGATTTCTTTTAAGGTTTGTCAACAGTGATTCTTACCAAAACTCTCTCAAATACAATTACATTTAACATGGTTGATACTATCACTAATTACAGACGAACACAACATTTATTTGTTTATTTATTAACGGACATCGTCCAAATTACAAAATAATAACACGAATAAAGTAAAATGAAAAATACAGGAGTAGATAAATGTACATGAAATCAAAGACATATGGTAGATATGATATAAGAAAATAAAGTGACAAGTCGAATCAAGTCAAGAATACGCCGTGGGTCAGGACCACAGGACACTTATAATATTCCGTCACTTGTTTAGCGACTGGCAAAAATCATTCAGATTTATTCCAAAAAGTTAAGGTTTTGACTTGAGTTGACCAGTCTACACATTCTGGACAATGGTGAATAATATCCATAATTTGTCGAATGATGGTTGAGGAAGAGCAGTTCATTATTTCTGAGTCTTTGCGAGGGGATATTGAAGGGAATGAGTTGCAGTAGAGTAGGTGAATCAATAATACCATTTATAATTTTGAAGAAGCAAATGAAGTCACTTCTTTCCCGACGGACTTCCAAAGGAGAGAGGTTTAAAGTTAGTTCAATTTCATCATATGAGTATTTGCCTTTTTCTAATCCTAGCCTCCTAGCAATCCCTCTTAAGAACCGATGTTGAACAGATTCAATGCGCCGAATGTGGACAGCATAAAAAGGAGACCAAATAACACAAGCATATTCAAGATGGGGGCGAACCAAGGAGCAGTAAAGAGTTCTAAGGGTATTTACGTTTTTGAAGTCCGAAGTGATTCTAGTGATGAAACCAAGTAGTTTGAGGGGTTTATTAACGATTGCAGTTATGTGATCCCGAAAAGAAAGCTAGCTATCAAGAGAGACACCAAGGTTTTTAATAGATGTATTTGTTGTTAAGCAAATATTATTAAGTTTGTATTCGAAGACAATCGGTTTTTTTGATCTATAGAAGCACATAATTTTGCATTTATCGACATTTAGTTTCAAACAATTTATTTTACACCAATCATTGAAAGAGTCGATATTCGATTGAAAAAGAAGGCAGTCATCGTGATTTGTTATTATTTTTAGAATCTTATTGTCGTCCGCAAAAAGCCAAAAGCGTGTATGAGAAAAAATACTAATAATGTCGTTTATAAACAAGTTAAAAAGAAGCGGCGCTAGATGTGCTCCTTGAGGTACGCCGGACGTTACATCAATAATAGGAGACACAAAGTTGATGACATAATCACAGTATATTACACCCAACAAGAACACCGTAATTATAGAATAATGTACATGTATGCACCTACATATACACATGTATACACACGTACATGCGCACATACATACATACACACATGACCTACATACACACACTCACATATGTATTACATTCATATATACACTTACATATACATTACACAACAGTAATAAGTTTTTAGAACAACACGATAGGGAGCTTTTAGTCTTGCTATTACGAAACTTAATGCTAAATCACTATTTTGATTAATCTTTATAACGAATTGGTGTACATTATGAATATCAAAAAATATGCTTTAGATAAATTGAAGGTTTTCCTATCGTTTCGTTTGAGTAGAATACAAATTAAAAAATAAATTACTCAATAAAAAATATAAATGTTAACTACTAAAATTAGTATTTTTTCAATAGAAATTTATGAACGCGTAAAAAAACAACTTTTTAAAAATACAGTTTTATAGCTAAGATTATCTGTGACAATTTCATTTGCTTAACTTTTTTGCTTTCTTATAAAATTATTTACAAAATAAATAAAAACCAGTTTTGTGCTTGAAATCGAACGATTCTAGACTCCGTTTGTCAAGCGATTTTAATGCCTATTACCTACAATATAAGGTATGCCAAGAATATACAAACTTTTGGCTTGTAGCTTCCTCTTAACAGATGATTCCAATGATGACATTGTCAAATCAATGGAATGACTTTTATACGTCTCGTTAACCGTTTTACTATAAAACTAGTGACGATAATTCACATCAGAGCTTTTGTCTACTAGTCCCCTAAAAATCAATAAAATTCAAGAAAGAATTTATAAACCTAAAAAAATATATCTACGTCACTTAAAGTAAGAAAAGATTGACCTTACTTCGGGTACACCGACTTGACACACCTACATCAGACGAATATCAGTTCCTCTTCGTGCGTAAAACGACATTATGCCATTGCAACTTTATTGATTATTTATCAATAGATCATTGACATTTCCACCATTTTTCTGTTCGCTAATTGATGAGTTGTCCTTGCCTTATGGTGTTTTATTCATAAACTTATCAATTTATATCCAGATAAAATATTGTGATAGGTGTCAGATATTACTGTTAATTCCGGCATCGATGGCAATGATTTGTTGCTAATTAATATTCTTCCTTGATTAAACAATTTCTTTTGTATTGTAAGAAGTGTGAGTAATCGTTGAGGGAGTGCAGAATATATTTATTATCAGAAATAAGCAATACACTCTAAGGCCTTATTCATAATAGACTTTTACTGTGATGATACTTGCTTTAAATCGTCGTAAGATTCTGTGTCTGTGATTCTGTGTCCGATAGATTTCCTTGACATGTCATTCTGATAATTTCTTTTTCCATGGCACTCTTCCAAAGTTATCAGCTGATATTGTCTGTAAACAATGGAGAAAATTGGTATCGCGTAGTGATAAAATTTCTTCATTTGAACCGATACGTACCGTACGGTGAAACCTTCTCTTTATTTACAATGGTCAAACATTGGGTGACCGAGTATATAAAGAGAAGGTTTCACCGAATACAGATCAGTTCGACTCTGTATACGGTAAAACCTTATCTTTATTTACAACGTTCAAACATTGGGTACCGAGTACATAAAGAGGAGGTTTCACCGTATACAGATCAGTTCGACTTTGTATACGATGAAACCTTCTCTTTATTTGCAACGGTCAAACATTGGGTGGCCGAGTACAAAGTGGTCGTATGAGAATTTTAGACGAAGAACCGCTACGACTGACGAAATGGTCGATTTAGTGCATCAAACTGTGATGGAAGATCATCGATTGATATTGATATATGTCAAATATGTCAAAGCCATCGGGCGGCGATAGAAATTTTTGGTACAATTACTTTATGTCGATGGGGCCGGAAAATTCTTAATCCTTCGTACATTCTGCTATGCGCTGGTCACATATAATAATGAAGACCACGATATATACCTGGTGAATGTTATTCGTGATCCTATCATTTGGCCAATCGGGCCTAAAATCATGGAGAGCAAAATTTTGTTCTCCATGATTATGATGTTCAAATGGGATGGAGATGGTCAGGCAAGTGTAAAAGCGACAGAGCGCGTGCTAAATGGCGACATTTGTTCCCATTCAAATTTGTATCGAAGGCTCTTCCAGTTTCTTATTTATTATGGCTGGCTTTCTGCCTATATAAAATACATATAATAAATAAAAATAAATGAATTAATCTTAATCATTACACTGACATCAGTCTTGCACTCTGTCCAGATCCGACATTTTCAACACAGTCAGTCTAATTTATCCTACCTCTGTCAGTTCTATACCTCACTGCCATTCATCAGGGTCAGTATCGGCACTCCATTGTGGACTGATTTGTTTATTTTGACATCATTTTAAAATTAATGGTAACCTTCTTCAGCGTTCAGACCTCTTGGAGTTCCTGAATGTACCCTTCTTATATATCATTATATATAGACTAACTACGTGGAAGAAGATTGGAGCAGGATCTGAGGACTTTAGGGGGTTAGTGAAACACCAGAGACGCTAGAAGTTATATTTTGTGGAGGAGGAAATATTTCACCCTGGTAAGTAACGCCGTAAAAGACTCGTCGCCGAAAACGTTCCCCCCTTGTGAATGCGGCTTAAAATGTATTTTTAAAAATTAAACGATACCAAAAAAATATTTGAAAGAACTTTTTTCCTTAACTTCGTGGATTGACTTATGACTTGTGATTTCCATAATATATATTTTACGTAGATTTGGACAGGTAATAAAATTGCGAATAAAATCCCAAGAGTTATTATCCGCAAGATTGGTAAATAACAAAAGGTGTAAAATACTTCCACGGAAAGACAAAAAAAAACATATTGACATCGATATTGTTAGACGTGCGTGTTAACTATAAAGAAGAAAATCTGCTTTCTGAAGTAGCGACAATTCCTCGATGCTAAACTCTGTCATTTACAACATGAGATAATATTTAACAATAGCTTTTAATTACATAAATGGTAAAAAAAATCTATTTTAATACTTCTGTTTTTCTGAGGTTTATACCTTACTTCCCCGGGACAGGAGTCAACCTCGCCTCGTGCCAATCGGATAGAGCCGACATTTATTTCGTATATCAACTGCTGGAATAATGCGTATATTTATGTCCCCGTGTGGCCAACAAGCCTTTTTGTCGAGTTTTAGCTCTATCAAATGTCGGATGATTCATTTACTGAACCCCGAAAGGCTTTTACAAACATAATACATCTCATTCAAAATATAAGTAGATACATTAGTTAGTTAAACATTAAAAAATAATAACAGAATTTAAAAAATACATACCTATATTAGATACATTCCGAACTATGAGAATATGCTTGGTTCCTACCGGAGATTCATTTTATGCAGTTCCTACCTTTCCCCAACCATCACCTTGCTTGAAAACGATTTGAAATTTGGAAAGAAAATAGTTCGAGGGTTATCGTTTTGAAAATAGAAGAAGATTATTTTTGCTTTTATACAGGATGGAGAGGTTTAGTGCGATAAAGACGTCCGCTAATGGTTATTATTCAATATGTGTTTGGTCTTGAAATGAGAATGGTTCCTAACAGAAATTCATTTTATACAGTTCCTACCTTTCCCCAACCATGACCTTGCAACTACTATTTGACAACACTATTTGAAATTTGGAACAATAATTGTAATAAAATAGTACAAGTTCCAGTGTTGTTGATTTGAAGACAGAAGAAGGATTATCTTGGAAGCAAGTTGTTGGTCTTGTTCGTACACATAATCTCGTTTTAAGTGAGTAGAAGGAATTTTACTATCATGAAAGTAGGTTGATTCTTACGATGGTAAGGATTGGTAATCCCGCTTTCTTTTTCATCCTACAATATATAATCCCTTTGTTCCATCAAACACCATTCCATTTTGTTCAAAGCATTTACAGCCCATTTTTATGTTTCAAGTTCATCTGAAGTTGCGTAATTCGTATGCAGTTTCAGATGCAACAATTGACTCTGTGCATAAACGGGCTGTCCATTTAATAGATTCGCCTCTCTTAACAAACGGATTGCAATCCTTAGTATGCTGTCCCTATTCTACCGGTATGACAGTAGAAGATGCTCCGAGGAACTAGCATCATTGATCCCTTCGGCACTAGTCGGGAAACACGCCAAACGCGCTGCCAACACATGTACACGGTTGACATTTGTCACATGAGAACTGGTCGCTTCTACGACTCGTTCTTAAGTTCAACAGCTCAGCTGTGGAATGATTTGCGGGCTTCTGTGTTTCATCCCTCCTACACCATGGGTATCTTCAAGACCAAGACCTTTTTGACTCCCAATAAGAGAGAATATGAATAATTCGTGCTGTAGTTGTCTGTGGAAAAGATGTGGAGTCGAGAGGAGATCTAGAAGGGGACACGGATAATTTTAAAGCACTCAAAATTTGAGAGCATGTTACCGTGGGATTAATAAAAGATTGACGACGATGGAAAATTAAAGTAAGGATGGGTTTATTATCTAGAAATAAAATAAAAAAATATTTAAGAATACCAAAAAAAAGACATAATAAAAAAGAAATTAATTAGCATCCTACCATATAATCTGTCTGGCAAAGGGCTTGCATGGGTAAAATGAAGGTGTGATACCAGTTCGTTCTTGATGCGAAGTAGTAGATTCCAGTTCTTAACAGCAACTGTCCCAGTTTATAATTTTACCCAAAAAATAATGTTGTAGTCCAATGCAAAACAGCCTCACGCTGCTGGTCTCCAAAAGGGTCCCTCTTAACCAATGAGGATCGGCAGATGCCATCCGATTCCATCAATCCAATGGTCAATGCTGCATATGCAAAGATGATGCTTACAAAAATTGGCGAATGTATTCGTCGAACCTCCGCCAAGAGAAATGCCCGCTGCTCTGGGCTGGTGATCAAAGAATGACGACTGCTTCCAATGCAAATCACAGATCCTTGCTCCCTCAGGTTTGGCAACTCTCCAAGTCAGAATGCCAGGGCTGTCAATTTGACCAATAGCAAAATGACAATGTGTAGGTACTTAAAGGTCCACCACACACACCAACACACCAAAACCATAGATGCGATGTTAGTAAAGTGATGCACACACCTTGTTACAAATCTTATATTATGTAACAAGCAGTCTATGAATGTTTGTTTTAAAAGCCAAGATTTACAAAATCGTGCAGAAAAACTCGGGCGAAGCCGGGTAGTCGCGTAAATTAGAGTAAAGTAAAATATAGTTAGGCATTTAGATGATGTGTGAACAGCTTTAAAATTGTTTTGTAGTTTTGCTAATTTCTCATTAATGAAACAATGATGTCTGTCGGCTATAATGACAAATATCCAGACACGGTATGGTAGTTCATATTCATTTTCAATACATTTTAATTTGGTATTGTCACGAATAAACGGTATTCGAATTACGACTGTTGTAAATAATAATAACGACTATATTTAAGTATATTATTTATTATTTTTTCTCTCGAAAGATTTTTTCAGTTTATATTTGTGTTCAGGCTAATAATTTGTTATCCATTGTGCTTTGCATAAAAATCTTGTCTTGAAAACATAAGTGTAGCTATAATAAAAAATAGTTTTTTTATTTTATTTTTCATATTGCATTATTGTGTCCCGGTTAGACCGGTAAAATATTATAAAATTTAAAGGAAAGTGAATTGTTTGTCATCGGAAATCGTAAATATTTGCAATATATCGCCAATATTAAAAAATTACAATGTATCGCCAAAAAATTTCAACTGTAAAAATCATTTAATTTTATTAAATGACTTTACTTTACTTAAAAAAGTCTTAAATTTTCTCATTTATTTGATAATTCCTCGTTCAATAAATTAAGTGATAAAAAAAAATTTCGCGATTTTTTCTAGGCCTGTGATTCCCAATCTTTTTTGACCATGGACCACTTTGATATTTATTTGTTCTTGCAGGGACCACAAGGTACAATAATCTGTGTTAATCTTAAAATAAACTTTAATAAAAACTTTCAACTTATTCTTTAATTAAATTTAATATGCACTAAGGGAAGGTTTATTTATTTATTTATTTCTATTCTTGAATACACGTTTTACAAATTATTACAGTGGTTTATATTGCAGTACAGAGAAAAAAGTACAGAAAAAAGGTATAAAAAATGAAGAACATAGGTTGATTTAGGTAAAACTGTGTGTGTGTGATATTGTATGTTACGTGAACACCTCACTAGGAGAACCTGTGCTGAGGTGTTAACGTGTTTGTGATTAAGTGTGACAGGTATTTATGTGTTGTAGTAGAAAGTTTTTTTTTTTTTTTTTCACAGACATATATTGAAACATGAAAACACACATTTATATGTGCGTGTATGTATTTTTGGGTAATTCTTGAAGAACGTGTATAATATTTAATTTTACTTATTATATTTTGGTTATGTTTGGTTTGGAATTATAATCTTTTGAATAAAGTGAATATCTTGATTTTTTATCCAGGCTACGATATGTTTTTTGAGAAAATTTGTAGATGTGTTTGTAGTCAATAATTGTTTCAAAGTAATGGGCATACTGTTAAAAAGTTTGGTTGCGTAGTATTGAAAGTGTCTTTGTCCGTGTGTGGTGTGTGTTATCGGAATGTTCAGTGTTTTATTTGTTGAGGACCTGGTTTTTATTATGGCTTGTGCTTGATTTGAAATATGAAGATTATTATGGATGAGGTTTAGGAGAGCAGTTTTGGCGTAAAGTTGTCTTATTGACATGACGTCTAGTGTTTTGAAGATTTTGGTTAAGTGTAGAATGGTACTTGCAGTATGAGTTTTATTATTGCCTTTTGAACTTTTTGAATTGGGTCAATTGTTGTGTTTGCAGCGCTTCCCCAAGCTAATATTCCATAAGTGGCAATGGATTGACACAGTGCAAAATATATTGATCTAAGTATTGTTAGTGGGAAAATGTTTTTAATGGATTTTATTAGGTGCAAGACTCGTTTTAGTTTATTGGTAATAAAAGTAATGTGTTCAGTCCATTGTAAGTATGAATCAATAATAACTCCTAGGTACTTTAATTGTTTTACCCTTTCGATGTGTTTGCATTGGCAATTGGATGATGTTTGTTTACATTCATGCAAAAACAAGTCCAAGTTAGAAGGAGGTTGACCTCTTTGTGTAATACTATGTGTGATATATATTTTTTTGACTGTGTTAACGGTAAGAGTATTTCTGTTTAGCCATTTTATGACAATTGAAAAACTTTTTTCAGCTGTTATTAATAAATCTTTCCATGTGGCTGCTTGACACAGAAGAACTGTATCATCAGCGAAGGTCACTATTTTACCATCAATTTCAATGTCACATAATTCGTTTATGTATATGAGGAATATTAGTGGGCCAAGGAAACTCCCCTGTGGGACTCCGTACGTGATTAAAAGTGGTTCACTTGTCTTGTTGTCAATTTTAACTTGTTGTGTTCTGTCAGACATAAAACTTTTCATTAATTCAAATTCTACTCCATTTATGCCAATGTTTTTTAGCATCTTGAAAAGTTTTTTGTGCGAAATTGTATCGAAGGCTTTAGATAAGTCTAAATAGATTGAAATAACTTTTTTTTTGCATCTAAATTATGTGTAATAAACTCGGTTACAGTGGCAATTGCGTTTTCTGTGTTCCTATTTTTTCTAAAGCCATGTTTGTTGTTGCCATGGTTGTTGTAATATTAATTTCTTATAATTAAATTATAATATGTAAATGACATCCTCAGCACGGGAGATCCCAGTGAGGATATCATTATATCTATGTGTTAATAAGAAAAGAAGACAATAAATCATTATTATTATTATTATTATTATTATTATGGTTAACTGAGAGTATTTGCATGTTTTCCAGATATTGTTTTTCAACCTAACCTCCATAACTCAGTTAATAAAGTTTTTGTTTCATCACTTTCCATGACTTTGTATAACTTTTTAAAGATGTGATTAGTTATCATTGCGATGATTTATCCGGTTACCACAAAAAAAAATTAATAGAAAATTAAATTCAAAAGTTCAATAACAAATCATCAATGTGATTTTTGAGCTTGCTCCTTTACAAAATGTGTAATCCGGGGGCTAATATCATTGCTCAGGCTACTCATATATCATCACTTGCTTTCAGTCGATTCAAGGACTTCCGGGACTTTTTTTTAATTACAAGAAAAGCAGAAAATCCTTGTTCACATAAATAAGTCTTGGAGAAGAGACGAGATAGCATAAGCCGATTCCCCGATTCTTAGTACATGAAATTGTTTTTTTACACCAAAACTCCTCAAACGAAACAGATTCAAATGCGTATTTGAAATTAATATAATTTTGAAATCAAATGAGCTCTTCTTGGATTTCATCAATTACCTATACCTTAGCTTTTGGTATATAACAAAAGGTTTTTTTTTATATCGTTATATTTACATTAATTGAGAAATAATACATTGTTTTAGAAAAATAATTATATTTTCTTTGAATAGTTGAAAATTGACTTTGTGGCTTCATTTTAATTTAAATCACATTAAATACACCACTACTTAATCAAAAAGTGTCGACATGTTTCTAAACCAATGGTTTCTTCATCAGAATTTACGTGTAATGAAAATTAACAAATGTAGGAATAGACAAACAAGTATAGACAAATAAGTACCGATAAACAACAAAATATTACAATGAGAGATGATTAATTAGTTAATATTATTAAAAAACTAATGGAATAAATAATAAAAAAAATTAAAAATAAATAAAATAAAATAATAATTAATAACTAATTGATCATCGCTCATTGTAATATATTTGTCCACAGGTACTATTCTATTCTTAAATTTGTTAATTTTAATTATAATTTATCGTGATGTTTATTGTTTTGAAACATGTCGATCCTTTTGTTGAAATAGTTGTTAATACAAAGTTATTTATTTTATTTAAAATCATTATTACGTTTTTAAAAACTTATGGTATTATAATTATTTTATACAATATCTATGCTATTTTCCAGGTTTATATGGTTTTTCCAGCCTTTAGTTGTATCATTTCTTCAGTTGATGTAAAAGATACGCATAAAGCTTTGAACTTTGAAATATCTTCATGTAAGCATAAAACTTATATGATATGAATATATTGTAATATCATATAAAAGACGCGTAAGCCGTAATTTGACTGCAAGTATTAATAATAAGCATACAATCAATGTTAATGTTGATTAAATTACCATATCAATGATCTTAACCTTTATAATATTAATAATAACTAGCTGATGTACCTATACCCGGCGTTGCTAGGGGTTATGAATGGTTTGGAGAAAAGTTTTGAGTTTGTGAATTCTAGTATATCTGGAAACTGGGTCTATTTTAAAGGTGATAATATTATTGTAAAGAATTGAAAAGTTTTCTCTTTATAAGTTTTTGTTTCACTTGATCATGCCACGTCTTTATCAAACGTGCCCGACTTCCATCATTCACTTCTTTATACCACATTAGTACTACTAAAAAAAAACCATTTTATCGATATTTATTCGACTCCGTGTCTCATTCCAGAGCAGAGATATTACGAAATCTTCCCCGGGCGTCCCCGACTTCTTCTCACTCTCTAAAAACTCCTGGCAATAATAAAAACAAACTTTGAAATCGCTTTCGTAGAAGGGGACAAACAAACAAACAATATATATAAATATATAACTAGATTAATACTATACATATCACAACATTATTAATACTGCTGTTATATGTATATTTTATTATTAATGATGTTGTTATATGTATGTTTTATTATTAATGATGTTGTTATATGCATATTTTATTATTGATAACCTTGTTATATGTAATTATTATTATTAATAATGTTATTATATGTATATTTTATGATTAACAATGTTGTTATATGTATATTTTATTATTAATTATGTTGTTATATGTATATTTTATTATTAATGATGTTGTTATATGCATATTTTATTATTGATAACCTTGTTATATGTATATATTATTATTAATAATGTTGTTATATGTGTATTTTACGATTAACAATGTTGTTATGTGTATATTTTATTATTAATAATGTTGTTATATGTAAATATTGTTATTAATAATGTTGTTATGTGTATATTTTATTTATTTTTTTGGAATGACTTTATTGAGTAATTTTAATATTTAATTATTGAAGACAATGTTAGCGATTTCTAAACGAAAATCTGAAACAGAAAAATCAGAAAAGGATACGGTCACATCGGGGCTTACCCCGGCAAGGCAAGGGTCCTAGGTTCGAGTCCTAGATATGACCGTATCCTTTTCTGATTTTTATATTTTATTATGAATAATGTTGTTATATGTATATTTTATTTTTAATAATGTCGTTATATGTTTTTTTCAAACTTTTTATACCCACATTTAAATATTTAAAAAGAAATTGTTCTGTACCTATTATTTTTTGTTTATTTTAAAATTTGTGCATTAAAATTTGTCATTTTTGTAACTTTTTTTTCAACATTTTAATATTAAAAACTAAACCTTTATTTCTAATAATAAAATTCGAAAGCGTACTTTCAAAAACATTTTCTAGTTTTTGGAAATATGAAGAAATATCCCATTGATTTGGATTTTATTAAGAAGCGGAAATACACACAAATTATCTTAACTTTATCACAGCATCTTTAAAAAATATAATGTTCAATATGCCAGAGGTTACTGATATTAGTGATACAGGGTTTTCCAATAAGAGGTGTTATTTTAAATAGCCCACTATTTCGTTAGATGTTACTTTTGAAGCTGTCATTTTTTGACATTTGACAAGTAGAAACTACGCCATTAATAAAAATGGAACAATACACGCTTCAACAACGCATTGAAATCATTAAAATTCACTTGAGTGAATCAAATGCAAATCATCTTGAGTGTTGAGGCCCATTTCCACCTCGGTGGCTTCGTCAACAAGCAAAATTGTCACATTTGGGGCTCGGAAAACCCTAGAGTTATAATTGAAAAGCCTCTCTATCCGCAACGTGTGACTGTTTGGTGCGGTTTATGGTCCAGCGGAGTCATTGGACCTTACTTTTTCGAAAATGAGGCTGGAGCAACAGTTAGGGTGAATGGATTGCGCTATCGAGAGATGATCCATGATTTGTTATGGCCGGAATTGGATGGTATTAATTTGGACAACGTTTACTTTCAACAAGACGGCGCTACGTGACACACAAACAACGAAACCATTGATCTTTTACGATTGAATATCAAAATAACACCTCTTACTGAAAAACCCTGTATATGACTTTTTATGGATTAAAACACTTTTATAACATTTTTCAGCTTATCATGATAAGAAAGAAATAAGTAATCCATAAAAACGTTATATGAAAATGGAACTTTATCATTAATAATTAAAGATGTCAAAATTATATATAACTTGCGCATTAGCTTATTTTTTCACGTATTTTTATCCTGTTATACCAATCCTTTATCTGAAAAATCACCTGTCTAACTTTTAATTGATCTCATACATTCAAAATGTGCTATCAAAATATACTGCTTGAAGTTCGCAAAACTCCATCAAGATAAAGTTACTTTTAAGTTACGTAATAAATTTTGGAATTATTTATTAAGGCGCTCCTAGACCACCCCTCATCTTGTCCTTGACATTGGAGATTAATTGATGTTAGGACATTTAGGTAATAATTCACTGTTTGATTTAGTGATTCCTTCCACTTTAGTAATTGAGATAAAATGATGAGGAGAAAATTGATAATCAGTTGTACAAGAACTATGCAAATGCGGAGGTTGGTTGTTTACACAGTGGTTGTACAATGTACAGGGTGCGGTAAAACAGACTGTGCAGTTTTGAAGGGCTATAAAAACAACGGCGAAACTTACAGAAATAGGGGTTTATTTTATTTTATTCGGTACATCATGCCGTCTTATGAATAAAGTGCTGAAGATGATATCAGATAGATCAATGCTCCCCACAAAATATTTGAAATCCATGGGGGGGGGTTGTTACGGAACTTCGCTGAGAAAAAATTCCGCGCACCCAAAAACATAATATGTGATTCCCCGCGACAATTTTTCGAATTCCATGGGGGGGGTGGCTACAAGATTCCATTTCGGACGCAAAAAATATTATATCAAAAACCGGTGTATTTTTGTTTAAAAAGTAAGTTCAACAGGTTAAATTTTTTCGTCGCTGATTCTTGCCTTCGTTGGCAACACTGGTGACCGCGCGCAAACTGCATTGTTTGTTTTACCGCGGGACCGCGACACTTTTTCAAATTGGCGGATTGGCGGGTTTTTTGAAAATGGTTCACGCGGGCCACTTATAATTCGTTCGCGGGCCACATTGTGGCCCGCGGGCCTGGGGTTGGGCAGCCTTGAGATAGATGATGGCCCCCAGTAGCGACACATTGATGAAGGCGATTTTATAAAGTTTTTGGCCGCATTTTGGCACATCTCGACTGGTGTAGAGGCGATTTCCTCCCGAATTCGATCCTTGAGTTCTTCCAAGGTGTGAGACCGATGTTTAAAAACATTTTCCTTCCAGTAGTGACGAAAGAGCGGGCATTTTCAAGAAACACTGTAAAGCCCAGGTGTTGTCCGGACCAAACCATGGTAACGACTGAAAACGGCACGACCCTCCCGACACAATGAGACCACTCCTAGGCTCCTATCCCCACCACACGGGATGTACCGGCCCTTGCACAAACTTTACTGTCGGTTTTGCTGCACCTGTATAATGATTGAATGTTGAATAAAAAAATCCACGCAAATTTCAAATTTCGTTTTCCGGGGAGATTTCGTTATTTCAAAAACAGATTTTCCGCTTTATGGTTACAATAATCACATGTAATTTTGTAAGGATCCAGTCTTATAACACAATATCTTGCTAAATAATAGTTATTATAATGGGATAACTATAAAGGCCACTCCTTTATTCTTCATTAGTCACCAACATTAAAAAGTGTTCCCACCCATACAATTAATTGTTTAGTTTTTATTAAAACATTTTTTTTCAGTTAGATTTAGAATTATTCCCTTTTTATTAAATGCGGATTCGAATACAGAAAAAAAAATCGTCACGATTTATAGATATCTTTCTACCTACATTATTAAAAGGTAGTTATTAAAAAAAATTCGTCACGATTTACAGATATAATACGTTATTAATTTTTCCTTACGACTTTGGTGGACAAAGGTGTGATTTTTGATTGAAACAACATCTATTATATTTTTAACTACGCAGTTTGGTTCTTAGATTTTAATAATGTATTGACTGTTACAGTTTTGTTCAAGGACAAAATATTTTTTTTTATAAAATGATTGTAAAACATTATTTATTTTTAATTAACTAATTTATTAGCCAGTTACGTAGAGCTACAATTAATGGCGCTACTGCGTACTAATATCTTGTCGATACTTGTTCTACTATTAGAACGAGGTAAGCGGTACGCGTTGCCCGGATTCGGTAGTTTTAGTTGGAGAGCCGGAAGAAATTCTCTAGATAGTAATGAAAAACCTATCAAAATCCGTTGCGTAGTTTAGAAGAACAAGAAGAACAAACAAACAGACCGGCGTTTCTCGACTTTTCTCTACTTTCTGTAAATATAATATGCATGTGTTATATGTATAAACCTTCCGGAAGAAAATCTCTAAATGATAGTGAAACCAATATTTAAATTCTTTGCGTAGTTTAGAAGAACTTAGCGCACAAACAGACAGACGCGGATAGCGACTTTGTTTTTTGTATAATAGAGAAGATAGAGAAGAGAAGAAGAAGATTCACGTTTTATGTTTGTAAAAGCCCTTCAATAAATGAATAAATAGACGCTGCGTAAACTTCATTACATTTCAACTGAAACATCATAATATAGAAAACAACTTTATGATCCGAAGTCGGTATCGAAGGTTCACAATATAATAAGTACAATTATGTGGTCATTTCGTTGCAAAATATAATAAAATTATTGTATACCACCATTGTGTAAAATTAACATTGCATATTCCTTCCGCATTATTATATTATGACAAATCGTGTCATTAAATTAATCTCTAAATAGTTTAAAACAAAGTCGCTATCGGCATCTGTCTGTTTGTGCGCTTAGTTCTTCTAAATTACGCAACGGATTTTGACAGGGTTTCACTATCATTTAGATAATTTCTTCCAGAATACATGCATATTAAATTTATAGAAAGGAGAGAAAGGTCGAGAAACCGTTGTTTGACAGTATCTACCAGTCATTTAACATTTTATTATGGTTAACAAAAGCTATTAATATAATCGGTCAATGGCATTTTCCGCAAGACAGAAACACCGAAACCTCTCTAAATAAAGACTTTTACAAAATTATGGGACAATAAATACCGATTTTAATTAGAATGATTTTCTTAATCTGTAGCATAAAATATTGTAATTAACTTTTTTATATCGTATCATTATAAATTCGGTAGGTGCTTCCATTTTTCAATTCTCGGACATTAACGAACCAACGCGAGATACGATGAGTTCATTTTATGAACACGTGCATTCCCGCGTAAAAAACTGTCAAACTCATCTCGTGAAAATATTTTCCACGAGTTTTATTAATTTCATCTAAGTTTTTTAATTGTTATATTATTACTTATTCTTATTAGTTATGGGTTATACGATACGATACCGATATATAATACTTTGTCGTTGTTATTAGTTATTACTATAGAAATTACTCTGTTTTCGTTCATCGCTTAAGAAAAATCACATTTTATATATTTATTCAATAAATTGTGTTATACAGTAAAATCGCAAGCCGCTCATCTCACTAAGGCATTTCTTTCTCGAGATGTGCAGCTTCACAAGGATTATATAAATAAAAAGATTACCATATGAACTTTACATAAACGCAACAAATAATAATATTAGTAAAAGGTTGTTCCTAGCATTTTACTTAAGACGATGCACTACGTCATGTAATATTTTGAATCGAGCCGCTACCAATAACACACCTTACGTAGATGGTGATAAGGCTTAAAGTCCCGCTTCACACCATCCACCTGTTTTGATTTATGCAAGAAAAAAACATAGCCAAAAATTTTTCAAATTTTTCGGCATTTTGTGGAGTTCAGGCACAAATATTTAATTTTTTTCGATCATTTTATAAATAACTTAATTTTCCACATTATACAATAAAACCATAACCGAAAATGGGTTCGTAAGTAGGAGATTTTCAACTTTAAAGCAGTTTTCATAGGCCTTATACATTATTTTTTTCTGGTCTTGTAAAAAGACTTATCTAAAAAATACTTAGTTATTTCAAAGGCCAGGATGTATTCTACTCGCAGTATTTAATTAAAGCATCTGAAACTTTTCTAGGCGACCAAATTTTCAAACCAAAAACACATGATTTTAAATTACTACGTAGTTCATCGCCTTAATATAGGTATTTATATATTTACCAACTCTTGGATTCTTTCGTTCAGTTAAATTTTAGTAACAGCATCGTCCGTTTCTCAATTGAAGTAGTACCTACCTAGAAAGAGGTAGCTTAACACGGCATAATACCCCAAAAATAAATCACTATAATATATACTACCTACATATTTAAATTATACCGATATGATTTAAGCCCCCGCAAACCTAATTTCTACCGATATAACAAATTTCTAGTTAACTCTAGTTTTTAAGTTTAGAAAATGTTATTTTTGAAGAAAATATCTAAACATTTGTTATGCCAAAACGTTAATTACATGAAATTCCCTCGATAGAAAAAAATCACTAAGTAAGCTCCGAAAATGATTAAAAACACGTTTTTTTAATTTTATTTAATATGTCAAAGCATGAAAAAATTCACAGTGTATCTTTAAATGCAACTAAAGCATCTGTCGGGAGATTTTTGCTATATTTCAAACTAGTAGTATTTTATTAAATATTTTACCATTTCCGTTTAGTTATTATCGTTTTCTTAATATTAGCGCGCTCCCTCTAATATTCATATTTACACACCTCCTTTTCAAATCATCTCTGAACGCTTATACGGGGTCTTAAGGTTAAACGCAACGCTCGTTGTATTCTACGTGTTCACAGATGGCGTTAATTAATTAATTTTGTTTAAATACGCTTTTGCAAGGTATTGCTTTACAGTATTAAGACAAATTATTTGTTTGCGCCCTTATATACGCAATATGAATATGAATAAATAGTTTTGTCCATATAAAAACTCAATTCTATCGAGAAAGGCATACAAATACAATATTGGATTGAATCATCGGTAAAATATTGTATTTGTGTGCCTTTCTCGAAAGAATTAAGTCTTTAAACGAACAAAGCTATTGATTCATATTCATATTGCGTATATACGGGCGCAAACAAATGATTTGTCTTAATATTGTAAAGCAATACCTTGCAAAAGCGTACTTAAACAAAATTAATTAATTAACGCCATCTGTGAACACGTAGAATACAACGAGCATTGCGTTTAACCTTAAGTGAACCAACTAGATACAGGAGCATGATCTCCGGAATGGTATACCTACTTACTGCATCGTCCTGAAAGACCGGCATTCTGAAAAGATATGTTCATTGGTTCGGTGACCAGATCTTGACATAGTCCCAACTCCGGACTCCGGGTCAGTTCTGATTTCCATTTATGCACAAGTTGTGACGTTTCGGATATTTTTTCAGGTCACAAAACTCACTTTGAACTTTGCTTTATTATTAAAAAAACTGTAAACAAACAAACGATGATGTGTTTGGTTTAACTTTACGTGAGTACGTGTGACATCCGTCAATGCGGTTACTACGAATACCTATTTATTGTTTATCTACCGAAATGAACTCATAAATAATAGGAAATTGACAATAGAAATACATCATTCATAACCAGCTTGTGGTTCATCTGTGTACATTAGAGGAGAGGCGTATTTATCGCACACAGTAAAAATACCGGGTATTTTCATGCGGTACTTTGTAGGTACTTGTGATAAATCTGCAAAATACCCCGTTCCTAAGAATTTGTAAATATCACAGGTCTTAAAGTACTTCGTACTTTAAAATACTAAACGTACTTTAAAAATATTTTTGCCTACGGTATTTCTTTATCGGAGTGGAATGAAAGTATTTTGACACTCAGATTTACTCTTCACCGCAAAGCAAATGCACCAGAAGACACGAAAAAAAATGTGGGGAATTTTTATAATGGGAAATTTTTAGCTACTCACCCCTCCCATAGATTTGAAAAAACACTGTGGGGAATCATATCCTGGAAAATTTTGTGGGGAATCATCTTTCACAGAAATTCTCCACAACCCAACAACCCCCTCCCCCATGGATTCGAAAAATGATTGTGGGTAATTACTTGTCATAGTAATAAATACTCTCCGTCCCCAGTCCCCAGATACTATAATCCCCAGGTAGGTATAAAATACTTGTGGGTATTTTGTAACCGGTATTTTTAACAGGTATTTTCTTGTACTTATACTCACTGTACCCAGTAACGAAAAGTACTCACAGTACCCACCTCTAATGTACACATGTCTTCACTATCTTTCTGTTTAGTTTGTATATAAGTGGTTTTAGAACTTTTTTTATTTTCCTACCTATTACGTGGATGTCTCAAACTATTATATTGTATGTGACTACTTTAATTTATTTATATATTAATTGTCTTAGAACTCCATATAATTTTTATTGAAATTTAATTTAAATCAATTATAATAATGTTTTTATTAAGTTTTGCAAGTATTTTAGTTTTTATAATTATGACAGACCATTTTCAAACTGTCAGTTTTCAACAGTTTGAAAATAGCCTTAAACTTCGAAACAGCTGTCATAATAATAAAAACTAAAATTCTTACAGAACTTAATAAAAACGTTACTATAATTGATGCACATTATATTTTTATTAAAAAAAAAAAAAAAATTATTTTAAATAGAGAGGTGAAATTGTTCTAAAATTGTTTCAGGACTATACAGGGTAGGTATTGTATATTTAGTATTTGTTCTGATATCTGATACTAAATAGTAGATAGGTACCAAAGATATTATAATTATCTTTGGTAGGTACAAATACATTTTATAGTTATTTGTGCTCTCGACAACTGCAGAAATTATTTATTTATTATGAAAAATATTTTTTTAAATTTGTTTGTAGTTTTAGTTTTGAGTCTATAGGGGGGAAAACAATTCATTTTATCTATATAGATAATGCTGTTCTGTTAATTACTCTATTTTCTATAATTGGCTGTATAATATCTGGTAAACCTTATGTAAAAAAATGTTAAAGCTTTGCTGTTGATTTACCAAAGATTAATAAATAAATAAATAATTTGCACGTTTTAACACTAACCAAAATGTATCACAGAATAATCAAAAGAAAAGCAACTATTAATAATTACGATAAATAGCTTCACTTGTTTAATTATGCATTTTTGCTCAATTTACTATGTTTTAACCATACACGGAGAGTTCAATTTTTACGTTGTTTCGAGTTTTTCTTATTTTCTTTCTTTTTTTTAGTTCGATTCTCCCACCACCGTTTTGGACTATTGACGAAAAGCTGGAATTAATTTTATTGCATTCCTTCCCTTTTTGAGGAAATAAACCCAAAAAATTCAAAATGTACAGGTACATTATTGTGTTCTCGCCCACAACATTGATCCTGGAACTGATTTGCGATATAGATCTAAGGATCTGCGGCGTATTAAGAAACGGCCCATAACATAATTGAACTTTGTGAACATATGTGCCAAGGTCTGGTATCTCTGAGAGGATATTGTGTCAGCGCTTTATTAGCAGCAGACACATACCTGGACGGAAGACGAACCTTGTGCTGGCACTGTTGGTGGACTCTCTCGCTGCAGCAGCTGGTCCAGTTTCTTCACCACCTAGGATTCTTGCTGCACAGTCTCCATCTTCTATCTTCGTGTCACCTGCTCCTGTTCTTCATTTTACTTAACTTAACTTCACTTTATTTTTGTAATATATATATATATATATATTTTTGTAATACCAGCATCAACTGTAAAGCGCCCCTGAGGTGATATCTCACAAAAAGCGGCGCTATACAAATTGTCCAATAAATAAAACAAATATGTTTTTTAAACCATAATTATTTTTCACTCAAGTTCCTTATTGGAAGAAGTTAGACTCTCGCGCGATATTCACATAACAAAGGACAAAGAAAAGACACAAAAATACCAATTAACAAAACAATATTATTTAATGTTTATAACCGTAAAAATAAGATTATTATTTTCCAAACAAGAAAATACAGCTTTTGAATTTTAAGTTACGAATGAACATTTTAACCCTACACTCAAAATTTCTCTTTCGTGTCGTTCATTGAACCACATAATATACAGGTACGTTACATAAAAAGAGTCATTTTTTAAACCTTTTTGCCAATAAAGCCGATGTCGAATGGGTGTAAATCTGCTAAAACGTGACACTATAATAAAAACTTGATTTACGTCGACTACATTAAAGGTTCCTTGGCCTCAAAAAGGTTCAGCGAAATTGAATATGTGCGCTAAATATATATTTTTATTAGGGTTCACGAAATTAAACACACGGAGCTTTTGTCGAAAACGAGTTCAAATCAATGTGTAAGGGAAAGGTGGCGTTATAAAAACTCGTAAAGTTTCAAAATTTTATCTTGCTTATAAACTAGCTGACGTGCTGGGAGTTATCCTTAAGAGATAGACGTATACCGTAGCAGTCCTTTTCTGTAGACCTTTATAAGATATACAATTCCGTAGTACATTATTGAAGTGAAACTTCTTTAGGCGCGTAATGAATTTTCGGGGACGGAGTAAAACCGAGTCAGGATCGACACGAAAATGCGGGTACCCCCACCACCGCTCACCGTTCACTGTCCCTCTCTCACCATATGCGCTTGTTGAGGTGGGGGAGCCGCTCACGAACGTTCTCTCCCGACACGGGACAACAATCGATGCAGTTTTTGCACGATTCATTAAGGATTTAAGTGCTCATGTATATATCTCGCACTTTAGTTACCATAACCCAATTATCACGACATTAGGAAATGATATTCATGAAATTGACAATGAAAATGGCACATGATTGGTAAATTGTCATTGTAATTTCTTTGTAATTTTTAATTGTAATATTGTTATTTATGTAATATTGTATACTTGTGAATAAATTGAAAATTTTTGGAACTATACATTAATCGAACGTCATTCATCTATAAGAAAATATTAGAAAAAGCAAATCCATGCTTCGTCGTTGAATTATTTAACCTCTAATTTTCAAACTAACCTAAGAGAGAAAATAGAGATGATGAAATGAAAATAGAGAGAGAGGAATACTAGAAGTTTCACTTCTGTCTTGCGTAGGCTTGACACACCCACTTTTTTTTTGATGTATCTCGTGAGGTTTAGTCGTAAAAATTATTTTTACCACTTGATTACAAAACATCGACTTTTCTCTACTTTCTATAAATATAAAATCCATGTATTATATATACAAACCTTCCGGAAGAAATTCTCTAAATTATAGTGAAAATCCGATCAAAATCCGTTTCATAGTTTCAAAGAACTAAGCGCAGAAACAGACAGACGCGGACAGTGACTTTATTTTATACTATTTTAGATAAGCGCTTTGACTTTGAATTGGGAGGTTGCGGGAATGATTCTTGGATGTAGCGCAAAAATAAATTAATATAATAATAATGCACAAAGTGTAACAGCAAGTACTTGAAGGATTTTAAACGATTCCTGACCATACTTGGAGTAAAAAACATGTGGATGACATTTTGCCGCGCGATCATATTTATTTGAATTTTACTTGTGTTTTCGTGAATGAATGCTAATCTTTGAAGTGGACATTAACCCACTTCTCTACATCCGATCGAGATGAAATTAGGCAGATAGACTGATTGTTGATGACAATGCATTCTATCATCTTTTGGTGCCAATCAAGCATCCACAAGCGGACTCATACGCATTTCTCTGAAATTTGATGATATAACAACAGTTAAATACGAAATAAATGTCGGCCTTACCCATTGGAATTTGACACAGTTAGCGCGGTTGACTGCAGTTCCTGGGGAGGAATGTTCAATCCTCAGTCTAATGATTTCTCTTCAAAGATATTTTAAACGTTCACAGCAGTTTAAGAGCCAGTCCCTAGGGAGAAAGGTTAATCTTCAGTTCAAAAAAAATCATCTTTTAAACTAGCTACGAGTTGGCCTAAGAAACGGCGCATTAGCTCGAAAATTACAAATAGATTTAGTATAGAAAAAGAAATCTTTTTACTGGTTTAACTAAAAGTTCGCTGATTTGATGTCTTCTGGAATTTGTTCCCTGGAATCAGTGCCAACCATTACTTTTCCTATCTGAATGTTGTGTATTTTGTAAACATAAAAATAATATGATATGCTCATTCATTCTTATCGAAATTATGCCTACATTGAACAAAATTTCGCACTTACTCAGCAAAACGGTGTATTCACGTCATATACCTATTTGCATCCTCTTCGAAGATAAAACGCAGAATGACGAATACAAAAATGTTGACAATAATCAATTAGCAAGCACTTTATATTATGAAAGAAGCAAAACAACAAATTATAAAAAAAACATGTAAAATAATAAATAAATCATTATTAGAAGTCCCGGCGACGCAATTTCTCTACAGTTTTCTTAACAGTTTATTTATAATTTTCCTTTAACCCTTAGTGCCCCTCGGGGGGAAGTAAGGTCCCCCACGACGCACATTTTCTGAAATATTTCTCTTTTTTTAACATGACGCGGTTGATTCTCCGTATATTCTCGTTACTGTCTGACGAGTGGACGTGCGCTGGGCTGCTGCATATACTGCCGCGGTAACTAAAAACACAGTTTCTTCCTTGGGACTCTCCAGGAAGTCACTGTGTTTTTATTTAGAACGGCAGTATAGTTAACAAGGTATGAGCTGCTACGAGATCTAGGTTTCGCACGAGTGTAGTTACGTAATGAATATATTTTAAATTATTTTTCATTTGAGTTTTTAGTTGAGTAAAAAACTAATGCGTGAAATGTCAGGAAAACGTTAAACTTTGAATATGAAACTAATTAGAAGTGTAATGATAAATATTGAAATAATGTTCCTTCGAAATGGTAATGATGATTATTTGAAAAGTGAACAAAAATGTATGCCTGTTATTTTTTATGTTTTCGATTGTAAGAGCAACGTGAAAAAAACTTAGTTTGTTTTTAGCTTGTATATTCATATTTGGCCTTTGAACTGGCACTAAAAATGTAGTAAATTCAATGAACGGTTTTATCATTTAACGCTATAAATGTAACTTTTAAAATTCTAATTTTTAAAATCGAGGTTTAAATTCTTATAAAACTATTTTGTTATATTTATGGCATGTCTTTGATTTATTCCATGAAAACTTATCTTAAACTTTACACAATTAGGTACTAAAATACATGCAACGGGGGACCTAGGTCCCCCCAGAGGGTACTTGTGTAGGCTGGAAATAGAGAGTTACGTTAAGGGATAAGTACAGAAAAGGCTTTAATTGCGTTACTGGTCATTGTATAACATTATTTTTCTGTAGTTGATGACTATTGTATTACTTCGGGTACGTTTAAAAACATGTCGCAATACGTTGTAACAATAAATGTATTTGTAATGAGAATTTACATATGAATGAACGTGTGCATGAACAATCATAATATTTGTTTTTAATATTTGCTTTGTTCAACTTTATTGTATTTCCATTACTTCCAAGGTCTGAAAATCTCTGCATAAAACAATTGATAAATTTTCGTAACTTAAACAGTAATTTTATTATGAGATTTTTTTTTTTTTTTTTTGAAAAGAAAGACAAACATTCCCGGGTTACGAATAACCCAACAATGTTTAAAAATCTCCTACTACCATCACAGAAAGCCGAAAATGTTGCTTGTGTTGTGATGGAGGACTTAGCCAGCCGAGGAATCGAACACGCGACGCTTGGGTGAGACCCAAGCGCTATGCCCACTCAACCACTGACCGGTCAATGTGTTAATGTGTTAATGTCAATGTGTTAATTTACATCTCTGATGTAAATAGTAAAAAAATCAAACATTTCGAGAGACAGGCTTAGACGAATTAAAAAGAGATGTTAGGTTACTGAGACAACGCGCGTGTTTTCACTGACTAGGTCCAGTGGACGTACTTGAGATTTAGACACGACGGGCATTCATAATAATGAAGCTGTCTTTGAATGGCTATCCCTTTCTGATGCGTTCCATTCCATGTTTAAATATATAGTTATCAATCTAATCACACATAGTTATTAGCTACTCTTTTTTATGCGTTTCGTTACGCTTTGCATCTAGAAACTGTAAAGTGCTATGTTTTTTGCTCTATTAGTATGAACATAACGCGTCTTTGTATTTATATCAATGGAAACAGGTAAAAAAATAACGTAACAACGTAACGTAACGTAACAACGTAACAACAATCAACTACAAGTACCATATATCAAATCGAATTTTGCAAAAAAACATGAATCTTACTTGGCACCACATATATTCAATAAGTTTGTAGTCCAAACAAAGACCTACGTCGCATCTAATAATTTGAATTGGGTATTCAAAAGATTTTTAAACTGGTTGAATGTCAAAGAAAGAAGAGAGATAAGTAATATTCTTAATATCTAAAATTATATATTTTCTTTTTTGTACTCTGTTTTTAAATTCTGATTTTCCTCTTATTTTATTATTATTATTTTTACTATAATATAGATATTTCTTTTTTTTTTTCTTTACCACTTATTTGTTTTTATGTAATTAGAAATTGTTAGTTACCAGCCTCAGAACAGACTTTGTCTAGTGAGGAGGGTAAGGAGAAAAATCATGTATGTACATAACTAATAATAAATAAACGCCCGGGTTGCCGGCACTGAAATTGAAATTGAATTGAAACGCAGTTGGAAAACATTAAAATGTTGCCATTAATTAATTTTTAATTTCCAAAATACGTTTTAAAAGATAGTTGAGTTTCAATATCGATAGACCAAAACTACACGTGTTTGATTTTATCAAACTCTTTTTTCTTATTTAACTGAATTTCCTCTACTCCAAAATTAAATAATGATACATAAATATCAACGGGTATATAATTTAATCATTGCAGATTTTAGATTCGGTTTCAACCTTTTATTTTTATAATCGTGTCCACCTTTGAACACCAAATATATTTTAGAGAAAATTAATAGGTTCTACTTTTAATTTAAACTATTTCTATACTGGGCGACATCCAGTCTTGTGAATATTGGCATGGGACGGTTATTCCGTTCAAGTTTATTAAAAGAAATATAATTATTTCGCGGGTGTGAAGATAAAACAGGGAACTTCATAGTAAATTGTCATTGATGACAACAGGGCATAGAAGAGACTCTATGATAGATCCTTGGGGTATACAAAAAAAAACTGAAGACACAGTTAAGCGAAATACGTGCCTTGGTTTCAAGTAGTAAGGTCAATCCCACTCGGATCGGTATTTTTTTTTATTTATTACAAAATAATACATTACAAAATAATAAGTTATAATGTATTATCCCATTGAGTTTACAAAACTCATTTCGGGAAAGACAACATTATATTAAAGACAAGACAACATAGATACATTAAAATCAATAAACGCAGAAGTTATTTTGGAGTTCCAAAGAAAGAATGTGTCAGTCATTAATAAAACTGCTGAGGAAATACTTTTAAGAGCTTTTGCCAATGTTTTTTTGTTCGTTGCCGGAAGTTTTAGATTACTAGGTAATGCGTTATATTGCTTATGTGCTATATAAGGCATGGTGTATGTGCAGGTTTGAAAACAAAAATCAAAATTTTAATATTTATAATAAAAATAAATATCAAAAAACCAAAAATTTTAAACCACCGTAGTGACCGTTCAATTGAGCCGTGATACGGTTTACCGGGAGTCGGACGAATACGGTTCATCATAAAGAGTTAAATCTATTGTGCGACCCATTCATGATCGACTCATCGCTACTCCAGAGGGTTGGGAGCACTTGTGTGGTATTCACATTAAAATATATATTATTTATTATTTCTAAACTTCGATTAATGTTCTGTATCAACGAATTGTCACCATGAACTTGACCGTCTATTCGGAAAGAATTAATTCACGACCAGGTGATAACGTAACATTATCAGAAACCGGTTCCGAAAAACCAGTCACCGGTTCTGTGGCTTTTCCTGCCTAGTAATAGGTACCTAATACATAACGTTAAATGAGCCCACTTGGAACCAGCAACACTATTCGCATAATAATTTATTTGAATCTATTAACGCGAATTGGGCGGCGTTTTCAAGGAAACCTGATGGATTAAATAATAACAGTTGGAAGAAGTAAAATGATACGAATATACCGTAACACGGGGCGACTTTGATCATCGTGGATATCTGCTTGATTCTCGCTACCACTCAAATATTACTGGCTTTTTTCAAATGCGTCTTTTTGAATTTCAATTCTGTTTTATTGAATGAATAATTGATTGAATTTAATGAAATGGAATCTTGGAAGTGTAAATTAACCCGACATCCGATCGAGCTGAAATTCGGCAGATATACTCGTTGTGGATAACAATGCATTCTGTCATGTAATGTAATGCACACACACACACACACACACACACACGCATACACACCCTTTTATTCATTTGTACGAAATAAATTTCTGTACCATCCAGTTAAGGTTTGGTGATAGTGATTTTTAAGTGATAGCAATGTTCACTTATTTTAGTCAATCCCTGAGGAGGAAGGTACAATCCTAATTATATATATATATTTATATTTTTAGATATTATTAAGGTAAAAAAATATTTTATATTTTTTTTAAATAATATTATGGTAAAAAAATTTTTTTTCGGGATTAATTTTTTTGGGCTACGCCGGGTACAGTGGCGCTTCGAAAATAAGTGTCAATTTTCTAGTTTAATTTTATCATCAGTGTCTACAGATGTAATACTAGGTACAGGTACTACTAGATTTTGCGATACTCGTCTATTTAGATCTCGATTTTTTTTGGAAATTGTTTATAAGTTTGTCAATTTGGTTTTGTTTAAAAAAAACACATATTTGGAAAAATCTGTTCTTTTAAATAATGCCCATTATTATTTTATACAGGTTTATTTTTATAATTTTGTAATTACCTATTATTACCAGCTGTGTACTGTTTTTTTAAAGTATGCTAATGTTTATGTTATGTTGTGTTGTGTTGTGTTGTGTTGCAAAACTGTAATTTTGTGATTTAAAAAATGTAATTAGTTTAAAGAAAAAATGTTAAATTTATATGGCCAAGATGGTTGAATAATGGTTGAAAGGCAAAATCTATCTATATTAATTACAATGTAAATGTTCGTTTGTTCAAAATCTTAAATCTCTGAAAGTTCTTCACAGATTGCTTTGAAATTTTGACACAACTTTGCATTCAAATATGCGTACTTTTATTTTAAAGTAAGAATTTTTCTCATCGCATTTCAAAAGTGTGTTACTTTGCCACTGGCTTGAGTTGACCGGTTTCCAAAATATGTTACGTACGTGAAAGTAGTCCCACTCCGAAAAGTGTCATTGATCACCATGTTTAGTGTTTTTAGACTTGCCAAACTACCTTTTTTTTATAGTGAATACCTCACAAGAGTCCCAACTGCTCCCGTCTGGAGCCAGTGAGACTATGCCATCCCCAATTGGGGGATGTTGTGAGGCTGAAGGTAAGTGGGGAAGGGAAAGAGGAAGGTGGGGAAGTACCTGGCTATTCAGATCTAGTCACTAAACACGGCTAAAGCCATTTGGAGCAACGTTTCAATTCTGAATGGTGGTCTTACACCAGGGCGATACTGGTAGTATCTTCCATTCTGGAACGTGCCGCAAATATACTATATATTATTTTAATTAATTAATTGTGAAATAAAACAAATCAATCAAATAAAATTTATTTGCGCACGCCGGGTTCGAACCCGCGACCTTCGGAATGGCAGTACAATGCGTTACCACTGGACTATGCCGGCCGTCAATACTGTACAATATGTTTACATATATTTCGGTAGTTTAAACACGTCTAATAATATGCCGAAAAATGACATTATAAAAGTGATTTAGTTTCAAAGTAAAATAATGATCAAAGTCACCCCATTCTACGGTACCATACTGGAGTTTTACTAAGAGCAAGTGACTTCTTTATTGTGACCCTATTATGGGATAAAGGTATAAAGTGGTGGTGTCGGAGAAGAAATTGGGAGAGTTTTAATAAATTCCAAAGACACAGGCGTCCCGACTACCCGAAGCTAGTTAAACTACGGCATATCCGTTTGGGAATATTGTAAGGCTGTTGGAAGGGGAAAAGTAAAGAGATTGGAAAGGGGAAGGTGGGGAAGTAGATACCTGGCTTTCAAGTCTGGTTCATAAAATTTCAAGCAACGTTTCGATTTTGAACGATTGTTTTTCACCAGGGCGATACTGAGAGCGCATCACTTTGGAACGTTTAATCAGATCCTCGGACATCAGTAACGAGAAAGTAACACTCTTAATTTGCATTTCTGTATGTATATTATGTAGGGACGGTCGGGTATTTTGTTATCTTATTACTCCGCGCGTAAATATAAAATTCCTTCGTAAAATATGTACTTGGAAAATTGCTCGTAAACTTATCCACATAAATATTATATACGCATATGTATTATCGCGCAACCCCAATCTGCATACTAATTAATTTACCTAGTTATGTAGCTCCTAGCGCCAATCAAATCAATTACTTATTTACTCATTTGAAATTACCATTAATTAATAATTAATTATTGAAATATTAATTACGAAATAAAATAATTTACCTACGAATCTCTTTTCTCTTACGTGATAATTTCATGAAATCACCTGCCAATTAGCCACATGTTTTACAAAAGAACGACTCGATCAACAATTATTACCTCATTTACCTCTTAATTTTATCAATTAAATGGTTATTTGTTTATTTTGATGGGTACCTTCACGATATGTAAAAAAGTATTTTTTGTAAATTTATTTACTTCACACAGGAGACCCTGATCGTTTCCATCAGGGCCTTTATTATCTTTGGGGATGCTGCGTGGAGGGGTTTGTGAGGAAAGGAAGCAATGAACCTCAGTGTTGAAGAGACTCCGTGTTGTAAGAGGGAGGAAAAGTATGACCGGTCCTTGCTTAAATTTCAAATACAGAACTGGGTTTCATCACTTTATGAAAATTTCATTCAGATCAAATGGGATGATGATGTACGATGTCAGGCAAGTTTAAGTGAGACAGAGCGTGTGCCAAATGGGCTAGAACCACTGAATAGGTAATACACACTAGAAATGCCTTCCATGTTTATTTGAATGTCGGAAATGACTTAATATCTTTTGATTCTGGCCCATTTAGCACGCGCTCTGTCTCGCTTGCATCGCATATAGCTATTTGAACTTTATTACGATACTGAAACACAGTTTTGAATTGAAAATTTATGCCTGATTTGCCATAATTTTGGATCAAGAAACACGCCCACGTAATTTTTCTGTTTTCTTCTTTATTCTAAGGGGGGCTATAGATAATTTCAAAGGGGCCCTTGGGCTTATGCCCCGCATGCATTTAGTATAAGGACGGAACTGGCGACACTGGTTTCCATTCAAAGCTACATTAAAGTGTTCTATGATCCTTCGTTAAACCACAAAAAAAGATTTAAAAACTGAACTTATGTATATGATCGTCGTTAAACCTGTAAATCTAACAAAACCTTATTTTTCTGTTAAATTGTGGTATATCATTAAAAATTGTCTAAAACATCTAAAATCGACGTAAAACACTAAAAATAATGAAAAACAATGCAAAATTTTAAAGACGTTCTAAAACCTCAAAAATTGTAGAAAAACCCTATGAATTTTTTTAATCCTCCTAAAACCTCAAAAATTTTAGAAAAACTGAATTTATGTGTATAATCATCGTTACACCTGAAAATTGTTGAAAAGCCTTATTTTTGTGTTGAATTATGGCAAAAAATTAAAAATTGTCTCAAAAATCGTAAATCGTTGTAAAACACTAAAAATAATGAAAAACAATGCAAAATTTTAAAGACGTTCTAAAACCTCAAAAATTGTAGAAAAACCGAATTAATGTGTTCAATGGTCGCTTAACAAAAATTGTAGAAAAACCTCAAAAATTGTAGAAAAACTGAATTAATGTGTACAATGGTGGTTAAACACGAAAAATTGTAGAAAATCCTAATTTTGCTGTTAAACTGTGGTAAAACATGATCAATTGTCTAAACGATTTTCTATGAGGAAGTTCTAGTGTGTATAAGGTAATTTATTCAGTGACAGCTGCAAAAATAATGTTTGAAATGAATTGATATTTTGAGTATATTTTACCCTATACTCAAAACTTATGGGATAATAACACAGAATAGGTAAACCTAGAAGTGTATTTTTAGCGTGTCCGTGTGTCCGTTTCTGAGAGCTGGTTAAATTCTGTCGAGTACGTCCTGATACACCCTGTATACTTATACTAACAGGTTACGAATTTTATTCGTCAAACTCGTTTGCAGTAGTGGCAAGAAAAATAAACTAAGAAATGTCCCGAAAGCGTGGAATCAGGTGTTCGGTGATAATTTATTCATTTACCAACCTGACCCTCACACTTTTGAGCGAATTCTTGTAAAATTAATACGAATACCAAGATAATATCGAAGATCTGATATTACATAAATACTAGATTTGCATAAATACATTTTTACAATCAATTACTATTTACGTATTTTAATTACTAATTTATATTAGTTTTTGTGTGAATACCGCACAAACGTTCCAACCACCAGTAACTGGAGTCAGTAAGGCTGTTGCATCCTAAATTGGGGTATACTGTGAGGTAGAATTCGAGCGGATAGGAATCAAATTCGAATGAAAATGTTGGAATATTCCTTGCTATTCAAATCTAAAAGTCGTTTCAGGCGATACTTAGGCCCAGTGGTTTCGAAGAAATTAACGTGTGACAAAGTTATCAAATAATCATTCAGCGTCATTTTGTTTGTTTTTTTTTTTAAATTTGAAAGATTCCCGTTAAAAGCCGATTCTAAGTCCGTTTCAGCCTTTGAACAAGTTATGATCAGCAGAATAGGACACCTATTATGTTAAGCTTATTAGCTTATTACAATTTGTTGAAAGGCTGAAACGCATCTAGAATCGGCATTTAACGGTAAATTTTATATGTATTTTAGTTTCTACGAAAACAACTGGCCCTTTTAGGTCGCATTCACTTTACATTGCAGCTGTGCAGCAGCAAACCTAGCCGCGATTTTTGGTGCACGTCAACTCCACATACTACACATTTTGGCTAAGCAAAACGCACAGCCGGGATGTATAGTGAATAGGGAAATAGAATATACTATTAGAATCGGCATTTAACGAAACCTTTCAACTGTCAAAAAACAAAATGGAGCTGAACGGTTATTTGATGACTTTGTCACACGTGAATTTCTGCGAAAAAAATGGGCCTTAGAATCTACCGCTCCGCTATATATTATTATTTTGCATATGTGAAATAACACACATTTTTACATTTACTTCCTGGGAGACAGGTATTTCTAACAGGTTTTCCTCTGGGAGACAGGTATTTCTCAACAAGTATCCTCTGGGAGATGAGTATTTCTTAACAGGTATCGTCTGGGAGACAGGTATTTCTTAACAGGTATCCTCTGGGAGATAGGTATTTCTTAACAGGTATCCTCTGGTAGACAGATATTTCTCAACCTTCCTCTCCCTCTCTCTACTTTCTTGAATCTCACATATTTCCCCATATTGGAGATGTCATAGTCCCCCTGGCTCCGAACTCATAACATACTGCCCTCAAAGACATGTAGGTACTCCCTGTGAAATGGTTGCAACGGTTGGTCGGACTGAAAATGAACTGCAAGGTCATCCCCACCCTTTCCCTTCAACGTCCCCGAAGAAATAAATGCACAAAAGACCAAGTAATGTTTCTAGCAATTTGACCTGTGCGGTGAACATGTCAAAATCATTAGAGATGTGCCGATTATGACTTTCACCGACTAGCCGACTAGCCGATTAGTCGGTTGTAATAAGACCGACTAGTCGGCTAAGCCGATTACGGTTTGAAGCAGAAGCTTTAGTCTTCTTACATCATAATTTACCCTTAATTAAAAAATATGAGTAAGTTATAAAAAATATAAGGAGATTATGATATTTTTGGTTGTCACAATTGTGACTTTGATTTGATTAGATTATGTAGGTATGGTTATAAGACATATGTTTTTTTTCATATTTTTTTGTTTTTATCAAACAGTTCATGTTTAGAATTTTTGGATATATATATATACTATATACATATATTACTGTGCATCTTGTACATACAATCTTGCTTTAATACATATAACTGAGTTTGTTAATTTAAAAAATCTACTTTTTATTTTAATAATAAGAAATACTTATAAATGTTCATTGAAGATAAGAAGATATTATGTTGTTTTTTATGTTAATTAGGATAGGTACTAATTTTGTTAAAATAAATGTCATAATTATGTTTTCTTTACGAGCAAGTTATTTTAAAAACTGATTACCAAAGGAAAGATTGCTTTACATTTTTTAATGTATAAGACTGATTATAAAATAATATATAATCAAGGTTTTTATTTCATGTAGCTCCCCGCAATCATATTATTGAGAAATACATACAACGTAAGAAGCCGGATAGTCAGCGCTCTTTGCCGATTAGTCGCCGACTAATCGCCGACTACAATAGTGGCCGGATAGTCGGCTTTACCGACTAGTCGGAACATCTCTAAAAATCATTTATTTCATAAATAAAAATGTGCAAAATAACATTTATGAATGATTTTAAATTACAGATTTATAAAAAGGCTAAACATCCTTGGAGACAAATATTCCCCAAAGTCAAAAACATCAAAATTATAATATAATTATAGGCACATTCTGACATCCGTGATTGGCATCAACGTTTCAAATGCCAGTGGAGTGGCGATCAATTACCCGGCTCCAGGGTAAACTTTTTAACCAATAAAGATTTTTTCAATAACTTAATGAGTAAAACCTCAAATTGTAATATTTAATTATTGAAGACAATACTAGCGATTCCTAAATGAAAATTTGAAACAGAAAAATTAGAAAAACATACGGTCGCATCTAGGACTTCAACCCAGCACCTTCACCTTGCCTGAGCTAATCCTACTCTATTTCTTTCGGTCATAATTTAAGTGTATCTAGAACTGCCAACATATCTTCACTTAACGCATATTTTATTGGCTGCTATCTTTAGGTATGATCGGAAGATTTATCTCGAACTATGTGTCTTAAATAAATATATCCTATTTTTATTTTAATGTATGACATATATTTCAATCAAATATACCATATCCTAATTGAAAGAAGAGGGGCGACCAGTATCAAAAATGTAAGAAGTTACAGAGGAGCTAACTGTGATTCGGATCACTATTTGGTAGTAGCCAGCTATAGATGCAGAATAGCAAGAGATATAAGAGAAAAAAATCAGCCAAGTATCCCAAAGCTAAACATCGATGCTCTTAAAACACCAGAAGGATTGGATAGATACCACGACTCACTGTCAACAAACCTACCAAACCAACTGAGTGATCAGCTCTCCTCAAACGATTTAGAAGAGGATTGGACCAGTCTGAGAGATGCACTGCTGACAGCGGCAGAATCAGGCATTGGAAATAGACCTAGGCAGGTTAGAAATCCCTGGTTCGATGAGGAGTGCATACAGAGCGTCTGCAAGAAAAATGAGCTAAGAAAATTATGTATAGAAAGAGGAACAAGATCAAAAAGACAAGCCTACGAACAAGCACGAAGAGATGCTAACCATTTGATTAAAAGAAAGAAGAGACTATATTTTAACAACATATTGTTGAAAATGGAAAACGATTTTGTTAATAACAATCCACGTGAGGCATATAAAGGCGTCAATGTATTTAAAAAGGGCTTCAAACCCAACACATCCCTGTGCAGAGATAGTAATGGAGACATAATAGGAGATAAGGAAAAGATTAAGACTAGGTGGAAAGAATACTTCCAACAGCTCTTGAATCCCAATAACAACCTGACAGTCGAACCAACTCACATTCCGTATGAGTTAAATAATTATGAAACGACTAGAGCGCCATCGGTGGCAGAAGTAAGGGCTGCCCTAAATAAATTGAAAAACAATAAAACACCGGGAGGAGACAATATCCCGGCAGAGCTCTATAAATATGGAAACGAACATCTGAAAAACCTGCTACACAATCTTATTGTAAAAATATGGACCGCCGAAAGAGTACCAGAAGAGTGGCAAACTAGTATAATATGCCCCATACATAAAAAGGGAGACAAATTGAAATGTGAAAATCACAGAGGAATATCGCTACTTTGTACAGCGTATAAAATCTTCACAACAATTTTGAAAGAAAGACTAGAACGTCATTCAGAGAACTTGCTGGGAGAGTATCAGGCAGGTTTTAGGAGGGGGAGATCCACCACTGATCAACTCTTTACTACTCGACAAATCCTGACAAAATGCTGGGAATTCGATATAGACATTTTTTTTTTTTTTTTTTTTTAAAAAGAAAGACAAACATTCCCAGGTTACGAATAACCCAACAATGTTTGAAAATCTCCTACTACCACCACAGAAAGCCGAAAATGTTGCTTGTGTTGTGATGGAGGACTTAGCCAGCCGAGGAATCGAACACGCGACGCTCGGGTGAGACCCAAGCGCTATGCCCACTCAACCACTGACCGGTCATCATATATCAACTATTTGTTGACTTCAAACAGGCATATGACAGTATAGATAGGGAGAAAATATATGAAATACTCCTAAATTTTGGTATACCGCCCAAAATAGTCAAGCTTGTAAAAGCAACGATGGTTGGTTCACGATGTCGAGTAAGGATAGGAGGTGAAACAACGGAGGATTTTAACGTCTCCCAGGGGCTGAAACAAGGTGATGGCTTAGCTCCCACTCTTTTCAATATTGTTCTGGAGCACGTCGTGAGGAAGACAATGATTGCTACCGACTCAAACATTTGCTACAAAAGCAATCAAATAGTTGGATATGCAGACGACCTTAACATTGTCGGAAGATCCTTACAGGCTGTAAGAGAGGTGTTTGACCCTTTGGAGACTGCAGCAAGAGAGGTGGGCTTGCAAATCAATGAGAACAAAACTAAAATCATGATGCAAACCAGAACCCCACACCGCAGAATAAAAGATAAAGTGAATTTTAAAAACTCCTATAACTTTGAAGTGGTCGAAGAGTTTGCCTACCTGGGCTCCATCATAACGCAGGACAACGAAGACCCAGTAGAAGTAAGAAAGCGCATCACAGCCGCTAACAACACTTACTTCGCGTTGCTGCCAGTGTTCAAATCCCGAAACGTCCATAGGAAAACCAAAATAACCCTGTATAAAACAATTATTAGAACGGTATTGGCCTATGGATGTGAGGCGGGAACACTGACAGCAAAGTCTGCGGAACGGCTGGACACCTTCGAAAGAAAGGTACTTCGAAGAATCTTAGGAGCGGTGCGAGAGGGAGAGGCATGGAGAATCCGCCACAATAAGGAGCTATATGACATCTACCAAGCTCCCAGACTCTCCACTCATTTACGGCTCCAAAGACTAAGATGGGCCGGACATGTGCACCGAATGCCAAGCACACGTGTACCAAAGAAGGTTCTAACAGGACACCCGGGAGGCAAACGAAAGGCGGGCAGACCTAGGCTGAGATGGGAGGACGATGTCAGGAAAGATGCCAGAGGACTACTCCATGTTGCAGATTGGAAGACGACGGCCGAGGACAGAGGGCGGTGGAGGCTCATGTTAAAGGAGGCCAAGGCTCGAAATGGGCTGTAGCGCCATTGAAGAAGGAGAAGAAGAAGTATGACATATATTTACTTTTATTAGCAATATGGCTATTATTATTTTCAATAATTAAATAAAGATTTCGTCGCAGGCGGAAATTTTGCATTTCGCGTGTCTAATATTATATAATAAGGAAACATGAACTGTCACAACTGCAGTGAAAATAAATTGAGGGGGTATAAAAAAATTGATAATGATCAATTTTATATAGTACTGAGATGACAATATTTTTATTTAGAAAAATATAACGGTAGATTTTTCAATATTATATTTAATAATATTTGGCTAATTCACCTTTAGGGCGCTCTATATACCGAGGAATGTCTATTATTTCAATGCGTGGCCCCACGGCTGCCCCGTCTGCCAAAGTAATCGGCACCGCCATGCACCATTGAAATTATGCATTTTATTTTTATACCAGAATGCAATTTTAACAGATACTTACAGCCATTTGTAGTATAATTTTACAATACGTGAACTCTTAGATGCAGTTTTTCCTACATTCTGGAAATATGCAAATGCGTGGGGAATGTTTTTGAATTTTACCCAACTGAACAACCATTTACCACACATTAATGGTTATTGATCAGTTGTGTAAAATATAAAACACAAATATGTTTATTTAAGTAGCTGTACCCCGCCACGCATTGCTGCGGTCTGTCTGCCTGTGCAGATAGAGAAATAACACTGTTGCTTTTACTTCCGACAGATAGCACTGTTTAAAAAAAACTTGTACGCCAAAATTCATTATTAAAAATCAATTGAATCTCTAATTTTTAAAAGTCTTGTTTCAGTTTTATACTTTTATCCGTCCACTTTATTGTGGGTGTGAATTTTGAAATGGCGCCTCAATTCTTCTTCTCAGGCGCCAACATGCCTCGTCCCAGCCCTTGTACTCGTAGATCCATTTGACGTCTGACTGACATGCAGAAAGTTAATGTGACCTAGTATCTCATCAAAATGACAGTTCAACACACCTACAAAAAGTTATATAAAGTCATGGAAAGTGATAAACAAAAACTAGGTTAAGGCGATGCCATACGTAGTAATGCAAAATCATGTGTTTTTGGTTTGAAAATTTGGTCGCCTAGAAATGTTTCAGATGCTTTAATTAAATACTGCGAGTAGAATACATCTTGGCCTTTGAAATGATCGAGTATTTTTTAAATAAGTCTCTTTATAAGACCAGAAAAAAATAATGTATTAGCCCCATGAAAACTGCTTTAAAGTTCAAAATCTTCTACTTACGAACCTATTTTCGGTTATGATTTTATTGTATAATGTGGAAAATTAAGTTAATTATAAAATGATCGAAAAATAAAATTTATGCCTGAACATCCACAAAATAAAATAAAAGGCACTTTTTGGCCATGTTTTTTTCTTGCATAAATCAAAACAAGCGGGTGGTGTTAAGCGGGAATTTAAACCTTATCGCCATCTACGTAAGAGTTGTTATTGATAGCGGCTCAATTTAAAATATTACACGACGTAGTGCATCGCCGTACTGAAATATTGCAGTATTTATATCGGCTGATGGAAGGCTAACAGGAAACAGATCGAGTACTTATTAGGAGTTTGACAAGCCCAGATAACGAGAATGCAGCTTTGATTAGCTGGACGGATTTCCGACGTTAGTAAACAACAAAAAGCAGCTTAAACAGCTAAAGGCAGCTTAAAATTTTTATAGAGGTTATTTTGAAGAAACAAGAAAGTTGTCAGAATGAACTAGAAATGTTTACATACAAGCAAACGTATGCCCGGCGTTGCTAAGGGTTACGAACAGGACCGTTTTAAGCCGTGTAGGCATATTGAGTTTGCGGGCCCTTTTTTAAATATTTTTTTAACTTACAGGAAAACAACAAACCATTTTGTTCGATTTTAATTTTTCGGAGAGTATCCTTAGCAAGATAATATTGTTAAACGGAAATATTTTTGTATTATTTAAAACGGAAATCTTAAAAACATAGATGTTTGACCAGCTAGTAGCCGAGTGGACAAATGCGTCAGATTCCCACCCAGATGTCGCGAGCAACCAAAGACGATATGTTATGCCTTAAGGGAGTGTTCCTTTGTGTAGTTAATGTCAAAAATAATATTAAAATCGGGCCCAGGCGGAGATCCGGCCCTGGCCGAGACGATGAGCTAAGTCTGTATCTGGGTCTGAACTCAAAATTGAAACTTTGCTTGAAATGGTTTTGGTGACCAGATCTGAATAGCCAGGTATCTCTCTACCTTTATTTTCCCCATCTACCTTCTACTTTCAGCCTTACAACATACCTTAATCGAGGATGCCATAGTCTCACTGGCTCCAGACGGTTGGTAGCAGTCGGGACCAGTGGTGGCTCGTGACTTTTGGGTGTACTAGAGTGCTAATATTATAAAAAATGGCATTTCTGATGTTGTAATTGAAAACATTTTTTTTTTTTCGAAAAATTGATTTTTGTACGAAGATTTTCGGGAAATTTCAGTTTGACCATGCGCCGCACAGATTTACTGAAAATCTTAATATAATAATAAAAAATCGATTTTGAGAAAAAAAAATACTTTTTAAGCTACAACATCAATAATGCCATTTTTTGTAATATTAGCGTTCTAGTAACCCAACATTCACGAGCCGCCACTGGTCGGGATCTTGTACGGTATTCACATTTTAAAAAAAAAAATTAACTTGTCATATTTATTATAACAGATTTGTAGTTTTGGTGCCAGTTATAAACGGCTAATTAAATATTTCTAGTTTATTCTGACTACTTGCTTGTTCCTTCTCTGTAAGCTCTATATAAAATTTCAGCTGCCCTCTGCCCGCCCCTGAATCACGCGCTTGCAAATTGTAATCTGAAGGAGGACTACAAAAATAACCTAACCTAGTTTAATAAGATACTACTAGATAGTTATAAATCTGGACAGATGAGTCATGCTCTCAATTTTGCATAATAAGACAGGAAGTTATTGAGACCAAACTGACCATTCTGAGCAATAATTTATGATAAAAATCTACATACCTACTCACACACTTTTACCCGATACTCTTCATATGTTATTATATATTCGAGGTTATAGAAATTTCTTGCCCACACTTTCGTTACTGCAGGATATAAAGGGGGCGGCAAAACAGACAGTGCTGTTTTTAAGGGCTATTAAAAAAATGGCTTTATGCATCAAGTCCTAAAGATGACATCAGTTTAAATGGTAAAAGGTAGAGAAGTCGGGGACGCCCGAGGAATACTTAATGAAATATCTCTGCACTGGAATGGGATACGGAGTCGCATTAAAATCTATGTAATGTAGTTTTATAACAGTAACATTGTTGAATACAGTAGTGACTGTGGAAGAAGTCAGAGGCGCCCGAGAAATGTAAGAGAACTGGCAACAGGAAAAGCCAAAGAACATGACTCAATAGTTCTTCAGCGTATTAAGTATGCTGGGCCAGCGATTCATATTATCCTAGAAACATTTCAACATGCCGAATGAAATGACGAAGATGGTAATTATTCCCATAGTTAAATCAACAAAACTTGATCCATTATTTGTGATCAACAACCACCGACTAATTTCTCTCTCGACCGCCGTGGAAAGATTATTTGAAAAAATTTATCGACGGTCGTAACAGACCATCTAAAGACAGAGGATAACCAGTTCGGATTTAAATCTGCCCTGTCAACATCCATGGCAATATATTCCTTAAAGAAACTATCAGCTATTATAAACTAAGGAAAACGCCAATCTATACCTGCTTTCTAGATCTAAGCAAAACTTTTGATCGTGTTTGTCACAATTAACTCTGAGAAAACTTAGGAAAAGAGCAGTTTCTGAAAATATAATAGCGATTCTTTCAATTTGGCACACGCAGCAAGAAAATGTGGTGAAATGGTCTGGCGAGTTTTCCAACCCATTTTTTTTTAAGTGGCGTAAGGCAAGGAGGAAGCATGTCTCCAGCACTCTTTAATACACTGATGAACTAATTCAAAGACTTAATAATACAAAAATAGGTTGCCATGTTCAAGGAGTATGTATAAATAATATTAATTACGCAGATTATATGGTTATTCTAGCACCGTCACTTAGCGCACTAATGAAACTACTTCAAATATGTGAAGATTTTTCATAAAATCATAACCTTGTATATACGTACAAATCAATCGATATGATTTTCAAATGTAAAAACGAAATCATGCGAACACCTTCAGTATGGCTAGATGGATGTTAGTCATAGCGTCAAACAACTGGGACATTTTATCATAGACGACCTGAAAGACATCGAGGATATGAAAAGGCAAAGAAGAGCGATATCCGTTAGAGCAGGTATGCTGTCAAGGCGTTTTCACCTTTGCAGTACAATCGTATAAAATATGCTTTTCAACGCATTTTGCACTTCGCTGTGCACGTCAGAACTGTGGGTGGATTACACTGCATCCCAATGGCATAAACTAAAAATCGCTTACAATAATGCTTATCGCCAACTATTCCGCCTACCGAGATACTGCAGCGCCACGGAAATGTTCCTGGAAGGACGAGTACACTCTTTCAGAGCGCTTCTCTGCCATCACATGGGAAGCTTATGGCGCAGACTATGCCAATCAAGTAACAAAATCATCACTGCCATGGTTGCATGGATGGAGTCCCTTGTGATGGCCCTCTGAAGACGGAAGATGCTCAAATATCCTTCATAAAGGGCTGCTTGCACACATTTTCACCATCTGTGTATTCTTATTATTATTTTTGTATGTTATTTAAAAATATGTAATGTATTGCATTACATTATTGCATACATTATGGAATAAACTCTTGTAATTATTGATCCACTATTCTAAATAAATTAATTCATTTCTTCAAAACTCTGTCGAAAGTCCGGGCATCACCGAGACCAAACAACTAATGCAAACTCCAGATGACTCCGTACGTAGGCAAAGTAAAGTTGTTTAGTAATATAATGCTATTTAAAAATTAAAGGTTTGCCAAGTAAGTGCCTGTCAAATGAAATTTCCACAATCTGCCTAGCTTGAGAGTTGTGAGGTTTGCAGATTCTCGTTTCAGCAGGCGCAAAAGTACGCCTTAAAATAAGAACATACGTAGCCTTGAAGTTGTATAGTTTGCGGACACTCTTCTTGGCAGGCGCCAAACAAGCGCCTTACAGATGAGATTTCCGCAATCTGCCTAGCTTTAGAGTTGTGAGGTTTGCAGATTCTCGTTTCAGCAGGCGCCAAATACGCGCCTTAAAAATGTGGTTTCCACAATCTGGATAGGTGCTTTAAAGCTGTGTAGTTTGCGGAATATCTTTTCAGCAGGCGCAAAAGTACGCCTAAAAATAAGAATATACGTAGCCTTGAAGTTGTGTAGTTTGCGGATACGGACAGGCGCTACATAAGCGCCTTACAGATGAGATTTCCAAAATCTGCCTAGGTGTAATTTAAAGATGTCTATGGTGTAAGTGTCTCAAGTGCAATTAATTTTTGTGATTAATAATATTTGAAGTGTCTTGGTTTCGAAAATTTGTTATTTAATAATGTCATGACATGAGTGATGGTTTTATCGACTGAAGAAAACGTTTAATTGTTCAGGTGAGTGAAAAAAATATCAAAAGTTTTATTGTGAGTGTGGTCTTGTAACAGGGTATTTATTCCTGAATGAAAGCTGTGGAAGCAGTTGGAGGGAACCTATTAATTAATGGCTTACATGGGCACCTTATTTGTTAGGTTAGTTTACTGAACGGTTTTCTACTTTACTGCGGTAATGGCGCAATTCAGTGAGTCACAGGTTATGAAATAGGGTACAGCCAGAGGCGGATTAACTGTTGAGAGCGCCCTAGGCAAGCACCTCATCGGCGCCCCTCTAGCGACCACATATTATAAATTTTAACAAGTACCTAAAGTAGCCGAATTTGTAGTTAGGTGGGTTTTACGTGAAAATAAAAATTTCGTGGGAGGGGGGGGGGGGGTGGCTAGAGAATTTCAAGAAAATAAAATTTGTCCCGAAAAAAAAAAATCATGGGGGGGGGGGTGGCTAGAGAATTGTTTAAAATTGATGTTTTTACGTGAAAATTATGTTTTTAACTTGACTCTGAAGTAGCCCGACCAGTCGCCTTTTAGATTTTTATTTGTGCTTGTAGAGTTTGCCATCTTTGAGTTGAAGCTGTAAAAAATGTGTATATTTCTTGAAGGAGACCAAAGAACCAACAAGCTTCTTGAGCGCATTCAGCGGCACATTCACCCACTAGGTTAAGCGAATGTGCAGAGCAGGGTATATATTCTGCTAGGGGACATAGTTCTTTTATTTTGGCCTGTAATCCATTGTAAATGCCTGACATATTTGCGGCATTATCATACGACTGGCCTCTACAGTCTAATATATTAATTTCAATCATGTCCAATGTTCTAATAATAGCATTTGCTATGTCTTGTGATTTGTGACCGACATTTGCGATAAACTTAAGAAAACGTTCAACGGGCGTACCGTCGGTTTGAATGTATCGGATCACGAAAGTTAATTGGTCAATGTGGGAAATATCTGGTGTTGAATCCACTATTATTGAATAATATTTTGATATCTTGATTTCATGTTTTATTTGTGTTAATATTTTGTTTGCCATCAATTCAATAAATTTGTCACACGTTGTAGAACTTAAGTAATTGGTATATCCCTTTCCCTTGCCGCCATATTGAGCAATATGTTTACTTAAAAACGGATCAAACTCCGCTATGAGTTGCAGCGTCATTAAGTAATTTCCGTTATGAAGAGAGCCAAGTTTTTCGTCATGTCCTCTAAAAGGTAAACCACGCGATGCTAAAGATTTTACAGTGGCAACCACTCGTTTTAAAACTTCACGCCAATAAGTCATCTCTTCTAGAAATTGAGCGGCGAGCTCATGATCGACACGACCGTCAATGTTAGATCTACGTTGCAAGCTCAAAATACATGTTTTATGTTCATATGAGTTTTCGTGGCTTTCTAATCTATTCGATGCGTTCTTCCAATCATTAAAACCAACATCTTGTTTTCCAAAACTAGTTCCACCACCGAATAATAAACAAGGTCCACAATAAACTTTACCTGTGCTTGGAGAGTAAATAAGCCATTTCCTTGGAAGTTTTTCTCTATTTAACAACTTTCTTTCAAACATTGTTTTTGTTAAAAAACGTGAAATTTTATCTTCATATATTCTCTTACTCTTATTTTGATTAAATCCATTAATTGCAATGTATTCTTGTGTTTCGTTATTGATATCCCACTTGACTGGGTCACATCCCACGATAAACAGTCTATTTTGCGACTGCCTTACAACTTCTACGGCTGACGGAGTAGGCAGCATGGACAAATCGTGTTGTTTAGAACTAGTAGGAATTTCACATTGAATAGACTCGGTAGAAGACGCACTGTGAATTGCGTTAGAAAATTCCGAATCATCACTTTTTAATTTAGAAAAAAATGTCTCAATATGTTTCGTATGCTTTATAATATTTTGATTTTTTTCTTCTTTTTCCTTAGCCTTCCTTTTATAAGCTGCACCACTAGGTTTCTTCATCAATTCACTCATTATTTGGGTAATGAACTAAAACGCAATGTACTAATTAATTCACACAAATACCGCTGCGAGTACGTAATCAATAGAAGCGCGCGTAACCGGCGACATCCAAGCTGAAAGTGATGAGTGTGACCGTCACCCCGTCATCCGTTCGGAAGTCCGGTGCCGGCCGCTTAGCCCCTGCCCCCGCTGCGCCCTTTGCCCTGCAATCTAGCAACGCCCGCGAACGAATCCACGAGCGAGCGGTCTTCTATTAAAAAATCATGCGATGGAGGCATGGAGGAATAATCAAGAAGGCGAGTATGCTTTGGAAGCTCTGCATCTCTACAGAAGTAAATAATCTTTTATATTGTGTAAGCAGGTGCATACTTACTTACAAAATTAAGTTTATATATATATATTTTTTTTAATTCTAGGGGCGCCCGCCGGCGCCCCTTTGTAACTGGCGCCCCTAGGCACGTGCCTACTTTGCCTTAGGGTTAATCCGCCACTGGGTACAGCAGTAGTCGGATGAATCTAAGGTATGGCCAAAACAAATATCAACAAGTAGCTGTACAGATAGTGCAAAATACTAGATAGTAAATGCTAGCTAAGGTTTGGTTGGGCGAGCCGAACTGCCGAACTGAACCTTAACTTATGGGAAAGAAACAAAGCAACCGCACATGGCGCGAAACGCCGCTTGCAATTGTGTCGTTCCGTTCCCGTAATTCATGGTACGGTTCGCAAATGTATAAGTACCCTTAGAGAGAATGTACGGAGTTCTAGAAGTGTTAGATGTGGCAATAGGGGATTCAGATAACTGTTGTATTATAAATCAAGAATAATAGGTCACACAAAACGCTCTTTACGCCAGTTCTGAAATGCAATATAAATCAAATTAAATGGAGAATTGGCTAACTTAACCTTTACGACGCTATCCTTTTCGCAATCTATTCCATCAGGCGGCACGTTTTCACAAAGTGTGTGTTTTTTAGTGAACTATTATTGTTTTTTAATCATGGATCTCGTATGATCGCAGATGGATCGCATATACATGACAGCCTTGTAGATCAGGTTAACTCGTAGGAGCCGGCAAGAATAAACATAAATAAAGGCCAACATGAAGACAATACCATACTTGATAAAGTGACAAAGGCAAAAAGAATGTATAAGGTCGACACTTCAATTGTAGTGCTTCGTGACCTGCGGGGGCACAATTATCCAACAACTGCAAATTCAGGGCTCCGGTTCTTTTGTGTAGTAAATTGAGGAACAGCAGTTCAGGTCAGGAGAGAGAGGAGGGAAGAGTGAGTATTATGTAGAATAAAAACAGGGCTTCAATTAATGACAGTGTTTATTTTATCATTTGTATGATATTTTCGATAAGACGGACTCGGCGCTCCATAGATACTCGTGGTTATCGTCAGCCTAGTAGTTAAAGTGTCAAGAAATCACAATTCAGTTAATCATAATAATAATATTGTTGGAAATCATTCGGGCAGCTTTATACAGTTCTGGGATGGGGATAGGCGATACTTGGAAACAAACAAATAAACAAACAACTCTCGTTCCATCCAATCTGAGGTAAATTATTTCAAATATCTAAATGCGTTTTATCAAGTACCCAGTCAAGTCTATAATATTATTTACAAGTGCGACGAGCGCCTCCCGGGCTCACGGCTCACCGCTCACCCCTCACACCACTCACTCACCACACACACACTCAACTCACCACGGGCCAGGCCGGTCACAGGGCCAGTCACTAAGATAAAAGTAGGTTGGCTTATAAAAAAATAACAATAAGATACGTTGCCGGGAGAGCTCGCCGCTCTGCGGGAGACGCAGGCCCTTCATATTATAATAGCAAAAACAAAATTGATTAAAAACTTATGAATGCTTAATCTAATCAATAATAAAAAAATTTCATTATAATATATAAACAAATAAGGAAAAAATCCCATCACAATGATCTTAACACTAGTAGACTACAGCTAAACGGTCAACAATTACCCAATCTCTCGTTTGGCGACTAAACGTTACGTAAACAGCCGCGGCCTCTTCCCTTCCACTTACTTACAGCTAGTATGTTCAATATGTATAAAGTAGTATGTATATGTCTTAGCGCTAACTTAAACTAAAGCTCTATGTACACCACAATTAGAAATTCACTATTCAAAGAATGGTGCTAGTTGGAAATGTCCACCAGCACCCTCGGTGTTTGTTCTTGAATTAAATTAAAACTACAAAAGACTAATAAATCATCACCAATACAAGTACAACAGTCGTTCCATTGAGAATCGATTACTTGTTGATTTGGGCTCCAATGGATTGATTATACTTTAACCCAATGGGGTAAGTATATTTTATTTTTCATTATTTCTCCTTACATAAATACCACACCACAATTTCTCTCTATCAATCTCAAATTCAATCCATAAAGCAAACTGATTCGAGTTTTTTTTTATAAATAAACAAAAATAATCCACAAACCACATGATGAGAAATTAGAGAACATACATGATATCAAAATCTTACACGACATTTAGAGTAATCGAAGCTATCAAACTTTTATTCCAAATTGATTCAAATTTATGACAACGATTTTAAAAGATGTGGATGTTTTAAAAATGACTTATTAACTTTGTTTGAAAGTTATTCCAACAATTTAGAAAAATTCGAAAAAGAATTTGGGCAGTCGCAGTGTAACCGCATTAACTAATCTTTATCCAAGGTATCTTTTAATTATTTAATATATAAAATAGATCATTTTTATTTATTCATAGTGACTGTAATATTTAAATAATTGCAAATACAACAAAACTAATACTCATCATAATGTGAATATGTAGAAAAATGATTGTGAAAAATTACAAAGGAAAGTTCTCAGATTAAAAAACAAGAATAACAATTTTATAATTTTACATCATGGATAAAAAAATTCACCATTCTTAAAAGTAATGTGGAAATGTGTCAAATAATAAACAATATTCTTCTATGCAATATGAACCTGAGAGTCTGTCTGGGAGACAACATCTGGAGATTTGGGAACATCCATGCAAACACATGCAGTAAATGGAACTAAAGTCATTGTAGAAAAAGAAAGTAAAATAATTAAACTTAACGATAACAGATTCCGACAAGAAAATGTTGAAAATAATAATTGATATATAAAATAGAAAACAATGTAATTATTTAAAAGTCGCACAGTCGCAGACAGAAATTAATTCTGCCACATGCAATAATGCATGATTAAAAAAAAATACAACATGAAACTGCATTTGTTACATCAATCAAATTTGTCAAGTCAATGTGGGTTAATCAAAAAACCCTTCGTCAAGTCGAGACAGGGAATCAATCTGGTAGACCAAAGAATTGATTCATTTCTCGTCATTCGGTGCGTTTCTCCTCGTCGATACGCGATTGTATCGAGATAACGCTTTTTATCTCTTGCGATGATCTACAAAGATCGTGCCGCATATTGCGGTGGTTAACTGAGCCTTCCACCTTTTTGAATGTTAATCCTCGTCACTGAGGGGTTCATACTGCGAGGACATGAGGGGTTTGGGTTCCTGGGGCGGCAGCAGCGGAGGCGGTCTGGAAGGTTCCGAGATAGCCGCGTCCGAGGGCTGGGTTGTTGCGCCGGACCCTGCCACTAATCCCGCTACGTTCAATGCGGAGAAGGGATAGGTGTAGGTGGCGAGGGGAGGTGGCGGGGTGCCAGCAGCGGCGGATGGTGCGTCAGAGTTGTTGGGTCGCTTGCCCTCGTCCTCCGTGCGCATAACCTCCACGATGCGGTGCGTGACGTATTCGAAGGCGCTGAGGTGTTGCGGCTGGTGATGCAAGGGTGGCAGGGGGGCCGGAGGGGGCCCCCCGCCGGAGGGCGGGGGAGGGGGTACCGGGGGAACCACCGTGCGCCGAGGTACTCCTCGGTACTCTTGTTGGTTCATTCTGAAACAAGGAAAGGAATATATCACAAACTGCATCATGAAGAGAGGCGGGATGTGTCATGGAATATAATGGACACAAAGGATTAGGGGAACAAATTACATTCTGCCTATATGTATTTCATTATGGTCACAAATACACAAATAGACCATCAGCATCATTTTAAATTCTTTCACATTTTAATGGTCCACTGTTCATTCTCAGCAGGGTTGCTTTGTGGAGTTGATTGATCTGCGGATGACTGATCTGTCAAGCATAACAGTCTACGAAAATATACAATCGCAACAGGCTATTGGGACCCATCCAATGCTCATCGTCGATCTGTCACGATCAGGCCGCCGTATTAAATGTTTGATGTTTCACTGAGAACCAATCAAAAACATAATGTATTGTACCTACATGCAATCACACAAGAGGTCAAGGATATTCAATTACATAACATCAAAATAGCGATAACAGAATAATTCTAACCTAATATTCTATAATAATATCTTTTTACTTTGCGTGTATGAAGTTTACAAATGAGAAACACACCCAAAAGATCAATGGAAAAAAATATCTAAAAATTACAATGGTAAAATAGGTTCACCAAATACACTACACGCAAAATAATAACGTATAAGATATTAGCTGACGCATAGTTGCATTTTGCAAGCGAAATATTACTCATCAAGCCCTTTTTCCAGAATGGTTTGAATGATTCTGACGCTGTTATTATTATCCCACAGTTGCCTCCTTTTTTTCAGTAATTTTATCACTATAATGGTTTGTTTGGTTGTTGACTGGACTTCATACAAAATGACACAATCCAGTGGAATCTATCTCAGGTATAGCTCTTGCGCGGGAAGCTGCACTTACGAAATTCCTTATTTTGATATATAATTAATTTCATTTTCAACTAAATGTCTAATTTAGATGAATTTATAACATTTATTTTAAAATGTCTTAAAATTAAAAAAAAAATATGGTTTGACTGAGGATTAAACCTTTTTATTTAGGAACTGGAGTGAACAACTCTAACAAGCTCGCCGAATGCCGATCGGTAGGACTGACATTTATTTTGTATATTAACAGCTGTAATGTCATCTGATTTCAGAGAAATACGTTAATGTCTGCGTACGTGGTTGCCACCAAAAGTTGCATTGTCATCGACAACGAGTCCATCTGCCGAGTTTCAGCTCGATCGGAAGTCACGAAATTTCCGCTTCCAAGATTTGCATTCATTACTGACACCAAAAGAGAAATTCAAATAGATGAATTTAACAACATTACGGTGTACAATATTACAATGAGGTGTAAAATGTTGTTAAATTTTGTTGACGGTTCGGTGCACGAGTGAAAGTTAGGACGAGCCGCACGTCGGACATGTCGGGTAGCCATGGTGAGTATAGACATGCTAATAAAGCGTCCAACCAAAACCCCTGAGATCACAAGGCCGGGACACAAAAAGGGTATTTTTTAATTAACTAAAACATTTAAAAATGTTTTAATAAATAATAATAATGTGTCCCGGCCTTATTATATAGGATGTTTTGGTCCAACTCACGGGGCTATCAAGTACCATAAGACATGAGAGAAGAGGGGGTGTTTGTTTACCTGGTGATGTGGTGCATTGGCTCCGGGGGCTCGCTCTGCTTGGGAGGCCCCTGGCGGATGATGTGGCGCTCCTCAGGCAGATTGCGGCGCTTCCACTCCACGTCCGCCGCCGCCCCCGACCCCGCCGACCCGCTCATATTATACGGGTTCGGATTGAATCTGGTAACAAACACAAAAGATTAATACGCGTCTATAATAACGTCAACATCAACAAGTTAAGAGAGAGACTAATAATGAAGAAATAAAGGGTAAAAGTGTATTCTGGGCATGCCTGTTTGCCTGAAGAAAATTTAATTTTTCATTACTTCTGATGTGCAATATGGTTGTGAATGATGAATACTTGGAGCAGGTGGATTAGTTTTGTGTATTTGGGAAGAATGTTTACAAGAGATGGGAATGATGGGCTGATAGAGATGAAAGACTAAACGGAGATGTGGCTGGCGCTAACAACAAATGGTCCAAAGAAGCGAAGCTAGTGCTGGTGAGGGGAAGGGGATGGAAAATAATAAGGTTATTCTGAATGCGGCTAAAATGATTGTAAACAACTCTTGGATTTACCGATATATTACACCACTCCAGTTGGTAAGTTAGTGAGAAGAGTGTGTACCTGGGAGTGTAGAGGCCGGGAGAGCTAAAGTCCTTGGCAATGATAGAGTCGGTGAGCTCCCCGAGCGTGATGGACTTGGTCTGCTGCGAACTGTCGCTCTCCACGATACTGATGACGGCAGGGGAGAGGGCCTTCCTCTGAGCTTGCATCTGGTCGCGGAGCGCCTGCTGCTGCTGTGCTTGCTGGATTATCTGCGCCTGTTGCTGCAGAGACTGCTGTTGCGCCTGGACAAACAACAACACATATTATTATGATGTAGAACTTGTACATGAAACTCACACCAGTGACATTGACCCTAAAAATCGGAAAGGATTTGCAGTGGACTGTACCAAAAACATTGGATTACATTACATTTTTAACATTAGCTTCACATAGGAGTATCGTCTTTGGAGACGCTGTGTGGAGGGTATTTTTAAGGAAAGGAAGGAGAGGAAGTTTTGGGAACGAAAAAGGTATGAGGAGGGAGTGATGGACGTATGAACCCATCCCTTCCACTACAGTGCTGGTGCAAGGCGATGGGTTGAGAGTCCTGCTGGAGAATTCAAAAGGTGTCCCTCAACCAGTCTCCCAATCTGGCCTGCTCCCAGTGGGCAGACGCATGCGCCGTCAACACCTTGACATACCTCATCCTATGAACCCGGGCACCCCTGCTAGTCACCAAACCATTAAATAATTGGCTTATAACAAAAGTTCCTGCTCTTTGATACAGTGGTTTCATGACATGGACATTGAAGGAATTTCTTGAGAAACCAATAGTAAACCTAACCCAATCTAACCTATTGTTTTTTCCAATTATGTACCACAATTATAATAATAATAATACAACATTTCGTATAGTGCAGTTTTGTGTTATTTCATTTCAAGTGTGCTTTGCATTAGCTGCATAATTGTCAGGAACAAAAGGGTTTTCCAGTTACACAAAAAACTCCTTATAAACCGGTTATACAATAGGAAAAGTTTATATATACGGTTTTGTCATGTTTCTACGAAAAAACATTTCAAATGGTATATATTGTGGCAAAAGCTGATATCACTTCTTACATGCCATGTAAAAAACGTAACGTAATTCAAGTGCAAATCAGAGCACAACCTGAAAAGTCGGTGATAACCTGTTATGAAAATAACATACGATTTTCACTCTAAGTAAGAACCTGTCAAATCTGTGATTTATCTTGTCTATTGTTTATGCTCTGGCAACTTAGAACTTTAACAGGAAGTGAGAAAAAATTCAAGATGGTGGCACTTCCCGGCCGGTGACAGGAGAGACAGGCTGTCCGGTCGGGGGGTCAATTATTATTTCTGGAGGTCTGAGGCTCTAATCGAAAGTTATTTCATGGATTTGCGATTAATACCGAAATGTTCAGTTTGTGCTTCGAGATTAGAAGTCTAGTCATATTTCCCGCGAGTGGAATTCGCCCCGGGTGGCGTGAATAATGAAAACGTTTTTACCATGTGTGGCCGTGGGGGTAATCATAGTTTATCCAAGCGATCGGTGATTATTTCTGCCGATAAACTGTTTTCGCCGTGTGCATTTTGATTCAGAGCATTATTAAGTTCCACCTTGCCTCGTGGAAGGGCAACTTACGGATTAACCGTCTACTCAGGGCTGGACCACACTGGGCCGTAGGCCAGCCACATTCCGATGCCGTCTACTCCTCTTGGCTGGACCACACTGGGCCGTAGGCCAGCCACATTCTGATGCCGTCTACTCCTCTTGGCTGGACCACACTGGGCCGTAGGCCAGCCACATTCTGATGCCGTCTACTCCTACTGGCTGGACCACACTGGGCCGTCGGCCAGCCACATCCTGATGCTGCCGTCCTCTAGCTACATGGCTGATTCATCTACTCCGCCATTCGCGGCACTCAGTGTTCGTTCCTCATAACTAAATACGTTCTTATTATTTTAGACAGGGTAGATAGATTCTACGTTCTGGTCGATGGGGGTAAGTTTTCACCTTTTTGTATTTCTCTGTGAAATTTATCAAATATAATTTGTTACGGCCAGTCCAAAGTTTATCCAGATTACTTTCATTCTACAACCTTGCAACTTCCTTTCAAACATCATGTAGATGGGATATATTTTTCCCCGCCCTGAATGGAGAATTATGCTCTACCGTCGGTAGGTCGGTTTGGCGAGCTCTTTTCCAGTTCAACCACTGGAAGGGACTCTGGCGCGTTGGCCTTCAAAGACCAACAAAGTCAAACTTGGCCACCCACTATTCAATCATATTAACAGTCAATAATGTACTTAGAAAAACCACACACAATAACAGCCTATTAACACATCTATGGGCTAAGTAAGTATCGTAACATTGTGACAAATTCTTATTCATAACATGGCGCATCAACGTGGTTGGTTCGTATTTGTTCTTATTATTTGATTTTGAGTCGAAGTTGCAAGCATTTTAGTAATCATGTGTATTTGTTTTGTTTCGACGTGTCTCACATAAAACATAACCTATAAATGTTATTAGGTACATAAATGTCAGTCAACAGTGCGAACTTATTAAAGTGCCATCAGTGCAACCAACATAAATAACGATTTGTACGCATTATTATAATTTATTTTTATTTTACGGGCAATATTATTTTATTTTACGGGCAACACAATACTATGTGTCAACTTGACAGCTAAGAATGTCAAGCGTAAACAAACATCGCGATTTTGACAACAACTGTCAAAATAATAATACACTTTGAAAGTTTCGATAATTATGTTATGCAACCAATACTATACAGTGCTTATAAGTGCATTTAATTATATATTTGCCTCGCGGGAGTACAATATATTCATAGCTATCGTCATTAGCTAATTTATAATCATTTTGTATTCAATACTTGCAGTTTCATAAGTAAACTTCAAAATGTCGACAATAATAGACAACATCAATGAGAAAAGGAGATGTGTCATACTGAAACAAATTCCTCAGGGAACAATATTTATTATTCTTTTTTGTAAATTAAAGGGGCATCTAATATCGGAATGTAGGAAGAAGAGTCACAACAACTCTAAACCTAGGGTTGCTTCTTTAAAATATGGAGATTCAAAAAAAAAAAAAAAGGAAAAAACTAAATGTGAGTCGCTCTGTTCACGCGCCTTCCTTTGCGCAGAGGAAGTGCGAGTGCAGAGTTGGCTTCGCTTGGTTAGACGGGTTCTTTCGGGCTCGAGTTCTGAGGTGGAGGTACCGCCGCCGAAGAAAAACGGAAAATTTAATTTTACTCTAGTTGATACTCGAGTATAATTTCGCATTAAAATAATAAGTTAAAATTTTGTAGATTATAAAAATATACATATTTTTAAGTTCGTCCTTCACGGAAAATTAATTTTACTCCAGTTGATTACTCGAGTATAATTTTTCATTAAAATAATAAGTAAAAATTTGGTAGATTATAAAATATATATACAAATGTGAGATGCTTCGAAACACAAATACATTTATATTTCTGGTCACGATCAGTTCAACTTAGCTCATATTTATTTTTAAGTTTATTTTTATGTCAACTTGGATTATACGACGATATGAACCCGCATATCCTCTTGTATTCTAAGCTTAATATCATATGAACTGTGTTCATATACCTTTATATTGTATTACTTTAAGTAAAAACATATGGAGTTATTCGCCCAGTATTTCAAGATGTTCCGAGTTTAAATATATTGTGCTTACATAGGTCTCATTGCCCATTTGTCTATGTAAGTATCTTTACTATTACAAAAAATTCTTGTTAAGTTTCTATAAACAAGTTACTACTGAACTAATATTAATAAATTTAAATAATATTAAAACTTCATCATTTGAAAAATGTAAATCAATCCTAAAAATAAATTAGTGATTGATTGGTTCCTGTGAGAACCTCGGTAATTAGTTACACTAATACTACAATTTACAAATTGAACCCTCGGGGACAAAAGACGAATACTTAATTGATTGGCACCATTTTAACGATGGTTGTAGACTATTTATAGCACCATTTATTTACGATGGTCGCTAACAATTCTATTGGCACCATTTTTAACGATGGTTGTTTACTAAATAATGTGGCATCATTTTTGCGATGATTGTAAGACTATTCATAACACCATTCATTTACAATGGTTGGTTATATCCTGTATTTCATATACCAATGGTAAAATAAACTTATATATTGTTTTCTATTGTATAACTGTCAGAAAAACTAAACCCACGAGACCAGTTTAGGGAGTTAGATAGGAATACTCTTCTATAGAGGAACTCTTCTTTTCCAAAATGGATTTAGAATCAGTGATAAAGTGCAGATGGTACACCATCTACGAGTGTAGCCTACTTTGGCTTATTTAAAAAAGTGAATCTGAACAGTGATGCTTTGTGCATATTTAATGTTTTGATGTATATTGATGTCATGCTTTAGTGATAATATTTGTATACTAATTTTAAGTTCTATTCTGTTATAGATGCTACGTCTACGGTAGTCCCAGACGAGAGTCAGAATACATCACCCAGCGTCGTACATGCTGCGGGTGATTACGGGCCCCGTCCACGTATCTTCTTACTGCTAATTGTGTACAATTTAAGGTCTTTATTTCTAAGTTCTGATTTTGTTATATCTAATACTCTGAACTTCAATTGGATGCGCCGCAGACTCATCCATCATGTCTTACGCATGATGGGCGCGACTGATTTTGTGACACACCCTTTTGCAAGCATACTATTACTTTTAGTACATTTCTGCTATATAACTCGTTTTTTTATGTTATTATATCATGTATGTTTTAGGAACCCATCAGACCAAGTTAGGGTATCTCTTAGCTCAGGCTTTTATTTTGTTCTCCTTGTGTTTGAGGGCAAACACGTTGGGGGCGACCGGGGTAATGTTATGAAAATAACATACGATTTTCACTCTAAGTAAGAACCTGTCAAATCTGTGATTTATCTTGTCTATTGTTTATGCTCTGGCAACTTAGAACTTTAACAGGAAGTGAGAAAAAATTCAAGATGGTGGCACTTCCCGGCCGGTGACAGGAGAGACAGGCTGTCCGGTCGGGGGGTCAATTATTATTTCTGGAGGTCTGAGGCTCTAATCGAAAGTTATTTCATGGATTTGCGATTAATACCGAAATGTTCAGTTTGTGCTTCGAGATTAGAAGTCTAGTCATATTTCCCGCGAGTGGAATTCGCCCCGGGTGGCGTGAATAATGAAAACGTTTTTACCATGTGTGGCCGTGGGGGTAATCATAGTTTATCCAAGCGATCGGTGATTATTTCTGCCGATAAACTGTTTTCGCCGTGTGCATTTTGATTCAGAGCATTATTAAGTTCCACCTTGCCTCGTGGAAGGGCAACTTACGGATTAACCGTCTACTCAGGGCTGGACCACACTGGGCCGTAGGCCAGCCACATTCCGATGCCGTCTACTCCTCTTGGCTGGACCACACTGGGCCGTAGGCCAGCCACATTCTGATGCCGTCTACTCCTCTTGGCTGGACCACACTGGGCCGTAGGCCAGCCACATTCTGATGCCGTCTACTCCTACTGGCTGGACCACACTGGGCCGTCGGCCAGCCACATCCTGATGCTGCCGTCCTCTAGCTACATGGCTGA